>NC_050580.1:181567305-181934805 GCF_011100635.1 Trichosurus vulpecula | reverse complement strand
GTCCATGTGTCAAGTGTCTGAGGCCGGATTTGAACTCAGGTCCTCCTGACTCCAGGGCCAGTGCTCTACTCACTGCACCATCTAGCTGCCTCAAGATTAAAGTTTTAGCAAAAAAAAGAGAGGGGGTGGGGTTTATAGGACCACATAAATTTTGAATCTCTTCCTGAATAAAGTATCAAGAACAGCCAGCATATCTCTTGGCTCCAATCCTACCTCTCCTACTACATTTCTACCTGCATATCTCAATGACACTTCAAGTTCAACTATCTAAAACTGAACTTATCTTTCCCCTCTAAAAATTTCTCCCTGCAAATTCTTTAATTGTATTGACAGTGCATCCATTGTCACATTACTTTGACTCAAAACCTTGCTCCCCTGTCACTAAACTTCAGCAACCTTGGAGTCTCTTACCTTTCCTGGCTTTGTTCCTATTTGTAACTTCACAATATGTAATCCATAAGTTTTCTCAGAACTAGAAGCAGGGAAGTCATCTGTAACTTCTGGGTTCTTTGGGGAACTATGAAATTTGTTGCTCATTAACAGATAGGAATGGAAAAGTAGAGCTAAGGAGATCTTGCCTTATCTTACTCAACCTCTTTGGTACCATAGACGATGTTTAAAATTTCCTCTTCTAAAAACTTACAAGAATGACAAAATCACTAAAGTAATGTTTTTCATTGGACCATGGATCTACAGCTGGAAAAGAGGTATTTGAGTCCAATTTCCTAAGTTTTTACAGTTTTACAGAACTAAGGCACAGAAAGGCTAAGTGACTTTGCAGGAGTCATGTAGCTAGTAAGTGACTGAGACAGGCTTCAAATTCAGGCCTTCCTGACCCCGAATTCATTGTGCTACTTCCCTCCGTGTTTCAAAGTTGTTTCATCATCATATTATCTATTGACAAGCGTACCTAATCATCAGATCAACAACTTCATAAAAAATTAGGCTCAAAATGAAGTCATGTTGTACAATACATTTCTACAAAATAGTAATTGTAGAATGGAAACTCTTTGAAGGAACTATCACAGTTTTATCTTTGTATACCCATATCTAACACAGTTCCTGACACATAGTAGGTGCCTAATGCATGTAAATTGAATAGGATAGAAAAAAAATTAATTGAATCAAACAATTGATATATACAATACAAAAGCAGAACAAACATAGCCCCAAAGTATAATACAAATCATTAATCAAATACAGCAAATTCATTTAAATCAAATATTGAAAGGAAAAAATTTTAATTTTGTGATGTGACATGAAAAATAGTTCTTAAATGATATATCATATTGAAACTTTTAAAATACACCATACTGTTTTTATTAACAGTGGATTCATGAAACTTAGGAATGTATCTCTGATTTCACTGCCCTCTTTCAACTCAACATATGGTTTCTCTTTCTATCCTAATGTGGCGCTCCCAGTTAAAGTGTTATGGACTTGGGTTGTTCTTTCTCATTTAGTTTGTCATATGAAATAACTTCATTCCATGGTACCCTTTTCAGAAAAAGATATTATTAAAGCAGATCTTAACATCCTTGTGAGTAGAAACAGTGTTTTGTAACACCTCCCCCTGCCACATGAGATAGTAGAAAATTAATAAGAACTTTTTGATTGGCTGAAGAAGAAATTGTGCACTGGACAGAAATAAACTCAGAAAGAATTACATTTTACAGCACAAATTCCCTTTCCTGTGCTGCTATGTCTGAGGGGTATGAGGTAGGGGAAGCAACGAAAACTTTTTGGTGCTCTTTTCATTATCTTTTCTTGATGACACTATTTCTATACCATTGTTCCCATTAGATCCCAATGACATTAAAAATTTGGATTTCATTGAATAATTTTAAAGATTTGAGAACAACAAAATAAATACTGGTTCCAAACACAACTTTCTGGTATATACATACACACATATATATACTTCCAGATTGTATCTCCTCAGTTGAATTGAGTTTCTTGAGGGCAAAGTTTATTTTTCATTTTGTCTGTATATATTGGTGCTTAGTGATCTCTCCTACAATTCCTCTGCCAATGCAGAGCAACACTTTCTCTGCAACTTACAGATGTATACAAGGGGCATGGAAAGGTTAGGCGACTAGCCCAGGGTCACATAACTAGTATGCATCAGAGGCAAGGTTTGAGCTTGGGTCTTCCTAATTTCCTAATTCCAAAACCAGTTCCCTCTTCAGAATAACACTCTGACTCTCTGCCTTGCACACAGTAGGTGTTTAATAAATCCTTGATGGATTGGATTATATTACTTAAGTAGTATAGTTCTTTTCTTTCCAAGAACAGATAAAGTAACCCATGCATTTTAAAAATATCAAATAATCCTCCATTCAACCAATAGTAAGTTGAAAGATCTCTAAAGTTACACAATAGATTACTCAAATCCCTTTATTTCTTTTACGAATATTTAAATCCTTTAAAATTGCATGGGAAAATAAACTAATACAAAAATTAATTTGAAATTTTTAAAATAAAAACAGATGCAGCCCAGATTCTAGAGCTACTCTCCCAACACCTACTCACAGTGGTAGATTGAGTCCCACAAGGCAGCTGCTACATTTCTCCCTCAGGGTCCTAGGAGTATCTCTGAAGGAGTGGAGAAGGAACGGGTCTTTCTAGTTCTATGACTTACAAGCCCCATCAGGCTTCTTCCCTTCAATGAAATCAGTCAGCCAGTCTCACTTAGCTTTTAGAAGGGAGTATTTTACTAAGGTGGCAAAGTAAGAACATGTGATACAAAACATCTCAGAAATTGGTGCTGCACTCTCCCACCAACATGTACAGAATCCAGAGGAAGTGGGCTTAAGGTTATAGCACATGTGGGAAAGAAGGTCACTTATGACTCCTGGAAATCATGCTAGAAATCCTTTTCTCCCAACCCTCTTGAAACTCCCTTTAGGTATGATACAGCTTTCTGCATGGTTCTTTGTAGAGTCTTGAATCTGCCTTTTATCAATATATCTAGTTTTTCCTCATCTCTCAAAGAAGACACTACTACCAGCCTCTACTGTCCCAGGGATGCTGATAGGGTAGAGATGAGAAATCCAAATCTTCCAGAATTCACTGGGTTGTCCTCTTTCAACTGTGTAGAGGTGGGGGTAGCAAAGGTAGAAATTATTGTCCACCTACAAAAGATTTTCCCTTGGGGGCTTAGCTGAAAAAAACTGTTCTCTCCTCAAAGTTGACACTCAAATCCTCAGTTAATAATTAGATTGCTATTTTAGAGGAGACCCACTAGGCATTTTAGGGCATGTTAGTTTAATACCTTTGATTAATCGATTGATTGATTCAATAGAGATATTCTTACCTGATAAAGTCACAGTGCTAGAATATTTTGTTACCTACTTTAAATAATGTTGGATTATTGATTAATTTACTCCTTCAACCGCCCGGAATTGCTCATGTACACACACACACACACACACACACACACACACACACACACACAGAGCTGGATAGATAGATCTATAGATCTATAAACAAATATCTTGTTCTTGATACTTCATTCAGGAAGAGATTCAAAATTTATATGGCCCTATAAACCCCACCCCCTCTCTTTTTTTGCTAAAACTTTAAACACCATTATTCAGTCATGTCTGACTCCTCATGACCCCATGGACCATATCATGCCAGGCCCTTCTATCCTCCATTATCTCTTGAAGTTTGTCCAAGTTCATGTTCATCGTTTCCATGATATTATCTATCCGTCTTATCCTTTGCCATCACCTTTTCCTTTTGCTTTCAATCTTTCACAGCATTAGGGTCTTTTCCAATGAGTCTCATCTTCTCATTATGTAGCCAAAGTATTTAAGCTTCAGCTTTAGTATTTAACCTTCCAATGAATAGCTTGAATTGATTTCTTTAAGTATTGACTGAATTGACTTCCTTGTTATCCAAAGGACTCTCAAAAGTCTTCTCCAGCACAATTCTAAAGCGTCAATTCTACAGCACTCAGTTTTCCTTATAGTCCAACTCTCTTCGCCTACATTGCTACTAGCAAAACCATAGTTTTGATTATATGAACTTTTGTCAACAAGGCAAGGTATCTGCTTTTTAGTATGCTCTACAAATTTGCCATAACTTTCTTTCCAAGGAGCAATGTCTTTTAATTTCATGGGTGCAGACACCATCTATATTGGTCTTTGAGCCCAATAATATAAAATATGATACTGCTTCTTTCTATATGCCAGGAAGTGATGAGAACAGTTGCCAAGATCTTAGTTTTTTTGATGTTAAGCTTCAAATCAGCTGTCTTGTTTCCTCTTCACTTTGTGTCATCAGAATGGTATTGTCTACATGTAAGGGATTGTTGATATTTCTCCCAGCAACCTTAATTCCAGCTTTTGATTTATCCAGCCTAGCATTTTGCATGATGTGCTCTGTATATAAGTTAAATAAATAAGATGATAATATACAGCCTTGTCATATTTATTTTCCAATCTTAAACCAATCAGTTATTCCATGTTTGGTTCTAACTGTTGGCCTCCATACAGGTTCCTCAGGAGACAAGTAAGATGATCTAGTACTCTCATCTCTTTGAAGACTTGTCACATTTTGTTGTGAGCCACACAGTCAAAGGCTTTAGTGTAGTCAAAGTAGCAGAAGTAGATTTTTTTCTGGAACTCCTTTTTTTCTCCATAATCCAGCAAATGTTGGCAATTTGGTCTCTAGTTCCTCTGCCTCTTCAGAATCCAGCCTGATCTTCTGGCAATTCTCAGTTCACCTATTGCTGAAGCCTAGCTTCCAAAATTGGCATGTGGAATGAGTGCAATTGTTTAATAATTTGAACATTACTTGGCATTGCCCTTCTTTAGGACTGGGACATAAACTGTTCTTTTCCAATCCAGTGCCCACTGCTGTGTTTTCCAAATTTGCTGGTATATTGAGTTAAAAGCATCATCATTTAAGGTTTTAAATAGCTCAGCTACACTTCCATCACTTCCACTAACCCTATTGTTAGCAATGCTTCCTAAGGCTCACTTGACTTCATTCTCCAGAATGTCTGGCTCTATATCAGTAACCACACCATCATGGTTATTAGTGATATTAAGATCTTTCTTTTATAGTTCTTTTGGGTATTCTTTCCATCTCTTCTGCTTCTGTTAAATACCTACTATTCTATATCTCTACCACAATGGAACAAAAACCTCGATGAACTTAATGTGAAATTTTTAAAATTTAATTCTGTTTCACCAGAAAAAAAGGAACCAAACATTCTCTCTAATCTTGTAGACACTGAAGTAAACAACAAAATTAGTTGCTATGTTAGACTAGTTTTAAAAAACACAGAGAAATAGAGAGGAGTCACTTCCAAAACACCACTTGCTGTATGTTTCTAGCAACAAGGAGGAAGGACAAAGAATTTTGTGAACTGTATTTTCCCCCCAAAAATTGAAGGTTTGAAATCAATCAGTGGAGAAATGCTGAGCCAATAAAATTTAGGGAATCATATTCAATAGTCTTGTTTGCAATTTAGTGACTATCTTTACATTTATTTAGAATCCCTTGTCAATATTCTTTATAGTCAAAGAGATCTGACCTCTCTAAAATTTGAAGAATTATGAAGAGTCAAAGGAATCATTGTTCATTAGCAATTTGGCCAATAAATCAGCCAATAATTATTTATTAACCATTTTCTATACAACAGTACTGTGCTAAACTGTGAGGATACAAAAAAAGGCAACAACAACAACAAAAAAATCCCTGCTCTCAAGGAGCATACATTTTAATGGAGAAGACAACATGTAAATAACTGTGTATGTACAAGATATAGAGAGAGTCAATTAAGGCAATTTCAAAGGTAGGTATGCCATCTATGTCATTATCTGAGCCATTGTTAAAAATGTTAAACAGCACAGGACCAATCACAGATCCCTGAGGTAGTTAAATGGAGACTTTCTGCCATATTCAACCATTAACAATTGCTTTTAGGGTCTGGCCATCCAACCAGTTGTGAATCTATATATTTGTATAATAATCTCAATATCTCTCCATATTCTTCCCAAAATTAGTATGAAATATTCTATCAAAAGCTTCATTGAAAACCACACAAATTACATCCATAGACATTTCTGCATCTACTCATTTGGCAATCCTGTTAAAAAAAAGAAAATGAAGTTAATATGGAATGAACCATTCTTAATGAAACCATGCTGGCCCTTCGAAATCACCAGTCTAGAATGGTCTATACTTAGGCTTGCTCAGTCAACACCTTCGCTGGACCTTAAAGGTGAAATCAAGCAGTCCCCCAGGCACATTAGAGAAAGGTTAGATTCTCATAGGAAGAAAAATGAATAGAGCATATAAAAACTTAAATGGGCCATGCTGGCCATCATTATTACAATGTCTGTTGATGGACAGGACTCAAATACGCAACCCATATGGCACCTCTAACACTAATCACACTCCCCTCTGTCTAGGTGGGGAAAAGGAAGATTATAACCTAGTATTCATGCCATTTGGCAGTCATCAAGGCTGTGCCTTGGGCCCTTTTTTCTTTTCTCTTTACACTCTCACTTGATGCAGTCATCTCTTACCATAACTTTAATAGTCATTATTATGATAAATGATGCCAAAACTATATAGTCAGCTTTGGGTTCTCTCTTGAATTCATTAACTAGCTAATAGACATTTCAAACTGACTGTCCCATAGACATCTCAAACTCAAAATGTCCGAAATAGCATTCACTATGTTCTCACTCTCCTTTAGAACTTTCTTCCTATTCCTGAGTGCACCATCCTTGATGACATCATTGACTACACACACACACACACACACACAATCTATTGCCAATTCTTGTCATTTCCATCTCCAAGTTTATCAGATATTCTCCCTTCTCTCCACTCATTCCCTAGTTCAGGACCTGAGAGTGCTGTTTGCTCTCTTTGCCTCTCTCCCTTCTTCAATCTGTCCTCCGTATAGATACCAAAGAGATTTTCCGGAAATGGACTTAACCATTTTGCCCCCCATTCTGTAACCTCCAGGAATTCCCTAATTCCTATAGACTCAAATAGAACTTTTCTGTTGGACATTTAAAGGTCATCACAACCTGGGCCCTTCTTACTTTTACTATTTGCGTAGCATTTCCCTCCATGCTCTCTGTGACTCATCCATCTTGGCTTACATGGTGCTTCTCACACACAATCCTCCACTTTCTGTCTCCAGGTCTTTACATAGGGTAACTCTCATGACTGGAATGCTCTACCTTCTCACCAATGCCTCCTGAAAGGCCTGGTTTTCTTCAAGACTCAGTTCAAGCACTATCTACTGGCAGAGACCTTTGCTGATGCCTTCCACCCCCAGATGTTGGTTCCTTCCCCTCCAAGGTTACTTTACATTAGATTTGCATAATCTGGTATGTAGCTATCTGTGCCTTGTTGTCTTCCCCATTATATTATATACTTCTTGAAGGGAGGAACTATTTCAATTTTTTTTAATCCCCAGCACTTAGCATAGTGCTTGACACATATAAGGTGCTTAATACATGCTTGTTGATTTATTGAAATCTTAATAACTACCATAAAAAATCCTCCTTTTTCCTAAGAGCCTTGGATGAATTTGTTCTTGGGTATTGATATACTTCTTGAGTGATTGATTCTCATATATGGTATAGTGGATAAAACACGGGCTCCAGAGTCAGAGGACCTAGGTTTGAATCCTGCATCTGAGGCTTATAATCTATGTGATCTCAGACACATTGCTTAACCTCTCTAGATCTCCAATTCATCATGTGTCAAACAATTGTGTTGAACTAAATGCCCTCTGAGCTCCATTACAGCTGTAGAGCCATGATCTGATATCTCTGAGATGCTGGGAAGGAAGGATTGTGATTATTTCCTCCATTTTAGATATAAACAAACCGGAAGAAAATGAAGCATTTCCCTTAGGTCTTGGCATGAGTCATGATGCTGCCTGCCAAGACCAATATTCTCCCGATGTTCACCTCAAGCCTACATTCCAAGCAAAATTACCAGGGCCCTAAGGGACTACCCTAGACTGACAGGATCAGTTTTTCCACTGTCCCCTAAAAGATCTGAGAAGAAAAACAGAAGAAACACAATTAGAATTGCCCTGAGCATCACACAGATATTTTATAAGAATCGCTGCTGAAACTGAGTCCTCAGAAGGAATAGGCTCTTAAGAGAAAGGTGAAAATATGCACAAAGTTGTCCCCAGACACTATTTTCCTTCTACAGATAACTAATTGGTCCCTCAGAGAGTAGGGATTAGGGATTTACTTCAGAGTAGGTTTTACTTATAATCCCCCCCTTTTCTCTAAAACACTGAGAGAGAATTGTACCAACCCCACATTCACATGCTTTTCCTGTATTGATTGTTAGAAAGGATACATTTTTCCTATTAGAAGACAATAATAGACTAATATAAGTTGTAAGGAACCACAGAGCTCATTTAGTGTAAAATGCTTCCATGAAACATGAATCCTCTCAAACATCCTCACAAGAGCTCATCCAGCCTTGGCCTGAAGATCTCCAGTGAGGAAATCTGAAGCACTCTTGAGAAAGAAGAAAGGAGATTTTGACATTGGGGTCCTTTGTCCTGCTCCAGGAAAGAAGGTGATGTAGCACTTATGGAAAATGCATTTATGTAAATACAAAGCTTCTAGGCTCTTTCTGAAGCTCTTTTGATGTAGGCTTACTGGATAGCTGAGTATGCAATTTTTCCCTCCAGGAGTCTTTCTCCTTTATCACAATGAAGAACACTATTTTTGTTTTCAAGGACTTTGGGCACATAGTATAATGAAGTGGGAGAGAGTCATTACTGACATCTTCATGTAACCTTCTATCAGAGCTGCTCAGTGGAAGTAAATTGAGAGCCAGGTTATCCATACAGACTGCCAAGTCAGGCAGGCAGGCCTGAGTAGATGGGAATCTATGGGACTGGTAAATACTTTGATAGTTTGCACTCCAAAGACCCTATCCATATGTCCCCTATAACATGCTCTGCATGTTTTTGCAAAGAGATGCTAGGCAATCACCCATATAATAGCAAGACTATCTACAATACAAGTCTTGCTCTTCCTCACTCTCTCTATCTCTTCCTCAAGTTGGAGTTATCCTAGAATTTGTAGGACACTCCAACTCTACAAAGCTGTCAACTGGAAGGGAAAGGATATCAGTATGTAAAGTTTTGGTTAAACAGAGTAATCAGCCTCATGTAGACCAAAGGAATTGGTCTTCAACTAAGTGCAACCACTTTTCGGTTGTATATCTGTTGGTAAATATATTTGTCAAAGCAATTTGTAACGACACAACTCCAGAATCGTTTTGTTTGTGTTCTCATAAACTGTCAATAAAAAGCCCTCTGTCCAAAAGAACTTCTGAAGGAATCTGTCTATCCTTCTCAATGGCTGCTGGTTAAATGTAGAGCAGGCCAATGGGACAGCTTCTCTCTGTAAAGCAGATAAAAGGATGCATGCAGGTAAGTAATGATGCTGCCTTCTTAAATATAATCTTTTTGGACCCATGATGCATTGTGACACACTGAGTACTAATTAGTAATATCGCACAGACTATGTCAACACATACATACACACACACACACACACACACACACACACACACACACACACACCAGAAATTCCAGTGGCAGGGCAGCTAGGTGGCACAGTGAATAGAGCATTGACCCTGAAGTAAGGAGGACCTGAGTTCAAACCTGGCCTTAGACACTTACTAACTGTATGACCCTGGGCAAGTCGCTTAACTCCAATTGCCTCCAAAAAAAAAAGAATCCAGTGGCTCTATATTACCTCCTAGATCTAATATAAGTTCTCTGGCAATTAAAGCCTTTCACAGTCTGGCCCCTGTTTACCTTCTGACTTGTGACGTTTTATACCCATCCACACACTCTCAAGTCCAGTTAAACTGACCTGCTTGCTGTTGTTCCTCACACTCCATCTCCTACTTTCATACTGGTGGTCTCCCATTCTACAATGCTCTCCCTACTCACCTCTGATTCTTGGCTTCTTTCAAGATTCAGCTGAGTCACATCATTGTACAATGAAAATTACCCACAAAAAGATCTGGGATCAATACTGCTAAGGATCATAGGATCAAAGATTTGGAGGTATGGGAGGAACCTCAAAAACCATTTAGTCTAAATGGTCTAATTTAAAGATGAAGAAACTGAGGCTCAAAAAAGAAGTGTTATCCCCAATATCACACAGTTGTTATTCAGTGATGTCCAACTCTTTGTGATCCCATTTGGGGTCTTCCTGGCAAAGATACTGGAGTGGTTTGCCATTTCCTTTCCCAGATCATTTTATAGATGAGGAAACAAAAGCAGAGTTTGACCAGAGTTATACAGCTAGTAAGTCTCTGAAGCCAGATTTGAACTCAGGAAGATGAGTCTTCCTGATTCCAAGCCCAGTGCTCTATCCACTGCACCACCTAGCCATGCCACCTTGCTGTCACACGGGTAATAAGAGGCAAAACTGGAACTTGTACCCAAATTTAGACTCCATATCCAGCTTAGGAAAGAAGCACAAGACAGGGAAAAGAACATTGGATTTGGAGTTGGAAGACCTGAATTTGAATGCTAGCTCTGATACTTCTTCCTCGTAAACACAGGCAAAGCATTTAATCTTTCTATATCATTTTCTTATTTGTAAAATGAGACAGCTAGACCCAGAAGTCCCTTCCAACTCTTGGTCTAGGCTTTTAGAATCCTATTTAAAATAAGTAGCTCAGGATAAATTAAGTTCACCCTAGTGATATTGGAAGCTGCAATATCCTCCCTCCACCCTCTCTATCTCAATTTGTACCTAAATAGCATGTGTAGCAGCAGCAGCAACCCCTGACTCCAATCCAGGACATCCTTGGAGCAGGCTTCCACATAAATGAACAGAGCTGGGGAAGACCCTAGAGATCATCTAGTATCTGCCCAATAGAGTTAGTGCATATCTGCCCAATGCAGTTAGTAGCATAGCCAAAATTATAACCCAAGTCTTCCCTGTTTTAGTTGCTCTTTCAACCCCCTCTAGCTGCCTTCCAAGTCTACATAAGATTACTATGTATAATTATACTAAGTTTACTAGTTGGAAAGGTGATAAGTGAGGTGGAAATTGCCACAAAAACCAAGGAAATTAAGTTTCAAGTTGCTAGCTTTTACTTGAACTCCTCAGATACTTGTACTTTGGACTTTCCTTTGCTTGGTTAGATCCAATGACATTTTAATATTTCATGGCATTAATACATATTTTTCTCCATAGCTGTCTTCCTGGAAATTCAAATGAAATAATTCATATTAAAGCCCTATAAATTTAAAAAATGTAATTGTAGTCAAAAGTATAAAGTCATATAGGTACACAAATAACTATAAGTTCATATGTTCTTTATATTTAGACTGAAAATATCATTTTTGAACATTTTTCTCTCAATATTCATTTTCTAGAATGTTTTCTTTCTGCCTTGTTTTACAGACAAAGCAGGAAAAGCATTATGGAAAGATTAGGCTTTTTACAAAGAAGAGAAATGTTTCAAGAGAGATGCGATATTTATACTGCCGAAATACAGCATGGTTTCATGGAGACAGCACAAGATTTGGAGGTAGGAAGTCCTGGATTCAAATTCTGACTCAGACAGCTACTAGTTGGGTGATCCTGAACATACTACTTAATCTCACCGTGACTCAGTTTCCTCATCTGAAAAATAAGGGGATTGGAATGGAAAGTCTCTAAGGTCCCTTCTAAATCTGTAATCCTGGGATCCTACTAGCACACCCAGGAAAATAGTTCTAAGTATAAGGGTTATGCTACCTGTGACATAGTATATAAGGAGCACTAGGAACAATGACAATGATAATAATAACAGTAATAACAGTCATTTCAATGGAACAGTGGTCTCATAGGCTTGGTAATTCCCCCCAAGGGTACTAAATATAACTCATTCATATTTATGTATCTTGGGTGACAGTTGTTCATTTTGTTCATGTCCTTCCTCAAGTTCACAGGGAATTGATCCAACATTTTGAGGGCACTCCTTAAACTCTCTTGATAACACAGATATGCCACTGGAGCACTTGGGTAGCTCATCAGCTATCATTCATGCTCATCACATGACCATCCAATCTTCTTTTTTCATCATCCACTTCCCCTTGGTTTCATTTTGCCTGGGTAATGATATTTAAATAGCATTTCAAAATTTACAGAGTACTTTATATACATTATTTCACTTAGCTCTCACATTACCCTGTGAATTAGGTATTATCCTTGTGTTACATATGAGGAAACTGAGGCTCAGTCAAACTAAGTGAATTGTTCACATACACACAGCTACTAAGTCTCCAAGGCAGAATTTGAACTCATTCTCCAGACTTCATATCCAACACTCTATCTACTATGTCCTCATCTCCTGTCATGCTTTCTAAAATCCCACCATTAAAAGACTTAGGGTCTTTAGGACAATCCTGTCAAAATAAAAGAAAATTGGTGAATGGTAATACCTTTAAGTAATATCTTAAAGGCTTAAATCCATATCAGCTGACACCTTACAGTTCAATTTATCATAGTAAATTGAGACCAAGTACTTTGGGAATGTAACATCTGATAGAAGCCTGGGAAAAACTACAACCAGGAGAGGGGCTTTGAAAAGAAAGAGGGTAATGTCCATCAGAGAATAGCTTCTCCCATTCCCAAATTCTATCTAGTGTCAATTCTTGCACAAAATAATTGCCCAAATTTTCTCATAGAGTTGACTAACGACCTGAGCAAATGTACTTAAATAATCAACAATTCGCCCAATATAAAGCCAGCCAATCAGAAAGGGCTACAGAAGGGATTCCAGCTACAAGGATTACTATCCTATCTAAGTCTGTTCATTTAAATGGAAATCTGTAAACAGTTGCAATGCTTCATCATATATTTGGGAAATTAGGTCATTTTCAGAGAGTATGTGGCATTGACTTAATCTTCAGACCAAGCCTTCTCTGACAGCCAGTATCATATATGGGACAGAATTCTAGGGGACTTGGGTTCAAATCCCACCTCTGGTGTTTATTATTTGTGGGACCTTTGGCAAGTCACCTTACTTCTCAGGACCACAATTTGTAAGATAAAAGTCTTTGGATGAGATGGTCTCTGAGGTCCCTTCCAACTTGAGATCAATGATCAAGCAAGAATATTAATTTGGTGGCTATGTGAAGAATACACTAAAGAAATGAGATGAGTAGTACAATCAAGAAGTGATACGGGCCTGAATTGGAGTAGAACATATGAGTAAAGAGAAGAGGATAGATACAACAGATTCTGGAGAAGTAGAATTGACAAGACTTGGCAACTGACTAGATATGATCAAGGAAAGACAAGGAAGAGTCAACATTGAGCTTGTAGACCAGCATTACTAGAAAGATGTCAGTGACCTCAGCAGAAACTGTAAAGTTCAGAGCAAGGATAGATTTGGGGGGAAAGGTAAAGATTTCCATTGTGGATATGTGAAAGTAATATGCCTGAGGTACATCTAGATGTAGATGTCCAGGAAGCAGTTGGTGATTGAAATTCAGAAGAATGACTAGAATATATAGGTTTAGGAGTAACCTGCATAGAGAAAATAATTAAGCCCACAAGCGCTGATGAGATCACTGAGCCACCTTAGGGAAAAAAAGACAGCAAGGTCCAGGAGAGCTCCTCATTGACAATTAGGAGGTGGGGCAACCAACAAAGGAGACTGAGACAAAACTGTGAGGTGGGTAGGAGAAAGAAGGGAGTAGTGTCACAGAAGTTAGGAAGAAATTATTTAGGAGGAGGGAATGTTCTAGAGTGTCAAAAGCAACAAATATATCAAGGAGAATGAATACTGAGAGAGTTACTAGAATTTAGCAGTTAAGAGATTAGAGGTAACCTTAGAGAAAATTATTTCAGTAGAGTGATAGGATCCAGAGCCTAGATTTCAAGAGGTTGAGAAGTGAGGAGGAGGTGAGGAAAGGCAATCAGTGAGTGTAGATGACTCTAGAAGTTCACCTAGTAAAGGGAGAAGGAATAAAGAACATCTTCGGATAGGGAGATAAAGATGTTTTTAAGGAGGTATTGGGTTGCCTATGTAGACATAAGGAAAGGAGACAATGGATAGAAAGTGGTTGACGATGAGAAAAAAAGGGAAATAATCAAGGCAGCAAGTTCCTGGAGAAGAAAAGAAGGAAGTGGATCAAGGTCTCAAGTACAATTGTTGACTTTGTCAAGAAAAGGAGCACCTCAACACCAGAGACTAGGACAAAAGTAGAGAAAATAATACATGATGTAGAGGGGTTTTGAGTTGTGAAGTAGGAAAGAAGGGGATGGTAACAATGTATGGGCTCATTTTTTTTCGGTAAAGTATCAATCAAAGCTATTCAGGATATACTAAAAAAAAGTTAGTTCAGTTCTTAGCTTTAATAGTCTTAATAATTTAAAACTTCACTAAGAATTTTGGTACACCCTGCATAATAATATAGAGAAAGGGAATGATTAGCAAAGTCAGTATGAGAATGAATTACTGCATTTTAACATATAAGTGAAATAGGAAATTTCTAGGTCACAGTAACTGAAGCCTTGAGCCTCCTATTCTTATCCTTTAAACACCAAATCAAATGCCAGCTACTTCACAACTCCTTTTTTTAACCTCTTGATCCATAATGATGAATACCTTCCTACTTCAAAGATGATTTTGTTTTATAACTCTCTGACATAGCCATACTGTATTATTTTGTATTATATGTAGCCTGTATTGGCAAGGTGGACTGGTGGAACATGTAGGACTTTTTTCTCATTTTGAAGGACTTCCTATCTTGAGGAACTGTAAAAATCATGGGAGATGGGAGCTCATGGACTCGAGTCCAGAGAAGTCCAGGTAGTTTTAGGCTGATCAGTTTTCCCTGATCCAATGAGTCTCTTATCTCCCATTATTCTTCAGTCTCCCCTTCCAGCTCAGAAGAACCATTCTTCTCATCAGTTCCTTGCCATTACAAGGTTACATTAATGTTTGTTGGTATATAATTCCTTTGTTACACTATAAGCCCTTAAGGGCAGGGACCTTAATATAATGAAGCTTTATATTTCTCCAGTATTCTATACTCAGTATTGATTAACAAATGTTTGTTGAATTTTTATTTATTTTAAGATCTTCGAAAAGTGTAAAATTGCTAATTTTCAATCAATAACCTCTGGTTGTTTTATAGCTCACAAGCAAATGAAAATTTCCAACACCAACCACAGCTCCAATAGTACTGCTGGTTTCATCCTCCTTGGGTTCCCCTGTAGAAGAGACATTCAGATCCTCCTTTTCCTACTTTTCTTGATCATCTACATCCTGACCCTTCTAGGAAATGGTTCTATCATCTGTGCTGTGCATAGGAACAAGCGACTTCACACTCCCATGTACATCCTCTTGGCCAACTTCTCATTTCTAGAGATCTGGTACGTCACCTCTACTGTCCCCAATATGTTGGCCAACTTTCTTTCTAATACCAAGATGATCTCCTTCTCTGGATGCTTCCTCCAGTTCTACTTTTTCTTCTCCTTAGGTGGTACAGAATGTTTTTTTCTGGCCATTATGGCATTTGATCGGTATCTGGCTATCTGCCGACCTCTGCATTATCCCACCATCATGACAGGACGTCTCTGTGTCAACCTAGTGGTCAGCTGCTGGGTGACTGGATTTCTATGGTTCATACTGCCCATCATTCTCATCTCCCAACTGTCCTTCTGTGGCTCCAAAGTCATAGACCACTTTCTTTGTGACCCAGGCCCACTGCTAGCTCTCACTTGCACCAGAGCCCCTTTGGTAGAATTCACCTGCTCCATTGTGAATTCTCTACCACTGTTTATTCCTTTCCTTTTCATCATGGGAACCTATGCCATGGTTCTGAGAGCTGTGTTGAGAGTTCCTTCATCAGCAGGTCGGCATAAAGCCTTCTCTACCTGTGGGTCCCATTTGGCTGTGGTGTCACTGTTCTATGGCTCTGTGATGGTAATGTATGTGAAACCAACATCAGGCCATGAAGCAGGAGTACAGAAGATTGTGACCCTCTTTTATTCTGTGGTGACTCCATTCTTAAACCCTTTGATCTATAGCCTTAGGAACAAGGACATGAAGGATGCCCTAAGGAAAATACTGAGCACCTAAAGATTATAGTCTTTACAATAGATATCTTTAGGGCCCCCCTTAGTGCAGTATCTATCTTAGGTGAAAAAATGAAGAATGAAAAAGATCAACATATAAGAAATATGTTTAATCCTTCATTTCCAGGAGTCTTTTGGACATCTCTATCATGATATGCCATTTGCATTTCAAATCCAGCATGGCCAAATATGAAATCATCTTTCCCTAAGAATGTATTCCTATTTCCAATTTCCATTTTATTATTGGTTACTCAATAATAGGACAATGATCATTTGTCCAATAATGAAGTTCAAGATACTGGAATCAAATATTATATATTCCTATCCCTCAACCTTCACATCGAATCTTTTCTCAAACCCTTTCAGCTCTTCATTGGCAATATCATTCCCATTGGTTCTGTGATTTTCATTCATACTGCCATTATCCTCATTACCTCAACTATAATATTATAACAAGCTCCTAATTCATCTTCCCGAATCCTGTATTCCCTTTCTCCAATCCACCCTACTTACTTGTCAATGTAATCTTTCAAATAAACAGAGAATCTTGTCATTTACTCCCCTACTCAAAATGTTTCAGTGTCTCTAGATGGCATATCAGATAAAATTAATATTTTCATTTCAGACTTTATGGTCCTTAACAGTCTAACTCCAACCTTCCTTTCCAGATTTTTTCTATTTCAACTTTTCTATATGCTATATTACAGCAAAAGACTACTAGTTCTTTAATAATCTCACCTTGCCAAGTTCAAATATAATCCCTTATGTCTAGAACACACTTTCTCAACATCTCCACCTCTGTAACCCTCCTTTTCCCTAAAAGTAAAAATCAGAAAATTCCTCTTCCATGCAGATTTTTCCTAATCCTTCCAACTTTAAGTGGCATCTTCCATGTCAATTTCTTCTAGGACATTGTATAGACCTTTTTTTAATTTTTTTTGTTTTTGCATTACATTTGCAGATTACTCCCACTTTGTGAGAAGTCTCACAATTTAGAAAAACATTTTAAGTAAAATTAATATTACAGAGACCTCATATGAAAGGGCTTGTAACATTTCACATCTGTAGCACCTCCCTACTCCACTACCTCACTATTTTTCTAAATTAACAAAAACTTATTTTCTCTCCCTCCCACTTCATTGGAAGGAAAGAGAAAAAAGAAAAACAAAGAATAAGTTAAAAGCATTTCCAATAAGATCGGAGGCGAAACAAGGATGTCCATTATCATCCCTATTATTCAATTTGGTGCTAGGAATGTTAGCTTTATCAATGAGAAGAAAAGGGGATTGAAGGAATTAGAATAGGCAAAGAAGAAACTATCACTCTTCACAGATGATATGATGATTTACTTAGAGAGTCCTAGAGAATCAAGTAAAAAACTACTTGAAATAATAAATAACTTTAGAAAAGTTGCAAGATATAAAATAAACCCACATAAATCCTCGGCATTTCTATATATTATTAATAAAGCCCAACAGCAAGAGATAGAAAGAGAAATTCCATTGAAAGTTACTGTAGACTCTACAAAATATTGAGGAGTCTACCTGCCAAGACAAACCTAGGGCCTATATGAACACAGTTATGAAACACTTTTCACACAAATAAAGTCAGATCTAAATAAATGGAAAACATCAGTTGCTCATGGTTAGGCTGAGCTAATATAATAGAAATGACAATTTCACCTAAATTAATTTACTTATTCAATATCATACCAATCAAGCTACCAAAAAATTATTTTACAGAGCTGGATAAAATAATAACAAAATTCATCTGAAAGAACAAAAGGTCCAGAATATCAAGGGAATTAATGAAAAGAAATGCTAGGGAAGGTGGCCTAGCCATACCAGATATTAAACTGTACTATAAAGTAGCAGTCATCAAAACTACTTGGTACTGGCTTAAGAAACAGAGTGGTGAATCAGTGGAATAGGTTAGGTACACAAGATGCAATAGTCAACGACTATAACAATCTACTCTTTAATAAACCCAAAGAATCCAGCTTCTGGGTTAATATAGGTGCTATCATTATGCTTATTTTGCAGATGGGGAAGTGGAGACAGACAAAAGTTAAGTTATTTTCCCAGTGTCACAGACAGTCTGAGGCCAGATTTTTAACTTACATCTTCCTGAGTCCAGACTCAGTGCTCTATCTGCTGTGCAACCCTTACCTGCAGGTGCTCTGACCAAAGGAATATAAATTTTGGTCACTGTAAACCTCACAAGATATCTTGGAGCTTACAAGCTAGATTTCTTTTTTAAGGACCATGCCTTAAACCCAAATCACTGGTTCTCACTGATTGGCCGACAATAGGTACCAGCCTAAGTTTCACTTGGTCATTGCTGGGGCTTTGATGGCTCAGAGTGAATGTAAATAGCAATTATTTCTGTTTGTCCCAAAACCCTGAGGGTTTCCCCCTCCCAGATCAATTTTTTTACTAGATAAAAGAAGCCATTCTTTGCCTCATTTCTCACCTAGCCTTAATCATTAATTGGGCATTGCCTCAGACAAACTGACTTCAGAAAGATCTTAGCATAAAAAGGTCAAGTTCTCCCATTGCATTGAGGACCATCTCCAGTCGTCCTGATCTATATCTTGGATCCAGGTGGCTCTGGAAGAGAGAGTGAGGCCAGTGACTTTGCACAACCCTGCCTCACATAAATCCAATTCACTTGAATGTCATGACATCACCTTCCTAATAGTCCTCTTCAAGAATGAAGGATAAACAACATCAACAACAACAACCTAGCCACCTCTAAAACAAAGAAAACAATCTCTACTCACCAGCTTACTTTCTAATGGGAGTCAGCCATTGCTTTATTTTATTCAATATCTTTGTTATCATAGACAGAATTGTAAAGTTTTTCTTTTCAATTTTGAAACCTTGAGAGAATGAATAAATTGAATGAGCCTATATTTAATATATTTCAGAAGGGCTATTACCATTATTCTAATCATTATATGTTTATAAGTGCATCTTATTTTACTAAATAAACATGAGGGAGTTAAGAAAAAATTAAGAGGAAAGGAAATGGAGACAGCCTTCTCAAGGATTTTAGTCATAAAATGCAGGTGAGATGAGGGGATGAAAGGATCAAATGAAGGTTTTTTGAGGATGAAAGACATAAGTATGTTTGTAGGCAGGAGAGAAACATCAATTAAACAGAGAGAGAATGAAGAGAAGTAAGAGTAAGAATGATAGAACAGATAATCTACTGAAATAAATGGGATGGAATGGGATCATTTGTGCAGGTAGAGGGCTTTGGCTTGGCAATCAGAAGGGTAACCTCTTCTTGTGAGGCAGGGGTAAAAGTGGAGATAGTGGTAGAATATCTCTGGATGACATAAGATGAAGACAGAAGAAGGAACTCTCAGCTAATGGCCTCCGTTTTTCAGCAAAATAAGAGATGAGCCTCTCAGCTGGGAAAGTGGAGAGAGGGGGAGCTTTGAAATGTTTGACAAAGGATAAATGTTTGGAAGAGCCACTGTAATAAGTGGAATAGTAAGTTAATTTGGGAGATGTAAAAAATTATCTAGCAACAGTGAAAGCCCGGTTGAAGTGACATAAATTTGGAGTGGATTCTGTCAAAACATTTACATGATTTTCTCTATCTTCATTAAGCAGCACATATGTAAGATCTAAGGCATCAAATGATTGGAGTGACCCAAGGCTGAGAAATAATCTACTATATGACAACAGGGCAAGGGATTCAAGAGAAGACTAGTGTAAATTTGGACTGACTTGCCAATAGGTCAGGATTGAGAAATGACCAGAGTGTGGCTAGAGCATGGGATGATGGCTTGGGAGAGAAATGAAGGGTCAAAGGATTAGAAGTTATGGAGTAGATGGAGAACAGAGTTTGTTATTGGAAAGCAGAGGGAGAGATAGATAACCAATAGAGAGTGATCAGATAAGGGAATTTAAAAGTTTAAGAACATGGAAGTGATATATTTGTGGGTGATGGCAAGAGCAACATTATGACCATCTTTGTGAGTGTCTGAAGTGGGGTAAAGGAGTAGATCAGGACAAATGAGCAAGTTGAAGAACCGGGAGGTTAAAGTATTTGAGGGAGTATCTAGATATGTTGAAGTCCCCCAGTATGAGGGTAGAAGTTGAAAGAAAGAGAAAAAAAAGTGATCCGGTACTCATTGCGGCAAGAAAGGGAGTGTCCTGGAAGTCTGTAGACAGTAACTACCAGGATTTTGACTGGATAACAGATGAGAGCTGTGAGAACCTCACAAAAGGAGAGGTTACTGAGTGATGGTGGTAGGGGGAAAATCTGAAAGTGGCAATGGTGAGCAAGCTGCTTGACTCTGAGCCAGTTACTACGCCTCCCCCAGCCTCAATTGCCTCATCTATAAGATGAGAGGGTTGAACCTGATGGCCTCCAAGGTGTCCCTTCAAGTTCTAAACCTATGATCCCATGTCTTTTTTCCAGGAAACTTAATACTAAAGAAGAGCATAAGTCCCTTTCGGGTAACATCATTGTTTTATATTTATATCTTCAAGGAATAATAATAATAACTAGTATTTATATAGTGCCTACTATGTGCCAGATAACTATGCTAAATATACCAATACTACCTCATTTGATTCTCACAACAACCTTGAGAGAGAGGTGCTATTATTATCCCCATATCATAGTTGAGGAAACTGAAGCAAACAGAGATTAATTGACTAGCCCAGAGTCATAAAACTAGTGTCTGAGACTGGATTTAAATTCAGGTTTTGGTGAGTCCAGACCCAGTGCTGTATATGCTTTGCCACCTAGCTGACTCTAAATGGAACTTAAGGCAGTATTAGACCAATATATATATAAGGATCCCACTCAGCTTTGGAACTTATCCTGCTTGAGTTTCAACAAAGATGTTTTAGGTAAACACAATTATGCAAATATAGCTTGAGTCTTCATTCAGTACCTTCTTTACCAACAGACCAAGCAGGATTGTTGTTTATCCTTCCTTCCTGAAGAGGACCAGTGACAGACCAAGTAGGAAGCATAAATTAAATAGCATAATGTTTAATGAAGACAGACTAACCCAGTACGTAACACATACACACACACACACACACACACACACACACACACACACACACGACAATTTCCCACAAACTTCTACTTCAAATGGGAGACAAAACACTCCCCAAACAATTTACACTGCTGGAAAAGGAAAAATTGTGTCACAGAGCATCTCTTATAGCTTTTCTCTCAACAATCATCATTACTTTACTACTCTTCCATTTCTGCTTTCATATCTGCTCTTCTTCTCTATTTCTGAAACTGTTTCTGTTCATCTTTGATTCAGCTTTTCTTCCTCAAAGAAAGTGTCATTCTGTTGTGAGACTACCCCTGGACAACATGCCTTGGGGCTAATCAGCATTTTCAATTCTTGTATTCAGGCATAAGAATTATACCTGACAGGTAGTTGTGAAGAAACCAAAATCTGTTCTTAACTTATCTCATTCATCAGCAACATGGAGTGTAGGGAGTTGGTGCCAACCCTGGGGCTGCTCGGACCCTAGCGCTTGGCCTGTTTCCTGGGTAAAACCAGACAGGCTTAGTAGGACTTGGAACAGTAGGCGCCCAGAGGAAGGACTTTCATCCCTAACAGCCCCCTCCCGCTCTGGTAGCTATCCTTTCTCATGCAGGCAGAGTCCATTTACCAGGGATTCACAAGCCCAGAAGGAGGAACTCAGCTGGCCACTACCTAATGCTCTTGAACCAGTGCCTAACACAACAATGCTTTGATACTTTACTTACTGGAACATCTTTGATACTTTACAAATCATAGTTTACAACAATCCAGATTCTTCCCACCCGATATCGATCTTCCCATGCTGTCATCCCTTTACCCCTTGAACACCTGCTTCTGCTCATGTAGTGCAAAACCCTATAAAACTGGATAATGTCTCCCAATAAATTGGAGTCGTATCTTCCCTAACTCCCACCTCATCATACTGAGATTGGGGTTCTTGTTGGTCGGGGACCCCCAACAATGGAGTAGCTTCAATCTTCCCTCTTTCTTGGATTAAGGTCAGTGTATTCTTTTTGATTCATGACATTTTCCTAGCACCTAATCTCTGTGCTATGCAAATCACCTTGAAGCTTTTACAAGCTGTGGGAAAGCAATTATTTGCACTGAAAGTGGAGAGGCAGAACGGTGATATTAGCCCAGTATTTCAGCCAACATGCAAAAGTCGGCCCTCTGACACATAGTAGATGTGGGAGGAATTATGACATTGTAAGGGCAAACAAAGTGGGACTTTTGTTTTGCCTTTTGTTTTGGAGTACTTCTCAGCACAAAGGCAATCAAGTGCCTTTGACTGAGTCTTGTCTTTGTAGAAAGGCCCACACCCTTTTGCTAGTTAGGTCAAGAGAGGTGTGAAACCCTCAAGATGTGTGAAACCCTCAAGAGGTGTGAAACCTTCTGTGTGAAGCGATCTGACCCTGAGGAAGTGTATATATACCCTGAGGGGGCTCCTTAATAGCTACCCAGAGTCTCCACACCAACACTCTTCCAAAGAGTGAGCCCCAAACAAAAGCTAACCCCGCCCCGCCACCCGGAGTGACCGCCCGGAGAAAGCCATGGAGCCCGGAGCAAGCCATGGAGCCCGGAGCCCAGGTGCCCAGAGAGCGGGGCTCGTGGTTCCGGCTGCCCTTCTTCGCGCTTCCCCGCCGGGCGCTGCAGGGCTGGAGCTCCCCCTGCTCGTCTCCGGCAGCCGTCCAGAAAGCCGGCGAGCCGGGGCGCCGGGCCTCCGGCAGCCACCTGGCCGAAGCCCGGACCCGGGCCTGGCTGTCGCTGCTGGCGCAGCTCTTGGCGCCGCTGCCCAGCCTGCTGCAGAAGGTGCTGCTGTGGGGCCAGCTCCTGGGGGCCATGATCCCCGGCAGGTGCCTGGAGCTGGCCGCGCAGAAGAGGGTCCCGCGAGCAGGGGGTGAAGCTGCAGCCGGACACGCCGCCCGCAAGGCCTCCAGCCGCGACCACCCCCCGGACGACCCCGCTACCGCCCCCCTGAAGTGGCTGGAGGAGGGCATCCAGTGGCCGTGCGGTCCCCGAGACGTGCGCCTGGAGCTGGAGGGCAAGGGGAGCCCTTCGGGACCCGCGGCGCGCTCCCTTCTCCTGCAGCAGCAGCTGTCGGGGGCCGAGCTGGTGCAGAGCAGCCCCCAAGTTCAGCTGTTCCCGGACAAGGACCTCTGTTCTTCGCCCAGCGGCGCTCTGAGCATTCAGCGCTTGAACAATTTCGACGTGGTCTCTTACGTGCTGAACCCCGCCGGTCTGAACTACCAGTCTCACGTGGAACTCACCTGTCAAAATAGCTTTGAGACCACAGAGATGGGCGACTTCCAGACACTAACCCTGGAGAGCTGCTTTTGGGCTGCTGACCAGAGTCACCAGCCCCAACCCCTGAACGCAGAGAGTCCGGGATCCTCCTGGCAGAGATGTCCTCACAAATCACCCCTCTCCAGAGAGCTTCTGCCAGAAATCCACCACCTTCGAAAGAAACGCCTGGAATTCTCGCAGCAGGCTGGCAAAGGACAAGCACTACCCACCCCTGACCAGGATCATGGCTATCAGAGCCTGGAGGAGAACCACAACCTGCTTCGAGTTGACCTGAGCCAAGCCTTGAAATCTGAATGTTGTAGAGACAGTCCTGTACAGTTTGTTCCCTCCACAGAGGCCCTTGTAGGAGGCAAAGAGGACCCAACTGAGGACAAAATAGGGTTTTTGATTAACGAGATTCCATTTCTTTTGAAAAGTCAGGACTCTAAAGAAAACTGGCCAACTTGTGAGCTGTCTGTAGAGAGAGACACTGTGGATATTCAACCAAGTGTGGTTGACAGCTCAGATATAGAAGATGACTTTCCAATTTCTGCCAGACCAGCATGTAGTAACAAATTAATAGATTATACTTTGGGGTGTGCGTCCAGTGACCAGGAGACAAGTACTGAGTCTGAGGGTGAGTACTGGGATAAAGAAGGTGAAGATGATGGCTTTGATGGTGATGGTTCTCTTTCAGAATCAGACCTTGGCAAACAGCATTCTGAAGGCCTTCACCATTGGAACTCTTTCTACAGTATGGATCCATATAACCCTCAAAACTTTACAGCGACAATTCAAACTGCTGCTAGAACTATTAGTGGAGACCATTACAATTCAGAGGATAACTCTTCCGGAAAGTCTGATGGAGAGGATTCTTCCTGGACTGAAAGCCCACCTGGTTCTCCCAACCATAGCTCTGGAGAAGAAGATGATTGGGAATCTAGTGCAGATGAGGCAGAAAACTTAAAACTCTGGAACTCTTTCAGTAACTCCGATGACTCCTACAACCCTCTTAATTTTAAAGCACCTTTTCAGACAGCAGGGGAAAAAGGGAAAGACAGATGTGACTCAAACAGACGAACTGAGTCAACAGTAGCCATCTCTCGGAGTGATGTACAACTTAGTTGTAAGGTACAGCTGTTAGGAAGCCCAGAGACTGGAATCTCAGACATCCAGTATGGAATTCTTCCCAGAGACAGATGCACATCTACCAGAAGAAAAAAGGTAACCTTTCTTGAAGAAGTTACTGAGTATTACATAAGTAGTGATGAAGATAGCAAAGGACTCTGGGAAGAATTAGCAAGAGATAGGTGTCGATTCCAGAAACGTATTCAAGAAACAGAAGATGCTGTTGGATACTGCTTGACATTTGAGCACAGACAGAAAATTTTTAACAAACTCCAGGAAACATACTACAAAAGATTTAATGTTTTCTAGTGATTGGAAGATGATGGCCCTCCTGCCCCACTAATACACACTACCTCTTAACATAAGAGGTGTCTTCCTTTTAAGAGCTGAAGTTGGCAATAGTTTCTGAGAGGGAATGAAATTTGTATGCGGTGCCCCCAATTTAATGTTACCTGTGTGCAACAAACCTACTTTGAAGTGTGTGTCTGGTTTTATTGTTGAAATAAGACCTCCCAATGAAAGCTAAGAGTGTGGGGTGTGTGACTTTTTTTAGTTCTTATTTTCTTGAAGAAATTAATCCTATTATGTAAGTTGAATGTGTTTTGAACATCTTTTTTGCTTTGGGGGACCTATTAAGTTGTAATTTTACACTTTTTAAACTTTGAAGGGAAACAATATTTATAGGGTTCAAAGCCCACTTTCAATTCTAATGTGAAGCATGGATGCCTGTCTGAAGTCTTTGTGTTCTTTATACTTTTCTTTCTCACTCCAACAAACAGAAAACAACATCTTGTATTTTCTGTTGTATTTTTTCCTACCTACTTAAAATAATTGCCCTCTTGCCTTAAGGCTAAGAAATCAGTCTTGCTTATACTACTACTAAATTTAAATAAATTTATTTCACACTTTGTGTTTTATTAAAGGAGATTAGTGGTAAATTTCAATTTTGTTTCACACAAAACCATGGCCTCAGTGATCAGAATAGCCAGAAATGATTGTAAAAATACTGTTAACCTACTTTTGGAAAGCTTTATCTTTACCCATAAATTGTAACTTTTCACACATGAAAATTATAGACAGTAATAGGAACATTAAGTTTTAATTTTTAAAAGACAGCAATTGATTGGCATAAAACTTTAACATCCAAAATCTCTAAAAAGCATTAGTACCATCGCACAAACTTGCTTTATTTTTTAAACTTAAGCCTGGCTGAATTTTGCTGGGCAGAGGGTAAAAGAATTCATTGAGCAATTTGGTTTTGATTGCTTATCTTCTTAAAAAAAAAAACAGTGTTATTAATACCACGCCTCAGCACTGTCACTTTGAAAACTGGTCAGGGTAACATTGTGAACTTGGAAACTGGCAGTTTTGAATTTTCCAATTCCAAATATTGGAATACAGACTTCAGTCATTCCAAGGTTGTGTCAAAGAAGTGGTGAATAAATTGGCAAAGCCCAATTCCTTTTGGAAAGGATAGTACTGTAGACTAACAACTAGACAACATTAGTAATAACTTAGCCCAAAGGTTACCTTTGTTTCTATGCTTGTGCAGTTACTGTTTGAGCTTATTTCTGCTTTGTGGGTCTGTGCATTTGCTTTGTTGAGGGAACATTAAACGAATATTTAAAGGACAGTCTCATTTTTTACTCATCCTTCTGTTTTGGTAATGGAAGACATGGGTAGGAGAAAAGACCTCCAGGTCTAACTTGACTATATGTCAGAGGTAATTCTTTAGATAAGGAACTTGGTGGATTAGACAAGGGTTTGAAGGTTAACTACCTCAGCTTATCCTCTACCTGGCCACTATTCCATTTACATCTAATTTACTCTAAAATCCACACTGAGTGCATTACCATGAAGATGCTTAAACTTTTTAGTATTTAAGAAAGTTCTTATTCTTTTTTTCCCTTTCAAAATAGACCTCCCAAGATACACAGACAATGGGGTGTAGAAATTTATCTTGCCCTACAAGAAAGGAAGGGAAAAGGGGATGAGAGGGGAGGGGGTGATAGAGGGGAGGGCTGACTGGGGAACAGGGCAACCAGAATATAAGCCATCTTGGAGTGGGGGGGAGGGTAGAAATGGGGAGAAAATTTGCAATTCAAAATGTTGTGAAAATCAATGCTGAAAACCAAATATGTTAAATAAATAAATTGCATTTAAAAAAAAATAGACCTCCCTTAAAATTTAGAAAGACTAAAACTAATTCTAAGCTGAATTTTATTTACACCACAGGGATGAGTGCTTTTACTAAGGCATTGACCATACTTTGTATGATCTACTAAATAATACCTTAAGCTATTTTAAATTACAAATAGCATTTTGCGGTTTAGAAAAACATGCATCATTTGTCCTATTTAAATTTTTTGATAAAAAGAAAATCTTTTTGAATTGAAAGCATAATGTCTTTCTTCACAGATGGTGCAGATAAAATCCTTGTGTAATTCTTGTGTACATAGAAGCTATGGAACATCTTCTTTGATAGGATTTTAGAATAACATTCATTTGGGCCCTTTTTATATTTAACCCCTCTGCCTCTGGGTTAGGGTGGTGGGGAAGGAAATGGACCACTACAACTGTGAATAAACTTTTTTGTGAAGGATTTTTCCCCAAAAAAACCTGTTTTTCTAAGTATTGGGCTTGAGGGTTTTGAGGAGAGGGAACCATGTTAGAGTTTGACTGAAGAAAATCAGAGTCCTGTCAATTTCATTCTAGCTGTAGTGTAAACATGGTGGTACTGTTCAAGCTATAAAAACTTTAAAATTGTTATGGTGCTTTAAGTGGCAGTGTAGTATGTGGGAGATAGTACAGAGATATGCTGGTTTCTGAGTGTTGAAATATTGTAAAGAGCACCTCTTCATTTTCATCTTTAAATCAAAACTATAACTAATTATAAGATTTCATTTTTATATAATTTTGCAAAGTAAAAGTTAGGAAACTGGCAACCCTCTAGATTGGCTTTTACAGACCCAGGCCTGATATAAATGTAACTTGTTTGTTGGGGTTTTATAACTAAAATTATATTTCACTTATAAACTATTCAAAACTAATCTTGTAGAAATTGTAATAAAAATATTTGCATCAATTAAATAGTTTGTAATAATTTCTTAAAGAAAAGCCATTAAGGAGCCCTCCAGCTTTGAAAATCCAGATTTTGGTGTTCTTTCTCTGGTAACTGTATATGTATAGCTTTAGTCAGACATCTAGAAGTCTGTTGATTTGTGCTATTTGTTCTGTTTATATTTTCTCTGTTTGTAATTTCTGTTTGTGTTTGCTCTGAAGTTCAGGGTGCTAACTCTTTCCCCTGAACTAAGTGAATGATACATGTATGCTTGATTAAAATGAGATTGTAAACCCCTTAAAGTTGCTTTCCTTAGAGAAGCAGATCAAAGTACCTGTGCTAGCAGCCCTCCTGTGTGCTAGTGTTATTGGTCTTAAACAGCCACAGTAGCAACAAGCAGCATTGTTGTTACAGACATCAGGCTGAAATAAACACATAAAGAACTGAGTTTTGCAGCACAACATCCTTAACTGTGCTACTTATGTTGATTCATTCAGCAAATATTTATTAAGTATGTACCAGGTATTATTTAGGCAATGAACTGAAAAAATCCACTAAAATTATTTGTGTTTTTCCAGTTTTTTGTTGTTTGTTTATGATGATTTTTCTATAACATTAGCCCCATTAAGACACAACTAGGCAAAAAAAAGTAGGATTTCACTGGATACTTTACATGTATATTAGACATATACAATGTGCTTGTCTATATGTATATTTATGTATGTAAAGTAATAAAATAAGTGCTGATTCCAAAAGTAAGCTAGAGGTAGCATAAAATTTTTACTTGTTCCATTTTTTTAAATGTTAAATGAAACTTTACTCAATAGTTAGTAAATTGAGAGATACCACCAAGGATGCCAAGTAGATTTCTAAAAACTGTGAGTGATTCCTTTATACATACTCAAACTCTTCAATATTTCATGGAAAAAAATGATGAACTTCAAAAATGAGCTTGGGAGGGAGCTTTACAAATCATACAATTAGGAAATTAAGATAAAACCCATAAGCCTCAAAATAAGTGTCAATTGAATGAGTGAGGTATTTTTTTTTTGAAAATTTTGTTTCTGCAAGAAAGAGAAAAAATAAATTCTCTGATCACCAATTTGAATATACCCAATGGTGAACATTAAACTGGGTGACTATTCTAGGATAGCCTAAGAAAAACACATAAAAATGTAAAGGAGTTACTTCAGATATTATACCATTTGCCTGCTAATGCTGATAGTGAGAAGGAAGCAAGAGACTTATGTCAATGAAATCTTATGTTCACTCCTAAAATTTGATGAGATGCAAATATGTAAAGAGGAAACACTACATAAATAAATAAATTAAAAATCAAAATCAATAGTGATATTTAGTAGTTAAATATGTACTTAGGGATTGTTGATATGTTCATATGATATCTTCTATTAATTTTTTATGGCCACACATTACCTTTTCACAAAGTAGAATTTACCAGGTATGGACAAAGGTTATCACTACCATAAGTAGTTCATAACATATCAATTAATTCCAAGTTGAGGTTTGTTAAATTGCTGTGAATTGGAAATACATTTTTCTGTAAAAAAAAATTTAATGAGGAATGGCAAAACAAATTATGATATGTGAACACAATGGAATATTATAGCACGATGAGAAATGATAAAAAGGATAGATTCAGAGACAGAGGCGACAATTTACATGAACTGATACAGAGTGAAGTGAAGAACCAGGAGATCAATTTATACAAAGACTACCGTAATGTGAAGGGAAACAGCTTTCAAAGTCTTATGAATTCAGAACAATCCAACCACTGATTTTGACCAAAAACGACTGATGAAGAAGCATGCTACCACCTTCAGACTGAAAAGGTGACATACATTTTTCACACACAGCAATGAGTGCTTTTATTTTCATTGACTATATTCGTTACAAAGGAAGGCTTTTATTTGTTTTTGGGGAGGAAAGTTGTGAGGAGGAAGAAGCAGGTAGTGATAGTGATGAGAGAGACGGAGAGATGGAGGGAGGGAAGGGGGGAGAGAGAGAGAGAGAGAGAGAGAGAGAGAGGGAGAGAGAGAGAGAGAGAGAGAGAGAGAGAGAGAGAGAGAGAGAATGGGAGAGAGAGAGAGAGGGAGAGATGTCTCTCTCCCCACCTTGTGAAAAAGCACTTCCACTACCTCACAAGCAAACTGTTTTCCCAAAATTTCCCAGTGGGCTACAAATTAGTGTACATAAAATTGGCTTTGGAAAAGTTATGAAGTAGGAAAAATAGACTTTAGTTTTCATTTCGATTCAATCCAACAGCCATTTATTAAATGTTAACTATGTGTCCAGCGGTGCTATACAATGGAGATAGAAAGACAAAAGGAAAAACAGTGATGGTATTCAAGGAACAATAAAGCTTGGGAATCAAGTAATAAACTCAATCGCAATTTAGCAAATTGTTAACGTGATTTCACAGAATCACAGGATTGTAGAGTTGAAATGGAACCCAGCCGACATCTAGTCCAACTCATAACTGAAAAAAAATCCCCTCTACGACATACCCAATAACAAGTTGTCATAGGGCTTCTCTATTGGAGATTGACCTCCAATGAGAGAAGCCACCACCTCCCAAGGTAGCTCCTCTTCTACCTGACAGCTGTTCAAGTACTCATTGTCCCCTATTTTCCTTCAATCTTCTCTTCTTCAGGCAAAATGTCCTCAATTTTTTCAATTGATCATCATACAGCATTGGATCAGGGCCTTTCCCATCCTGGTTGCCCTACAATGGAAACTCTTCAGCTTTCCTAAATCTGGCACCTAGAACTAAGCGCAAAAGTCCAGATTTGGTCTAACCAGGACAGAATGCAGGAGGACTATCACTTCCTTAGTCCCATAAGCTATGCCTCTCCTCAGGTGTCACAGTGAATAGAGTGCTCATCTTTCTGAGTTTAAATCCAGCCTTAGACACTTACTAGCTGTGTGACCCTGGGCAAGTCACTTAACCCTGCTTGCCTCAGTTTCCTCCTATGTAAAATGTGCTAGAGAAGGAAATGACAAACCACTCCATTTCTTTGCCAAGAAAACCCCAAATGGGATCACAGTCAGACATGATTAAAATAACTGAACAACAAAATGCAACCCAAAACCCTATTACCTTTTTTTCTGTGAGAGCACACTGCTGCCTCATGTGGAGTTTACATTCACCCTAAAATACCTGATCTTTTATTCAGACAAACTGCTGTCTAATAATTCCTTCCTCCCCCACCCACCTATTTCAATGTGATATCTGGTCCCAATCAAATCAGTAAAAAATCAATTAATGAAAGAAAACTTTGCATTGAGAACTGGAACACTGAGTCAGATACTGTGTTGTTAGGTGATACTAACTAATTAGAATGCTAACTATTACACAGACTATATTTCACTCAATTTATGTGAACATATATTTAATAGACTATCCAAGAAGGCAGGCTTAGTGACCTAAACTTGTGATCTCTACTATTAGTGGCAGCTAAGGCCAATAAATCATTTACATTTAAGAATTCTGAGCTACAGTAGAGCTAGAACTGATCAGATGTCCACATCTCATCTAATAGCAATATGCCAAACCCCTAGGGAATAACAGACCAGTCATCTGATTAAGGAGTGACTAGCCAGCCCAGGTCAAAAATGAAACAAGTTAAAGCTTCTATATCAATCAGCAGTGGGATCTAGGCCATGAGTGGCCAATTTCCTTCCAACCTGAGCAAGACAAAAAGACCCAGTCTCAAAAGAAAAACTATTCAGCTGATCATAGGTTGTTGGAAAATAAAAATATCAAAGAAATAGGGTAAAAATTAGAGAAAATTAAAATTCTATAGCTTGAATTGTATTAAATAAAATTAATTATGTCAATTGATACCTGATAGACCCTGAAAAGAAATCCAATGCCAAAATGAGGCAATGAGAAGGGCAAAGTGTGTAAGATAAACATTTCATCACAAAGCAAGGACCTCAAGGTATTACAAACATCTTCCTCAATCCCAAAAGAAGATGATTTCTCAATGGCCTGATTTAAACAAACAATAATAGTTCTCCGGAGATCATCCCAGACACTTCCCCAAATATTTTCTTACTTTACTTGCCCTAGTTATACCTTCAAGTGAAATCTACCCCAAATTGATGAAAAGTAGGGATGATGAAGGGAGGAGTGGTGGATGAGAGATACAAACCAGCCAACAAGGATGTCTGAGAAGAGAACTGGGACTTCAGAAAAATCATTTACATTAAAAACCAGCTGTGTCCTATGGGAGTCTCACCAATGCTCCCTTTAGCTTCTCCCTAACCCTTTCAAAATGTCTCCAACAGGGATCAGACCCCCAAAAGATGCTTTTTTCCCCAAGAGTTTTCGGCTATTCATTGAAAAAAAGCACAACATGAAGTCATAATAGGGGGCACATTATTAAAATGCTTACCTATTTAATTACATCATTTACTGAATGCATAATGGAAGTTAAATGATCTAGGAAGATTAGTTCATCATTGGTTCAAAGCTTTGGAAGATATTGGGTGACAACTAACTGCAGACCAGAGATTAGAAGAAAGACTTAGTTCAGACTCTTTGGGCTAAGATTCCAGGTGAGGGAATGAGGGCTATAAAAGGGGAAGCCCAAACTCAGGGTTTCTTTTCTCAGTTCATGACTATATGATTTAAGGATACATAGTTCATATGCATTTTCTCTCTCCATGTGGTGCATTACACCATTCTTCATAGGAAACCTGATTTGAAGCACAGCCTTGGTAGATTCACTTTGTATATCGGCATGCTTTGAGACATACAGTTTTTATGTTTTGAGGGACAAAAAATTCAAAGAACATATCAGTCTATGAAATAATGGACCATGTTAAAATATGCTATTACTCCAGATAGAAATTGGCTTTCTTAGTAAAAGTCCTCGAACATTGAACTCCAAGAAAAAACTCCTGATATTGACTATTCATTCCCAAGGTCCATGACTGATCCTCAACTTTACAATCCACTTTTCTTCTTCAATGAAGTCATAAGGTATGCCTTATTTTTTAATTTTATTTTTTACCTTTAGTTTACAACATTCAGTTTCATAGGTTTTGGGGTTCTAAAATTTCTCTCCTTCCCTCTCCTCACCTCTCCCACCCAAGACATCATGTAATAATAGAGACACTTGATATACAGAAATGTGTTGCTGTTCTTCAATCATTTCAGGCTCTTCATGACCCCATTTGGGGTTTTCTTGGCAAAGATATTGAAGTCATTTGTCATTTCTTTCTCCAGCTCATTTTAAAGATGAGGAAACTGGGGCAAACAGGGTTAGATGACTTGCCCAGGGTCACTCAGCTAATAAATGTCTGAGGCCAGATTTCAATTCATGAAGACGAATCTTCCTGACTTCAGGGCTGGTGCTCTATCCGTTGTGCCAACAAGCTGCCCCATACAGAATGCAACTATTTTGTAAAGTAGTATGTACCAGCACATAATAGAAAGTAAATCTATGTAATTATTGTCAGTTAACACTGTGTTGAGCATTGTGTTTCACGTCAGCTTACTGACCTGGAAATTGTTTATATTAACTTTTATGAATCATTGTCTCTTGATTTATTGTTATGAAAAATCTCTCCTAGGCTTCCTACTTTATATCTAAATCTACGTGTTAGTTTTGTGCATGGTAATAAAAATATGTTGATCTGCAAAATTTTTATATGCATTAGCTATTTTAGGCAGCATGGTATGATGGAAAGAACAGTGGATTCAGAGTCAAAGGACCTAGATTCACATGCCACCAACAATGCTGAATGCCCATGTAGCCATGGATATGTTATCTAACCTTTCATCCTTAGTTTCCTTATCTGCTAAGTTAGGATAATAATAGCTATGACACCCACATCTCAGCACTATTGTGGATAACAAAGGACACATGTTTAAAGTGCTATAAATAGTTCAGCTATTTTCAATTACGGTAAATGAAGATCCTGACAAAATACAAGATGCTTTAGGATCTTTGTATCCCTGGAAATTATCACAGTGGATGCACATGACCGGAACTCACTAAATGTAAGAAGACTGATGGATGAATTGATTCTAACATTTGTAAAAGTGTTTGGAAATGTTTGTTATTTAAAAGTATGTTTTATGCAACACCAAGATGAGATGCTCCATGAGGTCTTCTGACCTTTTGCAATATCCAGCAGTCATACCAAGAAAAGGAGTTATGTTTTTAAAGTATTGACTATGTGTCATTACCCAATCCTCATCATTCTGAGTTCCTTGCAGGTTAAGTATCAGTCACAAATGTAGCTATTTCGCTATCCATATACTCTGGACAGCAAAACAATGCATCCTGCTAAGTTGTTGAACAACGTAGTATACTGTTCGGTCTTTAGTCTCGGATTTACATATATATGACTAAAAGTAATTCTTTGGAGGAAAAAAATGCTAGAAAATGTTTGTCGTTAAAAGCAGATAAGATAATTCAAGGAGCTAACTTAAAGAAAGAGCTGAAAAAAGAAAATGAAATGCGATCTTATGCAAATTCATTTCTGACCTCAAAAACATTAACTCTAATGTCTCCTCTTGGTTCTATCTCTGTTCTAAGAAAAAGGCATAATCATTACCCCCATCATAGGGAAATTATGTTGGTAGAAAGAGCTCAAGGGAACAAACAAACCCAGGATCTCAGGAGGTTTCACCTAGCAGAATTCAAGCTATTAACAGTCATTCCGTTTCTCAGCTGAGATCTTAGTCAATTTCTGCAAATAGACAATAAGCTGGTTGATCAGCAAACACAGAACAGCCTATCTGGCATCAGAAGAAATCTAAATGAAGGAATACTTTTCTGCTTTGGGGGAGCCCATGATGAGAGGCTCTTATCCTGTCAAAGAAATAACTGATTCATTGATCATTGATTAAAGGCCAGGCAGTTTATCAGCTTGTGGACTCCTCTTTGGTCAACTAATTCTAGCTAAGATCCAGTGTCATTCTGATTATTAAAAGTTAATACTCAAGGTTTGGGGGCAGTTAGCTTTGGGAACCAGAAGAGGAAGAGTAATTTCTTGCTGGAAATGTGTTGGAGAGCCAAGATGGGTCTTTTTTTAGCCATGGCCAGTGAGCCAGAGAGATAGATCCCAAGAGGACAAAACTAGGGGTTATTTAAGTCCTACCTGAAACTCAGACTTCAGTAGGAAGAACAATGAAAGAAAATGCCATATGACTAGAAAAATTTGTTCAGGCCCGAAAATACAGACCTATCAAGGTATAAACTAATAAGAATTCTGTGCAAAAGGGAGATGTGGAAGAAAAATTCTGAGCTCCATTTTTGTCACCAGCCTGTTCTTAGAAAACGAGGACAAAGGGGTAGAGTTTCTTGGCATTCTCCCCACTACAACCAATGTCTTCTTGCATTTTATATTAATCAGGAAAGAAGAATTCCACAATAAAGACTTTTTTAAAGGATGCAAAGTTCATGTTAAAGGTTATCTTAGTTGCTCCAATGGAACTTTTAAAAAATTAATTTTGAGGATGCACCCTTTTTAAAATATTTAATTTTAGCTTTTTTATTTTGAGTTCCAAATTCTCTTCTCTTCAACGCCAACCATACCCACTAAGAAAGCAAATAATACAATACCAGTTATACATGTGAAGTCATGCAAACCATATTTCCATATTGATCATGTTGCAAAAAATGCAAGAAAAATTGAGATTTTTTAAAAATTATGTCTCATCGGTTTTCCATTTGGAGGTGTACAGCACTTTTCACCATGAGTCCTCCAGAATGGTCTTGGATCATTTTATTGATCAGAGTAGCTAAGTCTTTTACAGCTGATCATCATTACACTATTCCTGCTACTATGCATGACATTCTCCTGGTTCTGCTCACTTCACTCTGCATTAGTTCATATATGACTTTCCCAGGTTTTCTGAAAACATACTGTTTGTCGTTTCTTACAGCACAGTAATATTCCATCACAATCACATGTCACAACTTGTTCAACCTTTCTTTAATTGCTGGGCATCTATTCACTCTCCAATTCTTTGCCACCACAAAAAGGGCTACTATAAATAATTTTTTACATGTAGATCCTTTTCCCCTTTCTTTGATCTCTTTAGAATACAGAACTAGTAATATTTCTGGGTCAAAAGGTATGCACAGTTTTGTAAACCTTTCAGCATAGTTCCAAACTAATCTCCAGAATGGTTGGACCAGTCCACAACTACCAACAATGCATTAGTGTCCCTATTTTTCCACATACTCTCCATCAAGGAGATTTTCCATTTCTGTCATGGCAGTTGATCTGTAGGTATGAGGTAGTACCTCAGAATTGTTTTAATTTACATTTCTCTAAGTATTAGTGATTTAGAGCATTTTTATGTGACTGTTGTTAGCTTTGATTTCATATCCTCTGATGATTTATCAATTGGAGAATGGCTCTCACTTTTATAAATTTGACTCAGTTTCCCATATATTCAGAGAAATGGCACCTTTACCTAAAAAACTTGTAAAATTTTTGTATTACCTCATTGACTATGGTACTTTAGCAAAATGTATTTTCCTTGATTATGTATTTTGATTAGGTCTGTTTTTTATTTTGCTTTATCTGAGATAGAATGCTACTCCTGCCTTTTTTATTTCAGCTGAAGTATAATGGATCCTGTTCAAGCCCTTATTTTAATTCTGTGTGTATGTTTCTTTTCAAGTGTGTCTCTTGTAAACAACATATTTTTGGATACTGATGTCTAATCCATTGTGCTATCTGCTTCCATTTTATGGGTGAGTTCACAGTTATATTCACATCACAGTTATGATTACTGGCTGTATATTTCTTCCCATCCTATTTTTTTCTGTTTATCCTTCTCTCTCTCTCTTTTTACCCTGTTCCCTTCTCAAAATTGTTTCACTTCTGACTACTGCATTTCTTAATCTATCTTCCCTTTTATAACCTCTCATTTTCTTTTATACCCTTCCTTTCCTTCTTCCCTTTATAAAAAGATAAATTTCTACACACAACTGAGTGTGTGTATACATACATAAATACATATAAGTATATATGTGTATATACAAACATGTGTGAATATATATGTATGTACATATTTATACACACATATATATGTTCTTGGCTTTTTGAATCAATTCTGATGAGAGAGATTCAAGTGTTGCCCACCACCATCACCCCATTTTCCTCTCTACTGTAGAAGCTCTTTCTTGCACATCTCTTCTGCATGAGGAGAGATGAACCCTTGAAGATGATCTGTCTTCCTGGAAAACCAAGGTTAGGTCCAGGGTGCAACAAAAGGTTCCATCCCTTCATTCAGTCCACAATAAAGCTAAGAGTTTCTTTGGTTAACAAAAGAACATTTCCTATTTAAACATATCCCATGATGACGTGTCTTTCAAACTGGTTAAAGGTAAGCTCAAGATATTTTTCTTTTAATTTAAGTATTCAAAAAACAAAGTTCCTGCACTTAGTCTCATAACCAACCAAATCTATTTGAGTAAGGATTCCTTCCTAACCTTAATTAAGTCAAGGTCCTTAATAAGAATGAAATCAAGGACTTTGGAATAGAACATTGTTTTCTTGGCAGGGATAGTTGAAAAAAGATATTTCATTCAGATTAGACCAAACACTTCAAAATAAAATATTGTTAGTATTTTAGAACGTGACAAGAGTACTTGGTATTATGTGCTGCCACAGAAGAAGGAAAGTAAGCAAATATTTCACAGTAGGAAAAGAATCACAACTAACGTAGAAGCTTTGTAAATTGAATTGTTCACCTCCCTAGCTGTAACTGTACCATACACCCATTAAAAGTTTCCCTTAAATAGCAAATCCTCCTAACCACCTAAGAGGTGGACACAATCTTAATGACCAAGGGGAAGGGAAAACTTATGGTCTTTTTCTTTACAGGGACCTAAGTCTTAAGACTCGAGTAAGCAAGAAATGATGACAAGTTGAAGTCTGAAGGGTGGTACAAGAAAGCTGAAGTATGGGCTGGCTGGGACAAAAAAAAATTAGACTACAGGCTGGATGGAAGCTGAAATTATTAAGGCTGGTTTCCATAAGGCTAAGTTACTAGCCCTAGAAACTCCACAAAAATCAAATTAAAATCCTTGTCCTAGAAATTCCCAAGATAGAAAGCAACTAATGTAATTGTGTCTTCTGTCTTTTCCACAGCTCAGGGACCAATGAACAAGTCAGGAGCACATGCTGTGACTGAATTTGTCCTCCTGGGCTTCCCTGATCACTGGGAGATACAAATCTTACTCTTTTCTTTATTCTTGATAGTCTATATCCTGACCTTGATGGGGAATGGGGCCATTGTCTGTGCAGTGAGGTGGGACCAGAGTCTCCACACCCCCATGTACATCCTACTGGGGAATTTTGCCTTCCTAGAGATCTGGTACATCACATCCACTGTTCCCAGCATGTTACAAAACTTCCTCTCAGAAACCAAAACCATCTCTTTTGCTGGCTGCTTCCTCCAGTTCTATTTCTTCTCTTCCCTTGGTACAACTGAAGTCTATTTTTTGTGCATCATGGCTTATGATCGTTATCTTGCCATCTGCCGCCCACTACACTACCCAACCAAAATGACCTTACAGCGCTGTTACACCTTGATGTCTGTGTGCTGGGTGCTTGGCTTCTTAAGTTATTCTCTCTCTGCTGTACAACTATCCCAGCTGACATTTTGTGGTCCCAACATCATTGACCACATTATTTGTGACATAGATCCATTGATGGCTCTATCATGTGCCCCTGCTCCTGCTACTGAAATTCTGTTCTATATCCTAAGCTCCCTCATCATCATCCTCACCATGTTGTACATCCTTGGCTCTTACATCCTGCTATTAAGAGCTGTGCTGCAAGTCCCCTCAGCAGCTGGCCGGCGTAAGGCCTTCTCCACATGTGGATCCCATCTGGCTGTAGTTTGCCTCTTCTTTGGGAGTCTTATGATCATGTATGTGAGCCCAACATCTGAGAACTCAGGAGAAGTACAGAAGATAATAACATTGTTCTATTCAGTTGTGACACCATTTTTAAATCCCATGATCTATAGCCTCCGAAACAAGGAGATGAAGGCTGCTCTAAGAAAAGTCATTGGAATCACTTCAAATTAACAAGCCACATATGTGAATTTTACATGTGGTTCTATACTCTAACACAGTTCAACAAACATTGATTACATGCTTGCCATGGGCAAAACACTGGAGGAAATACAAAGCTCAATAAAGACAATTGAGAAAGGCACAGTCTCCCACTGTGCTGAAGGTTATATTTCAGGTGATGAGTTGAGAACATCTTCTCAGGATGATTCCTTATCCTTTCATGTACACTATGTCCTGGTCTATCTGAACCTCAACTCAATAACAGAAAGAATCAGGGAGACATTTACTCTTAATTCACTGAGTCAGCCTCCACTCCATTTTCTAAATTGAGTATTGAAAGAGCTCCATCTGTCTGGGTCATGGCATACTGAGCTAACTAGGCTTCTATCTGCTGTGCTCTTCTTGTTACTTGTGGGATTGGAGAAGATTTTCCTGTGAAAGGCCAAAGGCCTTTTCAAGATTTCCAGAGGACAGGAGGCACAAAGGCTGTCTGATCAGGTGTTTCCATCTATCCCATGAAGCAGCTTACCTCTGTAATCACCATTGTCCTCCCTCCCTTCTACACAACTTGCTTAGCAGAGACAGCTCCTCAACTGTTCCTTCTTCTAATTCAGACTTGGCATTCCCAACACAGAGCCTAATCCAGATTTGTGTCCTCGGACTTCCCAGTAAGGCAAGTGTAAAATGAATGAAGACATTGCACTAGGTATCAGCTGGAGTCTCTGGTTTCTCACTTTCCTTTTGCTTGGTGGGCAGGGGAGGTAAATTCAGAGAGAAAACACAAGACGAATCCAAATACAGGCAAAGAAGAAATTTGGGACTCCAGAGGCAAAACTGTCAAACTCCTCAAGCTTTCTAAATGAAAGGAAATTTTGAAATAAGATTCAATTTACTTTTTAAAGGGGAGATGAAAGGGAAAGTCTCTAATTTTAATAGTACTTTTACACTTAATTTCAGAGCCCTAATAGTTTTTCCTTCTCATTATTCATTAATATCAAATTATTTCAATAAATATTTGCTGAATTGAATCAATAGGAAGAATTTATGGAATACCAGTTGTGTTCACAGCACTACCTTGCCCCTTGAGGATACAAAAGAGAGCCATGGCCATTCCTCAATAGATAAAGGATCAAACGATATGAACACTTTTTAAAGAATTGCACATTTTAAATTGTACTAATTGCTATTTGGAAATGTGCTCCATATCAATAATAATACAAACATGCAAATTAAAAGATCGCTGAGGTATTTCCTTTCACCCTGACCAAGATAACAACAAGGGGAATAGTCAACGTTTGAGGGAAGAAAGGGAGACACGTATTGTTGGTTGAGCTGGAATAAGTCCAACCATTCTAGCTAACCATTTAAAATCATTTTTTAAAAATTTAACCTAACTGATCACATTTTTGACCAAATAAATCCTTTCACTAGACATAGGCCCCAAAGAGTTGAAAGACAGAACCAAGAATCATAGCAAGACTCTCTAAAGTAGCAAAATACTGGAAACAATGTGAATGCTCATCAGATGGAGAATACCTGAGTAAACTGTGATATATAAATGTAATTAATATTATTTTACAATATGACGAAAGGAATTCAGAGAAAAATAGGAAGATTTATATGAACTAATGTGGATTAAGAAAAGCAAAAACAGTACACTATGCACAACAACAACTAAAATAGAAAGGAAAATATCTCAAGAAGGAACTTGAGCTCTGAATGATTGAGAAAGGGGGGAAATGATCCTAAAGAACATGCCTGTCTCCTTGTAATAGAAGTGGGGGGCAGGGGGAAGGGTAGGGATATATTAGGGTACAATGTTGTATATATTATTAAATATGGTGATTATGAGGTACTTTTCATAGTTGTTTTCCTTTGTTTCAAAGGAGACTTCAATGGGGGGAGGGGGAGACAACGGTATAAATCTAGAAATACCTGTAATGTAAAAATCAAAGGCATGTTTGAAGAATAGAATAAAAGAATCAGGTAGAACTATTACCTTACAAACATGCCTGATCTTGGAGGTATCATTATAGTTTCACTGATTCTATGCTGTTTGAACTATCCCATTTTGTTTTGCTATAGGCTTCAGGAAGAGACAGCATTTTTATATAATCTACTTGCCTTATTTATGCCTTTGGCCATTTACTGAAGCAATATGATTTTAGAAACTAAAATTGAAAATCTACTTGGGGGGAACTATATAGACTGAGGTTTTGATTTGGTAGAACTTCTGACTCTCTTGCCTCCATGTTTTGAATATTTTATTTTTTCCAATTATGTGTAAAAATTTTTAACATTCTTTCTGTAAATTTTAAGTTCCAAATTCTACCCCATCCTCCCTTCTCTCCCTGATATGGAACACAATTTGATATAGGTTATACATGTGCAGTCATTCTGTGGTCCCAACATTATTGAACATTTTATTTCTGACATAGACCCACTGATGACCCTGTCATGTTTTCCTCCTGCTGCCATGGAAATTCTGCTCTATATCCTAAGCTCCCTCATCATCTTCCTCCATATACTCTACATCCTTGGCTCTTACATTCTCCTTCTAAGAACACTGCTGCAAGTTCCTTCAGGTGCTGGCCAACATACAGCCTTCTCCATACATGGATCCCATCTGGCTGTGGCCTGTCTCTTCTTTGCGAGCCTGTGATCATGTATGTGAATCCAACATCTGAGAGCGCAGGAGAAGTACAGAAGAAAACAACCTTGTTTTATTCAGTGGTGATTCTCTTCTTAAACTTCCTGATATATATAGCCTTTGAAACAAGACAAAGGATACTCTAAGGAAAGTCATGAGGGTAATTTTAGAATAAACATTAACATATACGAATTTTATGTGTCGTCCATTAGTCTAATGACTTCAACAAACATTAACCATATGCTTGTTATGAGCAAGATATTGGAGGAGATACAAAGATAAATAAAAAATCATTGAGAAAAGAACATTCTCCCACTAGCCTGAAGATCATAATAATTCCATGAACTGAAAGAAGGCATCATCCCAGGAAGTTTTCCCATCCTTTATCCATTCATGTCTGTCCTGGTCCATTTGAACTTCAGCTGAGTGACATTAAGAATAAAGTAGAACCATTAACTGTCAAATATAGACGATCTTATATGTGTCAAAATGATAATATTGATTCTGTACTATTTGGATTGTCCTTTCTATTTTGACATCGGCATCTGACAAAAGACACATTTTTATATAATCAACTCATCCCATTTCTTCTTAGCACCATTTGCTGAAGCAATATGGTTTGGAAAGCTAAAATAAAGAAACAAAACAGATTTATAGTGTAGGATGCTAAACATGTCTTCTTCATTAGGAAACAGCCAGGGGTATGCTGGAGGTTCTAAATTTTTAGCTTATCAGTCTACTCCCCTATATCTCCACTCTGCTTAATACCCCTCTAGCATTACAAAACATTATTCAGTCATGTCTGACATTTTGTGACCCCATTTAAGGTTTCCTTGATGAAAGACATTGGAGTGCTTGTGTCATGTCCTTCTCTGACTCATTTTACACATGAGGAAACTGAAGCTATCAGGGTTAAGTGACTTGCCCAGGGTCGCAAAGCTAGTAAGTATCTGAGGCCAAATTTGAATTCACAAAGATGAGTTTCCTGACTCCAGGCCATGCACTTTATTCACTGTACAATCTAGTTGCCCCTCTATAAGCTGATACTAGCTATTTAATTAGGGGAATGATCATGACATAGGTTAGGATTAATTCAATTTTTCTGAAAGGCATTTTAAAAATTATATGATCATCATGGTTTGGCAGAAATGAAGAAAATCATAGAGATAGAGTAAGAAATGAAAAAATTACATGTAGGGCTTATAACCTTAATTTTGTGGGATACAGTTAATGATGGAAATTTGCACTTGAAAAAGCAACTAAGAGAAGATTCTGGGAAGATGGCAAAGTAGGTCATAAAATCCCAAGCTCTCAAAATTTTCCCCCACAGAAGAGATGAAATAGCAGCTCAAGGCCAATGTTGAGCAGTAAAAATAAATATGAGTAGGGGCAGAACAGGGGTCCTCCTGGGCCAATTGGAGAAGATCTGAAGACAAGTTCCAGGATGAGGTTTGGTCCCTATGAAGAATAAACTCCTCCAGACTACATCCTAGGTGCACGTAAACAAGAATCCACAAGCCCTGGGGTTTGCTGGGTTGGGAGGCTGCCTCTGCCCCAGCCACAGGAACTTTTACCCCAGGACAGTGAGGGGGGTTGGGTGTCTGAGCTAGGGAAGATTGAAGGAACCTCTGCTGACAAGGAACACTAGGCCTGGAAGGGCTGCAGAGATGCAGCAGGGGCAAAAAGGAATCAGCACACACTCAGTGAGTGCAGAAGCAGTAGGGCAGATGCCACTGGCTGTGGGCACTTACAAGAAGAGGGAGGTGTTGGTTCCAGTTACAAGGCCAAGGGGAAAACTGAAGAAGGATCTGAGGCCAGAGGCACCATCTCCCATACCCCAGGACTAGAGGTAATTATAAAAACTGAGCTACTATGAATTAAAAAAATGCATAGGCAAAGGAGAAGAAATTCAACCATAGAGAGTTACTATGGGAATAGAGAAGACTAGGGTTCATCTTCAGAGGAGGATTTTGAAGTATACATCCTCTTCTACCCCAAAAAGTAATGTCAAATGGTTACTTGCTCAAAAAGAATTTACAGAAGAACTTTAAAAAGACTTTAAAAATCCAATGAGAGAGACTGAGGAAAAACAAAAAAAAAATAACAAGAACAATCCAAGAAAAACAAGATTATGAAAATAAAGTCAACCAATTAGAAAAGGAGATCCAGAATACTAAGGAAGCAATCAACTCCTTGAAAATCAGAATCAGGCAAGGGGAAGCCAGCAAAGTTATAAGAAATCAAGAAATAATAAAACAAAATATAAAGAACGAAAAAATATGAGAGGATATGAAGCATCCCATAAGAAAAAGAACTGATCTAGAGAACAGATCAAGAAGAGAAAACATAAAAATAATTGGGCTACCTGAAATCTATCATCAAAAAAGAAGTTTGATACAATAATACAGAAAATAATGAAAGAAAATTGTCCTGAAGCATTAGAACAAGAGGGGAAAGTAGAAATAGAAAAAAAAATCCACCATTTGCCACCTCAAAGAGACCCTATGAGGTAAACCCATAGGAATATTATAGTCAAATTCCAAAACCCCCAGCTCAAGGATAAAATAGTATGAGCAACAAGAAAAAACAATTTAAATATGGTAGTGCCACAATTAGAATCACACAAGACTGAGCAGCAGTGACACTAAAAGACTGCAGGTCTTGGAACACTATATATCAAAGATCAAAAGAACTGGGGTTCCAGCATAAAATATCATACCTATCAAATATCAAATGTATCAAAGCTAAACATGATCCTGAATGGAAAAAGTGGACATTTAATGAACTGTTAGACATCCAGGACTTTGTTTTTTTTTTTAAATTGCACTTAATAGAAGATTTGACATACAAGAGTCAAGAGAAATATAAGGTGCAAACCAAAGACTAATTGCAAGAGACTCAATAAGGATAGACTGCTTACTTTTTATGTATATAAAATGTAAAACCTATATCCAAGATTGTTATTAGTAATTGGTTAGTTCATAAGAAATACTGGGGTAGACCTGAGTGTGATGTGACTTAAAAAATAAAACCATCTAGGAACAGCTAAAAAGAGTAATTATTTTATACAAATGAGATGAAAAAGGAAGAAGCAACACAGAGGGATTAGATGGGGGAGGCAGGCTATTAGTTCTGGAAACATACTTTCATCAGGAATGGGTTCAAAAGGGAATAATATGCATATATATGTGTGTGTGTGTGTGTGTGTGTGTGTGTGTGTGTGTGTGTGTGTATAAAACTCTTCTAAATTCAGAAAGAAATAAAATGTTAAGGGGATAGGGAGGAGGGTGAGAATAAGGGAGGAATATCTAGAGGGGCAGGTGAGGGAATAGTTTGGAGGGGCATAAAAGGGTATTTAGATTAATGGGAATGGGAAGACAAGGGAGGGATCCTTGGGAGGAAAAGGGAGGGATCTTTAGAGGGGAGGGTCAGGGAATAGGTCAAAGGGGAGTATAGAAGGGTATTTAGATTTAAGGGAATGGGAGGAAAAAAGAAGGAACCTTGAAGGGGGATTAGATTAAGTAGTAGGAGGGCAAGGTAGAGGGTAGAAGTAAAGTTGAAGAGTTAAAAGGGATAGGAAATAAGAGATAATCACGAACATAAAAACAAAGATCAGAAGTAGAGTTTGTCAGGGAAAGTATATGTCTATGTATGTATGTACGTATAAGTATGTGTATCTATATATCTATAGATATATCTATGCATAAATATATCTGTGCTTAATCATAGCCTTCAAAGTGGGGGGGGAAGCGGGGGGGGGAAGAACAAAGTAATAAGTATACAGCAGAGAGAAAAAGAACATTAACAAGGAAGCAAAGAAAAATGGACAGCTCTCAGTACAACGCATAGTACTCACAAAGGTTTTCTTGAAATGTAAATTTATTGCTATATATTTTGAATCCTCTCTTTCTGCTGTGCACATGACATGCTTTCTTCTCTTATGATGTATTTAAGTTTCTATGTTTAAATTTATAATATGTTTCTTTTTCTTTTCTTGTTGTGTATTTAAGTTTTAGTAATAATAAAAAGTGACTAAAAAAATTCTGTCACCAATTTACATCATTAGAAGGCAGAAGTGTGTGAGGCAAACATTTCATCAGGCAGTGAAGATACCGGTGGATCATTAACCTTTTCCTTATTCCCAAGAGACAATGGATTCTCAGTAGACTGCTCTCCCCTTTAAAAAAAAAGGAAGCTCTCCTGAGATCCACCAAGATAGTTCCTCAAGCTTTTATCTACTTCATTGTATCTAGTTACACCAAAGGAGCCAATGTACACCCAGATTGATGAGGGAGGTGGTGCTAAGGCAGGAGGGATATTTAAGGGAGCAACTAACAATGCCTGAGAAGAAACCTGGGACTTCAAAGAAATAATTTACATGAAATATAAATCAAGTCCTGTGGGAGACTGACTCTCTGCCATCTCCACAACCCCCTTTTAAATCCTCTTCATCAGGAATCAGATTCCAAGAGTTTTGAGCTATTAATTTTTTAAAAACAAACATCATATATCACTCACTGAACAACTTCATCTATCTGACCAATAAGGGAAGGGGTCCAGAAAGGTCACTCAGGTTTTTCAGAAGTTTCTTCTTCAGTCCAGACTAGAAGTGCCAACCACCAAGTAAAGACAACATCTAAGCTGGGGATCATCTGATCATCATTTTTCTACTTTCTACTATTCACTAATTCCTGGAAGGAACACAGCATACTCTGTTGCTGTACAATCTATTCTGTATTCCATCAGAGCTGAGAAAAGGAAAGTTCCAAAATTAATGCCATGATTAGTACAAAGCTTTCTAAGATGTTGAGTGACAATTAAGTTTGGATTAGAGGTCAGAAGAAAGCCCTACAGAGTGCAGAATGCAGAGTGCTTAGTTTCAGGTGAGTGGATGAATCATTTGAATGGAAAGCCTAAACTTAGTGTTTCTCTTCTCGTCTCTTGCCATGACTGTTTGATGAGGAGACCATAGTGGGTAGCCATCTTTGCTTTCCACGCCTCTACATTACACAATTCTTCCTAGGGAAATCTGAGTTATATCTATAGTTAATCTCTGTAATTCTGGAATGCTTTGAGACCTACAATTCTTATGTATCACTGTACATTTATATAAATATAGGCTTGTTACAGTAGAGTTTTACTTAATTTGGAAATTGGCATTCTCAGCAGTCCTCCCAACATTGAGCTCCAACAAGATATTGTTAATATTGAATATTCATTCAAAAGTCCATGAGTGATCCTCAGCTTTAGAATCCCTTCTTCCTGAATGAAGTCATAAGGCATAATTCATGACATATAAACAATACATAGAAACTTATTAGTACAGAATTTATCATTAAGAGACTGTGTTGATTTGCAGTACCCAGTAATTGGCTTTGAAGGATTTTATGATGCCTTCAACTTATGTTTCAGTAACATTCCCCCCATTATGACTCCCTGTCCTATTTGATAGTTTCAAGTACAGATGATCTTCCCCTTTGTCAGCTTATTCCTCTATACTGATTTGTTGCCTTTGCTGAGTGTCTATGTTTCCTGCTGCCTTAACCCCAGATTAAATTGTTCCTAAATTATATCAACTCCGGAAATACAATCTAGGCAGTCCATTCAGTTTTCCTATGAGAAATCGTGTGATATACAGATTTATAGAGAAAATACACTTAACTCTGAACACCCAGTTGGAAAGATACCTTTCATATTTCTATATAAAATTATAAGAAAGAATAGAACTTCACCAGTAGGTTTGGAAAGGAATGACCATATTGAGAAAAGAAAGCAGCATACCTCAAGGCACCAAGCTGAATAAAAGTGCTAGGCATGTTCAAAGAGGGGTAATAATCAGTTTGACTCAAGAATAAGAGAACAGGTGTGCTGAAAAATGTTTACAAATTTGTTGGGGGGCACAATACTCCTTTAGCTTAAACAATACTGTTATCATTCTCTCCAAGAGAATTTTAGATAGTCAGCAAAACAATAAATCAAGTCCTGATGGATACTGTCTGCTGACTCCCAAGTGTAAATGCTCACAGTAAAAACTGAACTATCCTCTGATCTGGTTCTAGCACAACACTGTGAGTAGGAGATAAGGCTGTTGTTGCTAGAACAATGAAAAGGTAACCCTGCTGATCTTCTTTGGGGCAGGAACCCAGCTCATATAGTCACAAGATCAGGAGAGTGCCCTGGTCTCTCTGCTAGGCTATAGTCTTTTATTAACCAGAAAATTGTAGTAGTAAGCCACAACCGATGAATTAATGATATAGTTTCTGCTGGTCTTCACAGTACTATGAATGCATAGGAAGCAAATATAAGGAGAGAGATGAAAAGATTTCAGCCTTGTGTTGAGATGAGACAACACATCTCTATCTATGTTGGGTCCTAAATTCTATTCCCTTTTGTATATGTTTGCATGTATATCCTGCTAGCATGATTTCCCTCCAGAGAAGGGAGTTAGCAATTATGTAGAATTTACTATGTGCCCAGAACTTGGCTAAGTTCTTCTTACAAACATCACTTCATTTGATCCTCACAACAACCCTGCAAGTTGGGTACTATTATTATCACCATTTACAGTTGAAGAAACTGAAGCAAACAGCAGTTCAGTGACTTGCCCAGGGTCACACAGCTAGTAAATTCCTCAGGCCAAATTTGAACTCAAGTCTTCCTCACTGTAGGCCTAGCACTCTATTCAGTGCACAATCAGCTGTCCCTGAAGGTAAGGTATCCAGATGAGTATATGCTGTGTGTTCCCCAAATTGTTTCCTGAATTATGGTCCTTTTGTCAAACTGTACTGATCTGCGCAGAGTTAACACAGTTATCTTTCAAAAGTTGTGGTTTCAAGCTCTGCAGAAGCCTGATAAGTACATTCTTAGACCATTTCTTTCTTTTTAGATGTGCCAGTCATGTGTCATCCAGAAAAGTAGATTAGGCTTTGAATACCAACAAGGATAAGGAATTCAGAAGCATAGCCTGTAAGAACTGGAAAGGACTTTGGTGATCAATAGGTAACAGGAAGTCATAAGATCGTTGGCAGTAGCATGACACAATCTCTGTAGGACTGATTGGGGCTAAGAGAGACAGGAGTCAGGAAGACAAATTAAGAAGCAATTATAGTCTAATCAATAGGTAATGAAGACCTGTACTGCTAAAGTGGTAGTGGACTCAATTGGGTATCTTACCCCATAGGAAAGATGGAGGAAGGAGATAAAAAAGGGGGAATGATAGAAGGGAGGACAGATGGGGGGAAAGCTAATCAAAAACACACTTTCATAAAGGTCAAGGGAGAAAATTGAATAAAGTGGGATAGGACAGGAAGGAGCAATATATAGTTAGTCTTTCACAACATGAGTATTGTGGAAGGGTTTTACATAATGATACGCATGTGGCCTATGTGGAATTGCCTTCTTAGGGATGGTGGGTGGGGAGGGAAGAGGGGAGAGAATTTGGAACTCAGAGTTTTAAAAGCAGATGTTCAAAAAAAGTTTTTGCATGTAACTACAAAATAAGATACACAGACAATGGGGAATAGAAATCTAACTTGCCCTACAAGAAAGTAAGGGAAAAGGTGATGGGGGGGACTGGGGTGACAAAAGTGAGGGCTGACTGGGGAACAGGGCAACCAGAATATATGCCATCTTGGACTGGGGGGGCGGGTAGAAACGGGAAGAAAATTTGTAATTCAAACTCTTATGAAAATCAACACTGAAAACTAAAAATATTAAATAAATAAATAGTCCCAAAATAAAATGAAATAAAGTGGTAGTGGAAATTGAAAGGAGAGGACAAAAGTTATAAGGAAGGGGTGGGGGGAGGAGCAGGAGAGTATTTGTTACATAGCAATTCCACCCCAAAACCTTCTGGGAGTTTTAGTGAACTACAACCTAAATAAATTAATGGTATGATATTCAAAAGTTACTCATTCAGTATGGAACTGCATCCAGAGAGACACAGCATACAAAAATCATTGTCTAAAAGTGAGTCTCCCCTGGTCAGATCATTTCTGAAATAGTATGGTTAGTTCTTGGTGCCACATATTAGAAAAAAAAATTGGATAACCCGCAGAGCACCCAGAGGAAGGATAATGACCATAACGGTGAAGGACCTCAAGATAATGCCCCTTGGTTAAAGATCTTGCCAAGGACTATTTAATGGAACCAAAAATGCTAAGACAGAAGAAGAAAAGCATTTTAAGAATTATCACAGGTGAAAGACTTATTCTATTTGGCAGCAAAGGATAGAATAAGAAGCACAGGCAAAGTCCTTAAGAAGGGATTTAAGCTTGACATTCATTGGGAATTCACTATTTGTGCTAACCATAAAGTAGATTGGACAGTCTCAGGAGAGAACAGGATACCCCTTGTTGGAGGTCTTCAGACCACTTGTGAGGTACGTTGTGGTGGGGATTCATGTTCACATGTGGGTTAGACCAGTGGTGTCAAATTCAAATAGAAATGGGGCCACTAAATCATATAGAAGGATCCTTGGGGCTGCATATTGACTGGGGGAAAAAGACATAAATTAACATTATCAATGTTTTATTGTATTTTTCTTTATTTGTTAAATGTTTCCCAATTACATTTTAATCTAGTTCCTGCCACACTCAGGAAGTCTGTGGGCCTCATGCAACCAGTAAGCTAGGTGTTTGACACCTCTGGATTAGACCACATTAGATGGCCTCTGTGGTCTCTTTCAGTTCTGAGGTTCTGTGATATGGTGACATTTACTTCACAGACAACTTTTCAGAAATAGTTGTTCTGAAAAGTATTATACACTTTATCAGCCAGGACACAGTAAAGGATACATTTAATTGTCAGCAGAAAATTGTGCTGAACATTGTGTTTCATATTTGCTTAGTCATATGGAAAATGTATACGCTGTGTACTATGAATCATTGTCTTTTGACTTATTAGCATTAAAAGACTCTGTTAGACTTCTTAAATACTCAAAGCTAAACATTGTAAGGATGTGTTTGACTATAAAAGTATTGATTTGTAGTATGTTTAATACGCATTAGCTACATTACGAGGGATGACTTGATAGAAAGAATGCTGAATTCGGAGTAAGGACCCAAATTCAAATCCTGCCACCAGTATTACTAGGTCTGTAATGTGGACAAGTAAATTTACAGCTCAGGGTCTCAGTTTACTCATCTTCAAATTCAGGATAATAATATCTATGGAACCTAACTCTAAATATTGTTTTAGCAAATGAGATATATTTAAAGTGCTAGGTACAATTCAGCTATTGTTATGAAATTAAATGGAAAACCTGATAAAATATAAAGTCCTTAAGATCCGTAATTAGTTCATTTTTGTCTTTTCATTCAGATTAGACCAATCACTGCAGACTAAAATACTGCCAAAATATCACTTGCTGATGTTTCAGAAAAGAGGCCACTGAGCTAATGAAAGAAAGTAAATGTTTCACAGTATATAAAGAACCACAACTAACCTAGATGAAACTCCGAAAACTGGGCTGTTAATCTTTCTGTAAATAAACCCTACCTTCACTACAAGTCTCCCTTAAACTATAAATCTTCCTTAAATACCTGAGAAGCTGCTACAATTTTCCTGAAGTCTTTTCTCTGCAGGTACCTGAGTCTTGGGTATCACGCCAAACAAGAAGTGATGGCTACTTGAAGTCTGAATTTGAGGATCAAAGGAGGAATGCTTAGCCCAGGCCTGCCACAAAGTAGTCATTTAATAAATACTTATTCCTTTCTCCTCTTCCTTGAATGGGGCACCAGAAAAGCTGAGGCCTGAGTTTGCTGGAAAAATAGACAGGCTGTGGGTGGAGAGGAAGACGGGATTATTATAAACTGATTTGTATATTACAAGATATTTATTCTACAGATTCTACAAAGTCCTCATTAAAATCCTCATCCTAGTAATGTCTAAAATGCAAGGCCACTGTTGTGATAATCTTTTCTCTTTTCCACAGCTTGGAGTTCAATGAACAAGTCAGGAACACACACTGTGACTGAATTTGTCCTCTTGGGTTTCTCTGTTCCCTCGGAGACACGCATCTTACTCTTTTCTCTTTTCTTCATAGTCTATATCCTGACCATGGTAGGGAATGGGGCCATCATGTGTGCGGTGAGGTGGGACCAGAGTCTCCACACCCCCATGTATATCCTCTTAGGGAACTTTGCCTTTCTGGAGTTCTGGTATATAAACTCCACTGTGCCCAGCATGTTAGAAAACTTCCTCTCAGAAACTAAAATCATCTCTCTTGCTGGCTGCTTCCTCCAGTTCTATTTCTTCTCCTCCTTGGGTACAACTGAAATCTATTTCCTGTGTATTATGGCTTATGATCGTTATCTTGCCATCTGCCACCCACTACACTACCCAACGATCATGACCCTAAAGCACTGTTGCACCTTGATGTCTGTGTGCTGGGTGCTTGGCTTCTTAAGTTATTTTCTATCTACTATCCAGCTTTCTCAGCTATCATTCTGTGGTCCCAACATCATTGACCACATTATTTGTGACCTAGATCCATTGATAGCTCTATCATGTGCTCCTGCTCCTGCCACTGAAATTCTGTTCTATATCCTAAGCTCCCTCATCCTCTTCCTCCCCATACTCTACATCCTTGGCTCTTACATCCTCCTACTAAGAGCTGTGCTAAAAGTTCCTTCAGCTGCTGGCCGGCGTAAGGCCTTCTCCACATGTGGTTCTCATCTGGCTATAGTCTGCCTCTTCTTTGGGAGCCTTATGATCATGTATGTGAGCCCAACATCTGAGAACTCAGGAGAAGTACAGAAGATAATAAGCTTATTCTATTTAGTGGTGACACCATTCTTAAATCCTCTGATCTATAGTCTCCGAAATAAGGACATGAAAGCTGCTCTGAAAAAAGTCATGGGGATAGCTTCAGCATAAACAAAGCTGCATACATGAATTTTACATGTGGCTCTATGTTCTAATGACAGACAATTTAATTCAACACACAGTGATTAAGTGCTTGCCTTCAGCAAAACAATGGAAGAAACATAAAGATAAATAAAAGACCATTGAAAAAGGAATATTCTTCTCCTACTACTCCTGAGGATTAGGAGCTAAGATATCTTCTGAAAAAGATCCCTCATCTTTTTATGTCTTGCCTTGACTGTCCTGGTTCAGCTGAACCTCAGCTGACGGTAAGAATTAAATAAAATCATTACCTTGCTAATCGTGTGCTATTTGGATTGCCCCGTTCTATTTTGCTATCAACTGCTGGAAATTGACACATTTTTATACTATCCACTCATGCTATTTGTGACTGAGGCTATTCACTGAGGTGACATGATTTTAGGAGTTAAAATTAAAAATTAACTGAAAAAATAAAAGAGGCTTTGATCTAACACAACTACAAGTTGACTCCTTTGCATGATTTGTTTAGAACTATTATAAATTGTCTTAGTGAATACAAATTTTCTTCATCAACAAGAGAACATTTTACTGTACAAAGAACAAAAAGTGATTGTTTATGAAACCATGAATTTCTTTAGGGAACAATTTAGTGGTTTGCTTTTTTTTGTATGTGACTCTCAAAGACACACATACCATTCATTTGAATCCAAAAAAAAGATTTTCAGTCACATCCTACACTTTAGTGACCCCATTGGGGTTTGTTTGACAAAGATTATGGAGTAGTTTGCCATGTCCTACTCCAGCTCATTTTATAGATTAGCAATCTGAGGCAAACAGAGCTAAGTGACTTGCCCAGGGTCACACAGCTAGTAAGTGCCTGAGGCCAGATTTGAAGTCAGGAAGATAACAGAGCTCTACCCACTGAACCACCTAACTGTGAAACCAAATTAAAACAAAATGGTCCCTGCCAAAAAAAAATGGTCCCTGCCATCAAAGACTTTACATTTTGCTAAGGCAACAAACACATAAAAGGTTCTTAAATACAGAGGATTCATAAAATTATACAAAGTAATTTCAAGAAAGAGAAAGCCTTAACAACTCGGGGAGATAAGAAAAGGAACTAGAACTCTATCTTGAAGCTATGACTTTCAGGAGGTAGAAATGAGGATGTAGTATTTCCCAGATGTGAAAGATTGCTCGTACACTGAGTCTTGGTGGAGCCTCCCTGTACCTCTGGCACTAGAGATTTTGGTGTAGGATGCTAAGTCTCTTTTCTACTGGGAAACTATCAGGTCTGTGCTGGAAGCTGTTAAATTTTCAGCATAAGCATTTATACCTTGCAAAATTGGCAAATAAATTTAGGGATTGATTTATTGTTTTGTTGATTTCTAGACTTTAAAAAGAAATGAAGAAAATGTGAATCCTACAAATTAAATTTAAAAGTGTATCATGGGGGGCAGCTAGGTGGTGCAGGGAGTAGAGCACCAGCCTGGAGTCAGGAGGACCTGAGTTCAAACCCAGCCTCAGACACTTGACACACTAGCTCTGTGACCTTGGGCAAGTCACTTAACCTCAATTGCCCTGTCTTCCCCTCTCCAAAAAAAAAAAGTGTATCATGAGTAAATTTTTCTTCAGAGAGCCTTTGGTTAAACATTTACCAGCAGACCACTGCTAACAAACCAACTGTTCTCTTTTCTTATTCTTGGTTTCACACAATATAAGCAACAGTAAGCCTAGAAAATAAAAGATGTCCCATGGCTGCTTTGGGAACCAAGAATTGACTTGCCAAGGTGGGGGACTATAAAAATGTTAAATGGTTACTGTGTGCATAGGTTACACTTATCTCTTCTTCTCTGTGATAAATGAATACTTATTGGATTGGTAGAAAAGAGGGGTTTTGGAAATGATTATGATGGAAAAAGAAAAGTCATACAGCATTAATTTTAAAAAGATTAAAAATGCAAGAAATTCATATTGAGAACTTACTTATGTTTTCAAAAACACTGAAATTCTTTTAAAATAATAAACAAAAACTCAAACATCATGCTCAAAAATTGAATGCAACTTTCTCTCTTCCCCTATTCTTACTAAATGATGAGCCCTCCCTTTCCATTTTTCTTAATGGTGTATTTTATGAAACTTCTTGTAGGCAATTCATCATTGGTAATATACTTTAACCTACTCATACTTACCATGCCTCTTTCTGTTGTCCTTTGGGTCACTTGCAATTGTGATTCATTGTACACTCTATTGTTTCCTAATTTCCAGATGGATAGTATTCATCTCCTGAAGATAATTGGTGTTAAAAGGATGAGTATTTATGTCATGGAAAAGCTTGGGATTGTTAAAAGCACCACATAATGGTCCACATGAAATACAACCCATTCACCTATTCAATTTATGGACCAGACCATCCTCAGTGCTAATATACAAAAGACAGACACACACAGGGAGGGAGAAAGAGAGAGAGAGAGAGAGAGAGAGAGAGAGAGAGAGAGAGAGAAATAGAGACTGAAACAGAGACAGAGAGACAGGCTAAATCAATGAACAGCTTTTTGAACTACATAACATAATCTGTGGCCTATTAGCTCCATTTTTTGTAAGAGGCCATGAATCTTCAATATTCTGGGCCTTGACACAAGCAGCACAATATTATTTACAAATAAGAACTTCTGGAAGACCCTACAATCCATTTCAGCTCTGCAAAGGAATACTACATGATAGTAGCAAAAATCTTTAGCACCATTCATTGCATTCTCTCCAAATTTCTATCTATTTTGTGACTCTGAAAATATCTTCTCTGTGGAAAAAAATCATGTTTGAATGCTCCATTGTTCTTACATTTTCATCAAGGCTGCCTTCAAGACATATTTAATCTATTGACATAACATATAGATAAGAAAATAGGCATATGAGTTAATAACTCTGTTACCATTGTTAGTATTGTAGCAAGCATGGATGACAAAAGAATTAGGTAAACTGCTCCCCTTTCATAAATAGGGTGCTCCCAAGGCACCCACATAACTGCTTCAATATGAGAAGGATTATATAGGTCAGAGAAGGAGAAATACTTGGGAATTGTCAAGACTACAGAGAAATATCCAGCCTCACATGAATGTGGAGTAAGACAAATACTAATGTTGCATGGGGCCTGGAGAAAAGGGGAAACTTCCAGATGGCAGTCATCGAACAACCGGTGAACACAAACTCAAAGAACAACAGGGCAAAGAGCCATGACGTGAGGATCAAACTTGGACCAGTCATTTGATTGTACTGTGAATCATGTGGATTGTATAGGGTCCAGGTAGGATATGTGACTCACCAGCAACTCAGAACAAAGTAAACTTTTCTTGAAACTCTAGGGGTTCACATGTGAGCCCTTTCAAGTACTTGAAGACAGCTATTAAGTCCACTGTTTTCCAGGTGAAACATCCCCAATTTCTTCATTGTCATCTAATATAGTCTCAAGACCTTTCACAACCCTAATGACCAGGGTATCATAGAGTATGACTATCACTTCATTACTCCTGGAAACTTTTTATTTCCTAATGCTGTCCGAGGTATTATTACTTTCTTTTCCTGCTGATTCTCAGGACTGATTCGTATAAAACTTTTGCAAACTTCTGAAACCTACGGAGCTTTTTTCCAGACAAATTTGCAGCCTAATAATTCCTCCTATCAATGTACTGTCTGCTCCTAATAAGATCTGCGTAATTAGTTTAATAAACAGTAAAACAAAAAGAGAGAAATAAATGAGTGGAATGAGAAGTATTGAATGTGTGTTCAGATATAGAAGCAATATAATCAGAGGAATAACCATGGTATACACTAGGTTTATATCAATAAATGTGAAAGGGTGCTTAATAAATTATATGTTCATCATGGTTTAGAAGAAATGAAGAAAATCACAAAAAGAGAGTAAAAAGCAAAGAAAATAAATGCAATGTTTATAGCATGAATTTAATTACATAAATCTGCAGTAGATAAGCCAAGTAAGAGCATTCTGTTATACATAAAGCTTATCAAAAGGAAGATTTGTGTGAGGCAAATATCTCATCAGGGGGTAAAAAGACCTATGAATCATGAAACTTTTCCTCATTCCCAAGAGAAGATGATTTCTCGGTGTACTATTCCCTCCCTTTTTAAACTAATGAATATTCTCTTGAGATCCTCCTAGATATATCCCCAAACATGGAGTTACTTCATTGGACCTAGCTATGCCTAGGAGCCAATCTACTATGAATGAGGGAGAAGGTGCTAATGTAGAAGGAACACTTAAAGCAGCAACTAAGGATTCTTGGAAAGACACCTGGGACATCAGGGAAATCATTTAGGTGAAAAACAAATTCTGTCCCATGGGAATCTAACTCCCTTTGCCATCTCCCCATCCCTTCCAAAGCCATTTTATCAAGGATCAGACCCCAAGAGTTTCTAGTTATTCACTTCTAAATAGAAATCTCTACTCAACTAGTAAGGAAAGTGATGCAGGAAGGAGACTCAGGTTTCTCTGAGGCTTCTTCTTCAATTCAGGCTAGATATACCAGCCTCCAAGTAAAGATGGCACACAGATGGTGATCATCCCTGTTCTGCTTTTTTCTATGAACTAGCAACTCTAAATAATCCAGAATACTCTGTTCCTTTACAATCTCCTCTGTGCTCTGCCAGAGCTATTAAAAAAGGAAAGACTGAGGGTTAATGCTATTGTAGGTATAGAGCTTTGTAAGATGGCAGGTAACAATTAAGTGTGGACCAGAGATCAGAGAACAGACTTACAGAGTGAAGACTCCAGGGTTCAGATTTCAGATGAGAGAATATAAAGTTTGAATGGGGAAGTCCAAATTCAAAGTTTTTCTTCTAAACTTTCTCCATCACCATTTGATAAGGAGACCATAGTGGATGAGCTATCTTCTCTTTCCATACTTACACAAATCTTCCTCAGAAAAATTAAATTGAATCATACCTACAGCACATCCCTTTTTTATGCTGGCATGCTTTGAGGAATATAATCTATACCTTTTATGGGACAAAAATTCACAATACATATTAATCCATATGAAAATAGGCTGTGTTATCAAACAAGATAACATTTGTAAAATGCTTAACACAAAGCCTAGTGCCACCAGTGGAAACATGGGCCAGGCGAGTGAGTAAAGAGCAGCTCCATTTATTTAACTGAGGGACAGGGCTTATGTACCTTTTAGGCAAGCAGAACCAACAAATCCACATGCGAGGCATTCGCATAATGCATGACTTCCTCCTGCTTTTGTTCCCCTTTTGCAGTAAACAATATTGTGTTAATAGCCTACAGGCGGCATTTAGATCAGAGGTGGATTGCAGGAATCTCTTTGCTGGCACTGAATCAGGATTCTCTTGCTTTGCCCATGCTTGGATCTGGGTCATAATCCTGGGGTGAGGTCCTGAGGCAAGGAGCAGTGCTGGCATGGCAGAGCTTGTGGAGGCAGTGGAGAGGGAATCCTCCTCACAGTTCTAAGACTGAAAAGAATGCTTATGGTCACTCACAGACCATAGCACAGACCAGGAGAGGAGTAAACACCTCTCCTTTGATCATGCCACCTTTGAGGAATTGAAAATTTACAGGCCCTTAGAAGTATCTCTGAAAATAGCTGCACAAAACCCCTGAAACTTGGGACAGAGCACTCTCCACTCTGGAAACAGAGTCCTACCTTGACAAAGAGCTCAAAAGTCAAACAATAGGCTGGGAAAATGAGTGAATAGCATAAAAATATCAGACTATACAATCTTATTTTGGTGACAAGGAAGATCAAAATATGCAACCAGAAGAAACAAAGTCAAAGATCCTAAATCAAAAGCCTACAAGAAAAATATGAACTGGTCACAGGACATGGAAGAGCTCAAAAAGGATTTTGAAAATCAAGTGAGAGAAGTAGATGAAAAAGTGGGAAGAGAAATGAGAGTGATGCAAGAAAATCATGAAAAAGAAGTCAACAGCTTGCTAGAGGAGACCCAAAAATGCAAAAGAAAGTAACACCTTAAGAAATCAAGGATGTTTAGCCAGAAGAAGAAAAATATTTGAAAGATTATCTCAGGTAAAAGGGGTAAGACTTATTTGGCTTACATGCAGAAGGCAGAAAAATCGACATGGCTCTAAGTCCCTAAGAGGCAAACAAGGGTTTGACATTCATTAGGAATTTCCTAAGTAGCAGAGTTGTCCATAAGTGGAAAGGACAACCTCAGAAGGGAGGAAGAGGAGATTCCCATTGCTGCAGATATTCAAGGCAAATCTGGATGACTATTTGCCATGTACATTGTGACAAGATTCTTGTTCACACATGGAGCAGATTCTGTGGCTTTTGTGGTCCCTTCCAGCTCTGCAGTTATATCATACATGACATTTGCCTCAAAGGAGCATTTCGAGGGGAAAAAAATTATTCCACAATACACCACACACTTTTAACTATGAGGACATCAGGAACTGGGTTCATGTTGATCTTCCTTATTCATTCTTGAAGTGCAGGGGGTTGATCATTCTGGCATTATCCCTTGGTGTACCAATTCCTGCTGAGATCCAGTGGCACTGGAATTAGTAAATTTTAGTCCAGGAGGATAGCTTTGAGGACTTGAGAAGGAAGAGTAATTTCTCACTGGGAGTTTGCGGAAAGAACATAACAGGATTTTCCAAGCCTTAGTCAGCTGATCACAAGGACAGATCCCAAAGAGACTAAGTCATAGGATTAATCAGAAGTAGACCTTGCCTAGGAACCATACTCTTAGGGGAAAGGCTACAGAAAAAGTCCTCAAATGGCTTCACAAAACAACTTAGGCTACCCATTTCTATGGCCCATGAAACTAGACCTATTTAGTATCAAGGCCCAGACCAATAAGAATTTCAAGCAAAGGAAACCTAGAAAGGTAACATTCAACTGCAGACAAGGTACCATAACTAAACCATGATAAGCTTTGTAAACTTTTAAACCATATGTTACTAGAGCACACCAGACATACTGAAAGTTCCTCTTAAATTGGTATTTAAAATAACAGGTTGATATGCTGTTATTGGAAAATGTTAGAGACCAAAGGAAACCCTATGCTCTTTCCCTTGTGGGGAATGAGGCCTTTGGCATCTTGGTAAGCAAGAGGTAATGTCAGCTTAGTCTGACAGATGGCAACATAAATTTGAGACCTCAGCTTACTGTTACAAAAAAATTGAGTGGTTATGGGTTAAGAAGAAGACAGGATGATTGCAAATTGGTTTCTATATGAACAAGATGTACAGCATAGAAATCCTACAAAGGCATCATTAAACCCCCTGGCAATTTTAAAAGAATTAAGTCATAATTCCATTTTTTAAAGAACTGATGAATAGAAGTATGCATAGAATAGTTTTTTCATATATATATATATATATATATATATATATATACATATTTGTGTGTAACAGTAGCCATCTCTAGGGCATTGGTGGGGAGGGAAGAAAAAATAAGGGGAAAGGATATTTGCATGATAACTTTGCTGTATACTTGGAAAGAGTAGCAAGTGGTGCATGGTAGATTAGCAGTTTCATATGTAATCATCTTTTTTTTTGTTCTACTGTGTTGTGGAAATGTTTGCTTTATTTCATGACTTAAAAATAAAATTAAATTTTTTTAAAAAATTTCTTGTCCTAGAAATACCAAAGATGCAGGTCAACTGATATAAGTGTCTTTATGTCTTTTCCTTAGCGCAGGGACCAAGGCGTGTCAGGAGCATACACTGATGGAATTTGTCCTCTTTGCATTCCCTGGTTGGTGAGAGATGCAAACCTTACTCTTTTTATTGTTCTTAATTATCTATATACAGATCATGACAGGGAGTGGAACTACCATCTGTACGCTGAGGTGGAACAAGAGGTTTCACACCCCAATGTACATTCTACTGGGGAACTTTATGTTCCTGAAGATATGGTACATCATCTCCACTATTCCTAGCATGTTGGAAAACTTCCTCTCAAAGACCAGACCAGCTCTTTCACTAGCTAATTTCTCCAGCTCTATTTCTCCACCCTTTGAGTAACTGAAGCGTATTTCTTGTGTATCATGTCTAATGGTCCTTATCTTACTATTTGCCACTCACTGCACTCCCCAACCATTATGACCTTGAGGCACTGTTGCAATTTGATATCTGTCTGCTGAGCAGTTGGCTTCCATGGATATCCTGTGTCTACTGCCCAGGTCTCTCAGCTGTCGTTTTGTGGTTCCAATACCATTGATCACTTTATTTGTGACATGGACCTGCTGCTGGCCCTCTCCTGTACTCCTAGTCCTGCCACTGACATTCTGTTCTATGTCTTGAGCTCCCTCCTTCCCTTCCTCATTATATTATACATCCTTGGCCCCTACATCCTGCTACTAAGGGCTGTGCTGCCAGTGTAAGGCCTTCTCCACATATGGATCCCATCTGACCAAGGTCTGTCTCTTCTTTGAGACCTTTATGATGAATCATGTAAGCTCAACATCTGAGAATTCTGGTGAAGTGCTGGTGATCATAAACTTGATCTACTCAATAGTAATTCTGTTCTAAAACTATAGCCTCCAAAATAAGGACATAAAGGCAGCCTTATGAAAAGTCATGGGGGTAGCTTCAGAAGAAGCAAAATCACATATATGACTTTTACACATGATTCCATGCTCTAATGACAGACAGAACTATTAAGTGCCTGCAATGGGCCAAAATGGAGATCCAAAGGGCCATTAAGAAAAGTACCTACTTCTCCTACTAGTCCTGAAGTTTATACTTTAGGGAGCTCATAGAGAACATCTTCTCAGGAAGATCCTTCAACTTTTGATGCTTTGTTGTCCTGCTCCAGCTAAACCTCAGCTGAATAACATTGAGCATCAGGCAGAAGTATTATCTTAGAAACATAAATGATCTGATAGGTGTCAACATGGTATAATTTATTCTGTCTTTTTGGCTGGTCCCATTCTACTTTTATGGTGGCTGCTAGAGCCAGAACATTTTTATATAACCCACTCACTGAGGCTATTCATTAGAAGATATGATTTTAGAAGCTTAAAGAGAGAATCAAATGAAACAATTTATATACCTAAGGCCAATAGATCAAGAACAACTAGATAGATAAATCCCTTGATTCTTGTTTTTTCAAGAAGTTTTGTTGTGATAAACTGTATTTTTTATTATAGATGTAACAATCATCAAGCAACCTGAATATTTCAGAATACAATGAAGAGCAAAAAGAGAATTATATGAAACTGTATTTTTGTTACTTATACCTTAGTGATTTTTTTAATCTTCATTCTAGGGAAAATTGTAAGTTTTACAAATATGACAGAGACACAGGTTCTAATGAGATATAGCAGAGCATAGTGCACAGAGAGTCATTATTGGAGCCAGAAAGACCTAGGTTTGACTCTTGCCTCTGACTCATACCAACCATGTGACCTGAGCAAGTTACTTAAACTCTCTGTCCCAAGCAAATTTCTACAACTGTAAATTAAAAATCAGGTGCCCGACTGCATTAGGAGAAGGAATTCTATCATAAAAAGTTATTTATCCTAATAAAATCACAGGACTACTCTCATCCCTATCCCATGAGTTCTAATATTAGGCACAAACAAACGGAGCATAATATTCTTTTGTTCTATCCATAGTATGCTAAGATGTGAGGGGATGGGAATGGGGGCTTTTGTTAGGTGGAAATTGTTATTTGCTGAGATTTCTATTCTGGTACAGAGAAATAATTTAGACTTAGAATGTCTGAATTTCCATAAAGCATTTGGCATTGTCTTTCATGATACCCTTCAGGACAAAATGATGAGATATGTATCTAATTAGGTAGGTTCACAAATGTTTGAATAACCACCACCAAAGTAGTCTTAAATCTCAAAGAGAACTTGGAAAGAAGACTCTAGTGGAACATATAAGCCATATGTCTCCCCCTCTTCTGTTCAACATTTTCATTAGTGACCTGAACAAGTCTCCATTCAATTCAATCTGAAAAAAAGTTTATTAAATGCCCATTACATGCACAGAAAAAAAAAATTTTAATTTTCTTTGGTTTCATTTGGCTTGTGTTGAAGTGGAGGGACAAAAACAGACTGATAAATACAGATTATAAATAAAATAGTATAAGATAAGTTTAAGAGAGAGAGAATATTAGCACCCTTGGGGATAAGGAAGGCTTTTGTATACAAGGTGGCACCTGACATGTGTCTTAAAGGAAGTTATCATTTTCAAGAGGCAGAAGTGAAAAGAAAGTGTATTCCAGAAGGGTTCTTCAATGCTGGTGGTTCCATTCTGTCCATCTGGCACTGGAGACTTTAGTGCTGTATCCTGCATTTCTCTTTCTTAGCCGCAGATCTGCTTTCTTATTCTTACTCTTGTATTCACTCAATGTAAGAAATAGCCAATCTTCCCCTGTATTAGATCTTCTATTTTCTGTCCAAAATCTGTACTTTAGATCTATCTTGTTATCTCTCTTGGGATAGCAGAAGATAAAAGATACTCCTTTCTGTTTTGGTAACCTGGAAATGACCTCCTTCTCTGATGGATCTGTAATCATACTGAGGTGACCACTAATTCCCTTCAATGATAAATGTTGTAACCCACTCAGATCCTCTCATTCTCTGCAATTCTTATCCATATTAAACCACGAATCTTCCATTATGAATCCATGCTACATATTGAAGGCCTTCCTGTCTGGTCTTCAATGTTTAATGATTGCATTTTGTAAAGTTTTATTAAGATATGAAACAATGGCTACCATAATAGAAACTAAAAAGCATTAAAATAAAAATGAACATTGTAGTTAAAAACATGATCAATCTCAGACCTAGAGAATAGTCTGGGAGAGACTGGGGCCTACAGCTGTTCTCCAGCTACCTTCAAGCCATACTATCTGGCCAGCCACCTAGTTCCTGAAGTAGGGCTTTGCTCACTCCTGATTAGTGAGAGTTCTCTATAACTACCTGTATCAGTAAGGCAAGATTGATGACCTTGAGGATGACAGTGAACAGGCCTGAATGGTTCAGAATCACCAAGTGTAAGAAGTTACCTAGGCAGAAGGCAGAGGAAGTATAACATTTATTTAGACATGAAAGAATCCAGTCCCAGGACCAGTAATTCCAATTCCTTATAATAGCAATAATATTCCAAAGCCAGTAAGCCCACCTCAATGTAGCAACAAGGAAATTTTAACACAACATTATAGCAAGGAGCCAAGTCATCCCGTAACCATTCCCCCTCCCCACTAGGGTCTTCCTGTAAACAATCACTCACAAATCTGAACTCTCTACTCAGCACTCTCTTCAGTAGCCCTGTAGACTCCCAGTTCCTGTTCCCTCTCCTTGGGCTGAATTCTGATTCCTGTAGCTCTTGCTGCCTCAATATCCTCTTGATCTCTGCTTCTGAATCCTGATGCTCTCAGTTCTGGGATATCTTTTTATACAGTCCTAGCCAGCATCTGATTGACAAGAGCTCAGTGCACATACCATTTCTTCTGGTCTGAGTAACTCCCCTTAGGGCCATGAGGGCTTCACCCACACATTGGCTTAACTAGCAAAGGGGTATGGGCCTGGGGCCTCACACCTAGTTAATAAAAGGGTGTGGGCCTGCCTCTAATCAGGCCCCCCTTTGTTGGTACCACCTGAGGGCTATTCAATGGGCAAGAAAGATCTTTCACTTACTGATTGGCCTTACACTGCCCCAACGCAGATCCACCAAACTGCCCGCTACTCTCCAACCATCCTCATACAATGCTCCTGCCCATATTCCAACAATTTCTATCTCTAGCTCTTGGAACAATAATTAAATAAATATCCTTACCAACTCTCTAAAAATTGGGGAACAGTGTCTTTCCAATACACATTATCTTGCAGTTCCAGAGGTAGGTTCACCAAACCCCACCACAAGGTTTAAAGTCAAGCAGAGCACACTGCCCCTGTATCCTCTGAGAGTGGACTCCCATTGCCTAGTTCCCCATTGTGCTCAGCACATGGTAAATGCTTAGTAAATGCTTCCAGATTGATTTTAGGGACTTTCCCATAGTCAAATATCAAGCAAAACAACAGTGGCAAGATTCAAAAATATATCTTCCTGGCTCCAGGTCAAGAACTCTAATTCTTATCTCACTGCTAATTGGGAAGGACAATTACTCACCAAAGTTCAAATGCAATGAAATAAACCATATGGCTGGTAGTGATTATATTTTGGAGGGGAAATTAAAATCAAAAGTGTCACTGAATGATAGCTGTTATGTAAGGTCAGCCTACTATAAGGAAGGAAGGGGAGGCAGGAATATGACACAAATGAAGATCACGTACTCATTTCCCTACAGAGAGGAAAGATGTCCTCAGTGAAAAATTATCCTCACACAGAGGAAAGAGCTCCTGAGATTTCCCACATATTTACTTTGACCCTGGTGTCTCATTAGTCAGACCCCAGAGGGAAACCTACCCAAAATATTGTGAAATACAGGGGTACAGCATGAAGAAACAGAAATGGGGAAGCTGTGGATCTTAGGAACCTGGGAAACAGTAATAACTGCTGATAGGAAACATAAATTGGATCAGATACACACAGTTCAAATCACTAAAAGGAAACAGGATCCCAGCATTGTCAGGTATGGAAAAACGTCAAATGAAACAAAAATAATTTTTTGTGATTCAGTTCCTCACCCTTTCCCTTCCATCCACCAAACCATTTCCAGATTAAGATGCTTAAGAGAAAGGTCCTTGTAACTGACTCCCTCCTTGCCCAAATCCTGGCTGTGTCCCTTACCACCTCTATGACCTCAGGAGACATCGCCTAACTTCCCTGGGCCTCAGTTCCTCATCAGTTAAATAAGGGATAGATGTCTCTGAGGTTTCTCTCAATTCCAAATCTATGATCCTATGATCATTTCACCCAGGTAAGCCAGCAGGGTGGTATTGTAGCAGATAGATTTTAGGACTTGGACACTCCCTGAGTTCAAATCTAGTTTTGGAGTGTGACCTGCAGTTGACTTGCAATGTTACCTGCTATTATTATAAATAATAACACCTAACTCCCATGATTATTGTGAGGAGAAAATGAGATCACTTGGTAATGTGCTTTGAAAGCCTTAAACAACCATATAAATGCTAGCTGTTAAGTATTAATGACACTATAGCTATCAAAGGAAAGTCTGCTTTATAGCCAGCACAATGACTGTTTTTTCTATGTGCTACTGCTGTACAATGAGGATGTCTGTTCTTGGTTAAAGTTCTTCACTCTTTGTTCTTCTAGAGAAAACCAAAGGAATCCTTGAGGTTCTCCTCTGTCAAGGAATAGAGATACCCTAGGAGGACTCGGGACAGTGAATCTGCTCTTAGTATGTATGAGTGCTGAGGAAGAGAGACACTCCTAGCAGCTAGGTGATAATGTCGGAATGTTATGCAGTGAATCTCAAAATCCACCTCCATGGATTCAACAGGTGGTTCATGGAGTGGTTGCAGGAGCACTCATGTTTCTCTCATAGAAATTTCATCAAATAATAATTAACAGAGAATAACATTCATCAGTGCCTCTTCAAGAACAGTCTTACCATCTTGCTCTTATTTCAACTTTTCCAGTGGCAAGCAGGATCATCTGGAGAGGCCAGAGGAATTTTCCACTAATCTTACCCACAGTGGAGGTCCACTGAACCAAGAGATAAAACAAGCCTTTCTCTCAAGGGTCTAACAAAGGTTCATATCTCTCTAAGTGCTCAACTATTCCTATCAAAGAGATGGGAAATGTTGGAGCCTTTTGATTGTTCCCATCAAATAATGTGAGGCCAACCACTAGAATCCAGAAGATGAATTTCCTATCCCCTTTGTTTCTACTCATCTCTGCTTATTTGTACTTTCACCACGCCTGGAGTAGATACATTAAAAAATGATGGTGCAAAAAATTCACACAGGGCGAAGTGTTTCATTTAGTTCAGTTATCTAAGGATAACTCTAATTTTTTTCCAGCTTTAATTTTTTTGTGATTCTATCATACTAACCAGGTCAGAGGACAAGATGCTCAGACTTATAAGCTCCAGATTCTGGGCAAGAAGGTGCAGCTTCTCTTCCCAGTTCCATGGATGACAATCCTGTGATAGTAGTTAAGTAATAAGAATGTTTACAACACACAGGACTCTTGTTGCAGGGTTGGGGGGAAGATTTTTGACTCTGCTAGGAGAGGAGAAGTGTGCCCCAATATATTTAGAGCATACTGTTATGCTAAATCAGTTCTAGGAAAGGATTCTTTCTCCACCTGGAATGATCTAGTAGCCCAGTTATTGTCTTCATCAGTCACACACACACACACACACACACACACACACACACACACACACTCCACCAACTCCACTGCCTATTGAAACATAGTATCTCCCTGTAGGTTACATAGGTTTAAATCAAATCCATTGGAAAATTTTTCCACTGCTACGGAAATCATGTTAATTGAGCCGTGTACTCTTTTATTTAAAAAAAAGTCTAATATTTAACATGATTTCAAAAAATATACTCTTGTCTTGAAAACATTATTCTTCTGTGTTTACTCCAGATTGGAACAAGTACAAAATAGTACAACCTTTCTTCTCTACAGACTTTATGGATGACAAAAGGATCAATTTTGGTAAGTCATTTTGTCCTAGGTTTAGTGTGAGATTAGTCAACATGTTTTATTGCTTTGTTATAAACAATATTAAAAATCAAAACAACTAAACTTGCTTTTGTGACTACATTGGAATAAATTAATTTCAATACATGAAAATCTGAAATAACTTAACAGCCATTCCCTCTAAGATTCAAACAATTTTTCTTTTCCCCTCCCTGGAGGTCTTCAAGGAGAGTCTGGCTGATCACTTGCTAGGCAGGTTACAGTGGAGATTCTTTTAGTGCTGATATCATGGTCCTCTTCAGGAACAAAGTACAAATAATAACAACCACAGCATGGGTTAATGATGGAAACTGAGGTCTCTTCCAACTCTCAAATTTGTGATTCTGTGATACATTCATTATTGTACACCTGTCATTTTACAAGTTTGTTGTTAGCTGTACTTGGTTCCATAGGTTCTGATTTCTTTCTTTGCATTATTTAATGAAAATCTTTTCAGATATTTTTATACTGTACTCCTCATCCTTAGAGATCTGGTCATTTCTACTTTTGCAGCCTTGATGAAGGCGGGGACCAAGTTTTAAAAATCTATATATCTTCCACAATGCTAGAGTGTTTAATAAATGTTTATGCTTAATAAATGTTTGATAAATGAATGTTGTATATTCATGTTCAACTATCCAGCCTAGACACATGTGACCAACTTATTTGGGCTTATCAAAAAAATCATCTCTCTCTCGTTTCATTATTCAAGTAAAAAAAGAGTGGGGGTTTAAAGGGCATATAGGGAGGATAAACACCTCTGTTGTGAGGGCTTCCCACCTGGAGTTCCAAGGAACTAGCATGCACAGAGGCAACACCCCAATAAACCATCCCCACAGTTGGGCTTAAACAGTCAGTGAGCTAAGGGGATGTCCACCCCAAGCATGTGAAGACTTTCTCTAGCAGACTGATGGGATGAGAACAATTTATTCCAACAGCCATGAAGGAGGCTGAAGCAGGCACTGTGGAGCACTTAGACTTTGGTCACACAACAAAGACACCAAGGTCATCGACTACATCATAGGCTACAGCCCTTCATCTAGTCTTTTGTCCAGCCATTGGACTTTGAAAAGTCAAAACATCACCCAGTGATTTCATTGGTCATCTTTCAAAATGAAGGACAAAAAATAAAATAGGAGTGAATTAGTCTTGTCAAGAAAAATGAAAAGATATGTGATTTATTTTAATGACTAAAATAAGAGTCACAATATGGCTATCTCTAGTTTTAACAAAATATCATGTATAGGCTCATCTAAAGGTGATAACATTTATGTTCTTCCTTCACATTCAAAGATGGTGTTAGTGGAAGGGTAACACTTTATGTTAATGTAGGGAACAATGCATACAAATATCAGGGAAAACTAAAGTCACTATGATTTCAACTTTAAGATCTGTCTTGCTTCAAATTAAGAAGAAGTTGGACACATTTTTGCCCGTTTATGAGGTAACATAAATTACATTAAAAAAACATCTTATTAAGTGACATTAAAAACCATATCTTATTAAGATTTAGAGACACATGGGTCATACATAATGAAAAAGACTTTGTTTCAAAGTAATTCTGACAAAGAATACTAGGCAAGTCTTCCAAGATAGAAAGCAAGCAGGAATAACTGTTTCACTAGATGAGGGAACAAGTATTTCCTTCTGCACTGAAACTTCAATCAGCCAGAATATTTAAGCAGCAGAAAAAGTAATAAAAGGATGAGTGTTACTGAGACTAGCCCCTACCAATATGTGAGTGTAGATTATTTACATTCAAAATAAAGAGTCAGTTAAGACTCTTGAGGTTGCATGACCATGGAAAGAGGTCTGGATTTGGGGTCAGAAGACCTGGGTTTGAATGCTGGCTGTGCTAATTCCTACCCATCTATTTCTGGACAAGTCACATAACCACCCCACATACACACACACACACGCACACCCCTACCTGATGTTCCCTAGCTGAAAAATGAGATCATTGCATTAGATGACTTCATAGGTCCCTTCTAGCTATAAATCTGTGATTATGTAGACTCTGGTGGTCTTAGGTTGCTGTGTGTATGTCCTTCTCTGTGCACACTAAATGTGCTCTGTTCATGGACTTACACTTGTGGAAAGACTGTCAGGACTGTATTATATGTGTTCCCCCAGAATCCAAGCACAACTGGCACTATTCTAGAGTAAATCTGTGATACCTATTTATCTTCAGAATAAGCAGAAACCTGTTTAATTCTGATGCTTTTCCCTCCACTAGGATATGACCCATAGGCGCTAAGGACAGGATGTCTAGTTTCAAAATGGACCAGTGTGCTTTCATTTGAAATTTTAACTCTCTTCTTATGATTCTTACTTGGAAACAAGATAGTTTGTATCATTTTTGTCTGTCTTTTACACAGTTTTGGATCCAAACAAGTCAATCACACACACTGTGACTGAGTTTGTCCTCCTGGGTTTTTCTGGTGACAGGGAAATGCAGAATCTCCTCTTCTCCTTGATCTTAGTGGCATACATGCTGACCTTGTTGGGGAATGGAGCCATTGTCTGTGCAGTGAAATGGGACAAGCAGCTTCACACACCCATGTACATCCTCTTGGGGAACTTTGCTTTCCTTGAAATATGGTATGTTTCTTCTACTGTTCCCAACATGCTGGCCAACTTTCTATCTGAGACCAAGACCATCTCCTTCTCTGGCTGCTTCTTCCAGTTCTATTTCTTTTTCTCCCTGGGATCTACTGAGTGTTTCTTCCTATCAGTCATGGCATATGATCGGTACCTAGCCATCTGCCGTCCACTACACTATCCCACCATCATGACAGGACGACGTTGTGCCACCCTGATATCTGCCTGTTGGATGGGTGGATTCCTTTGTTACCCAGTTTCCATTATTCTTATATCACAGTTGCCCTTCTGTGGCTCTAACATCATTGATCACTTTGTCTGTGACCAAGGCCCTTTATTTTCACTCATCTGTGTCCCTGCTCCTATTATTAAACTCATATGCTACACTTTGAACTCCACGATTATCTTTGGATCCTTACTCTCCATCCTTGGATCCTACACCCTGGTCCTAAGAGCTGTGTTGCGTGTTCCCTCTGGTGCTGGCCGACGTAAAGCCTTCTCCACATGTGGATCCCATCTGGTGGTTGTGTCTCTATTCTATGGCACCCTCATGGTGATGTATGTAACCCCAACATCTGGAAATCCAGCTGAAATGCAGAAGATTGTCACATTGATGTACTCAGTAGTAACTCCACTCTTAAACCCCCTAATCTACAGTCTACGCAACAAGGACATGAAAAATGCCCTGAGGAAAGTGCTAGGAGGATTGAAAATTAGCCAGAGTTCATGAGAATTGTTTGAAAGGTAAGATGACTATTATATTACTCTAATATTATAGTCAACTGTATTATGGTATAATTCAATTATATTACTGCTTCAATACTTTGAAGTAACTGAGATCTCATAATTCCTCTAATACTGCAGATTGCAACCCACCCACGACTTTTCGTTCTGTGTGACTTTTTTATTTCATGCTTCACAGCTCTTTTTGTAGTAGTAAAGAATTGGAAGTTGAGGGGATGCACATCAATTGGGAAATGGCTGAACAAGCTGTGGTATATGATTAGAATGGAACATTATTTTGCTACAAAATAATGAGCAGGATGCTTCAGAACAACCTGGAAAAGCTTACATGAGCTGATGCAAAGTGAAATGAGCAGAACCAGGAAAATATTGCACAAGTAATAGCAACATTGTAAAATGATCAACTGTGAATGATTGAGCTATTCTCATCAATAAAATTATCCAAGACTATTCCAAAGAATTTAAGATTAAAAATGCTATTCATCTCCAGAGAAAGAACTGATGGAATCTGAAATCAGATTAAAGCATATTTTCTTTACTTTATTTGTTCTTTTGGGGGTTTTGGGTCTGCATGTTATTTTGTAACATAGCTAATGTGTAAATATTTTGCAATATTGCACATCTATAATATATATCAAATTGCGTGCATTCGCAAGGGGGGAGAGAGAGAAATACAGAGAATATGGAACTCAAACTTAAAAAAAAGATGTTAATAAATTTTGTTTACATGTAATTGAGACAAAAAATAAAATAAAAATTAAATGTTAAAAAAGTGGCTTCCTATCCACTATGCCATGCAGCATCTCATAATGAGACTATTAAAAAAAAGAAAGAAAGAGAGGGGGGAGGAAGGAAGGAAGGAAGGAAGGAAGGAAAGAAGAGAGGAAGGAAAGAAGGAAAGAAGGAAGGAAGGAAGGAATGGAGGGAGGGAGGGAGGGAGGAAAGAAAGGAAGGAAGAGGAGGAAGAAAAAGAAATGAGAATTGTAGTTGCAGAAAAACATGGCAAGAACTATATGAACAGAGGCAAAGTTGTATTAGCATGGCAATAATTACATTATAGAAGATGTCAAAATGCCTATGTGGTTCCGTATCGCAAAATATAAGAGACTCTCCACATAGAAGGTAGAAGAGGTAAAACATTGTTTTAGACACCAGAGAGCCAGATCCGGAAACCAACACACCCAATCCATCATATCAGCAAAGTATTCAATACATAATTTTACAGCAGAGACTCCATCCTAAAACCATCTGCCCCCTGCCCTGCTGGGTCCTTCCCAAAAACTCACTCACAGCCACCACCCTTTTGCTCTTTCCCTCAGCCCTAACTGCTCTCTCTCAGTATTTCCTGTGACACACTTTCCTTTTGCTCTCAGTAAGCTCCTCCCATCACATGTGACATGAGCTTCCTGCAGGTCACATGGCCTATAAGGGGTGGGAAAGATCTTTAAATCTAAATTGTTATTACAAAAGTGAAATGAGAAGAACAAGGAGATCATTGTGTACAGTAACAGCAATGTTATAATGATAATCAACTGAGAAAGATTTGGCTACTCTGATCAATACAATGATCCAAGATAGTTCCAAAGAAATCATGATAAGAGATGCTGTCCACCTCCAAAGGAAGCATTGATGAACTCTGAGTGAAAATTGAAGTATAATTTTTCACTCAATTTCTCCTGTTAGTTTGGAATATGGCTAATATGGAAATATGTTTTTCTGTGATTTCACATGTATAATTGCTATCATATTGCTTGCTTTCTCAGTAGGTGGGAAAGGAAGTGGGAGGGAGAAAGATAATTTGGAATTCAAAATTTTTTGAAAGACTGTTTAAAATAAATAATAAATTAGAAAAAACAAAGAAAGAATACAACCAGAGGGGAAATACAGTACAGTCATTAAGCCTACTGAAGAGAAACCTAGGAATTAACAGCACACTCCTAGGCACCTGCGGCCCAGAAGCCCTTAAGAAAAAATTTGAGAAATAACCTACATGTATTATTTTTCCAGAGTATTTTCCTATAAGTAAATATGAAAGGGGAAAATCTTGTGGCTGACATTTGCTACCTGACCTTGTCTCCAGGCTCAGCAAAGAAATCTCATCATAGTATGAAGGCAGAGAGAGGTGAGAGGGAACACCGAGGGAGAATTAGGAGGGAGCAAGAAGCTCATACCAACCAGTAGTTACTGCTTCTGCGAACCTGCTATAACCAGCATTTCAAAGGGGCCTGTTCATCTATAAAGCTATTTATTCTGTGCCCCTTTAGAGAGAACTAAAGCACTGTTTGGGTTCTTATCTACTGGGAAACTGATACACTCCCTGTGAGGGCTCAGGACTATGTAATAACTCTCTGAGGACATTCAAGTGCCATTCAGCACACCAATCAGATTCAACACTGGCTAAATAATAAATGAGATGTGCAAAGGTTTCCTACAAAATACTGTGAGGATCTTCATCCTTCAAAACTGATGTCTAGCAGGTGGATTTCTGAAGGTCACTTCCCTTCCTCCCTCTAACCACCCACCTTGTAGCCAATCCACTGCTTATTTACACATTCACAGCAATGGCTTACATTTAAATAGCTTTTTAAGGTTTACAAAGAGAAATGAGGGATTTCATTTTTTTCTTTTTTCTTATCCAAAGGATAATTACTTCCAAAATTATTAATCATATAAGCTTTTCCAGAAGAAAGAGAGAGAGAGAGAGAGAGAGAGAGAGAGAGAGAGAGAGAGAGAGAGAGATGATGATGATGATGATGATGATGATGATGATGATGCCAAGTTTCTGGATTCTGATTCCCAGTTGAGGTCTGCGATTCTGGACTACTGGTTTCTGTTTCTGGCCTCATAATTGGCTGCCCTATGATTGAGCTAGGTCTCCCTCACTCTTTTATTGATTGCAAAGTACAAACTAGAATTCTTACTTATAAATATAAATAATAGCTCTTAAGTCTGAGATAATTAAAAATAAGTTTTCTTCTCATGATTCTTCAACACAATGACAACCAGTAGTAACAATGAGCCCAAATCTTTTTGGGGGGGATGATATTAGTTCACATATTCTTCCTTGCTTCCTTGCTTTTCCTTTCTTTCTTTCTCTCTTCTTTCCTTTTTCTTTCTTTCTTTCTTCCTTCCTTCCTTCTTTCCTTTTATTCTTCCTTTCTTTCATTCAATGATGGCAGCTAGATGGTACAGAGGATACAGTGCTGGACCTAGAGTCAGGAAGACGTGAATACAAATCTAGCTTCAGACATTTAGCTGTACGACCTTCACAAGTTGTGGTCGCTATTTGTCCTTCGTTCTTGAAGAGGACCTTAATATCTGGAAGATGATGACATGACTTGCAAATGAATTGGACTTGAGTGAGTGAGGGCTGTGCAAAGTCACCAGCCTCACTTTCCCCTCCAGAGCAATCTAGGTTCAGTGGCCCAATACCAAAAAAATTAAAGAAATGGCTGGAATAAGAATAGAAATTTTGGATGTGTTTTTGGAGATACTAGCTATATAATTAGAGAAATGACCATGGCATAAACTAGGCTTGTATCAATATATGTGAAAAGACATTTAATAAATTATATGCTCATTGTGGTTTAGCAGAAATGCAGAAAATCACAAAAAGAGAGTAAAAAGTAAAGAAAATAAATAATGTGTTTATAGTTTAAATTAAAGGTTGTAAATTGGCAGTTGATAAGCCAAGTAAGAGCATTGTGTTACACATGAAGCTCATTGGAAGGAAAATGTGTGTGAGGCAAATATTTCATCGGGGGTAGAAAGACCTATGAATAATGAAAATTTTCCTCATTCCCAAGAGGAGATGATTGCTCAGTAGACTGCTCCCTCTCCTTTTAAACTAATGGATGTTCTCCTCAGATCCATCTAAATATATCCCCAAACATGAAGTTACTTCATTGGACCTAGCTATGCCCAGGAGCCAATCTACTATGAATGAGGGAGAAGGCATTAGTGTAAAAGGGACACAAAGCAGCAACCAAGGATTCTTGGAAAGACACCTGGGACATCAGGGAAACCATTTATGTGAAAAACAAATTCTGTCCCATGGGAATCTAGCTGCCTTTGCCATCTCCCCATCCCTTTCAAAGCTATTTCATCAGGGATCAGACCCCAAGAGTTTCTAGCCATTGACTGCTAAATAGAAATTTCAAATACCATGTACCTCATGACTTTATCTACCCAACTAGTAAAGAAAGTGGAGTCAAGTCAAGCAAGGTGATTCAGGATTTCCTGAGGCTTCTTCAATTCAGGCTAGATATATCAACCTCCAAGTAAAGACAGCACCAAGATGATGATCATCCTCCCTGTTCTGCTTTTTTCTATGCACGAACTACTGGATATAGTTCAGAATATTCTGTTCATAAACAATCCATTCTGTACTCTGCTAGAGCAAAGTTCCAGGATTAATGTATTGGTGTAGATGTTGGGTAACAAATACATACAGACCAGAGATCAGAGCAAATACTTACAGAGCAAAGACTCCCAAAATCAGATGCTAGATGAGACTATGTGTAGTTTGAAGGGAGAAGTTGAGAAGTCTAAATTCATGGTTTCTCTTCTTAGTTTTCTCCATGAGTATTTAAATGATGGGGAAACCATAGTGGATAAGGTATCTTGTCTTTCCATGTGGATACATCATACAATTCTTCCTCCGAAAAATTGAATTGAGTCACACCTACAGTGAATCTCTTTTTTATGCTGGCATATTTTGAGGAATATTTTTATGTTTTAGGGGACAATAAATCACAGTACATATTAATCACATAATAATAGGCAGTGTGATGAAACAAAATAAAATTTGTAAAATGCTTAACACAGTACTTGGCATAGAGTAGATGTTATATAAACACTTATTCCCTCCTCTCTCCTTTCCCCTGTTATAGTGGGGTTTTCCTCCTATTAGTGATTGGCATTCTCAATACAACTCCTCCCAACACTGAGCTTCACCAAGAAACTGCTGATATTTCTATTCATTCCAAAAGTCCAAGAGTGAACCTTAAATTTAGAATCTACTATTCGTCCTGCAGGGAGTCCGTAATAGCAACTTAGATTTGAAGATCTTTCCCACCCATTAATAGTCCATGTGACCTGCTCATATCACAGGAAGCCTAGGTCACATGTTGTGGTGGGAGGAACTTCCTGACAGGAAAAGGAAGTTATGTCACAGGAAATGCAAAGAGAGAGACAGAGAGAGAGAGAGAGAGAGAGAGAAGTTATGGCTGCTAACGGCCATTGTGATAGAGCTGAACAGACTAACTTAGCTATACTGTGAGTTTGTTTGGGGGAAGACCCCAGCAGGGGGGTCAGGAAGGTTTTGGGATAGCAAGGCTCCATGTTGTGATATTATGTATTGAATGCTTTCCTGCTGTGATAGATTGGGTAAATGGCTTGTGGAATATGGTTCTCTGGTGTCTGAATAAATGGTTTATTTATTCTACCTTCTATATGGAGAGTCTCATATAGTTTGCTATACAGAACCACATAGGCATTTTGATAATTATCATTTACATTTTTATTATTGCCTTACTGATACATTAAATCTAGATAATATAAGTATATATTATGGAATGCCAATGCAGATTAAAAGTAACAATGGGTCACATTTCAAAGGTAATGAGATGAAAAGACATTGTGTATTGAACAATATAGTGTGGATATATCATGTTCCTCATATTATCCACAAGCATCTGGGTTCGTAGAAAGAATGAATAGATTGTCAAAAGAATGGTTAACAAAGGTAAATTCTAATATTTCATAGCAACATTGAAAGGATAGTTTGTTCAGTACTTTACATAAATTGAATAATAGACCATTAGGAGAAAGTACACCTCTAGCCAGAATGATGACCCCAAATCTGCAAATTAGCAAACAGCAAACACATAAGATCCAAAACATTGAGTATTGGGCTATGAGGGAAGATGTCCCACCACCGTATCCAGGAATACCTGGTTTGGCAGAATATGATTTACATCATTTAGAGGACTTTTGGTTGGATAGAAAAGAAATAAGAAAAATCTCTACTGGGATATGTATGAGAATCCCTAGGAATCATTTTGGATGGATATTACCTAAATTAGGATTGACAGCTCAGGGAATACATGTGTGGGCTGGATTGATAGATTCTAGTTATCAAGGAGAAATTGTTGTGACACTCCAGAATTTGGGTCAAGAACCTATACAATTGTGTAAAAATGATAGAATACTGTTTCATAATTATGTTCATATAGGCCCTGGGTTTGTCTTGGCCAGTAGACTCCCAAATATTTTATAGTGTCTACAGTAACTTTGAATGGAATTTCTCTTTCTATCTCTTGCTGTTGGGCTTTGTTAGTGATGTATAGGAATGCCAAGGATTTATATGGGTTTATTTTATATCCTGCAACTTTGCTGAAGTTGTTTATTATTTCAAGTAGTTTTTTACAGGATTCTCTAGGTAAATCATCATATCATCTGCAAAAAGTGATAATTTAGGTTCTTCTTTGCCTATTCTAATTCCTTCAATTTCTTTTTCTTCTCTTGTTGCTACAGCTAATGTTTCTAGTACCAAATTGAATAGTAGGGGTGATAATGAATATCCTTGTTTCACCCCTGAATAAAGTCAGATCTAAATAAATGGAAAAAAATCAGTTGCTCATGGTTAGGCTGAGCTAATATAATAAAAATGACAACTTTACCTAAATTAATCTATCTATTCAGTTCCATGCCAATCAAATTACCAAAAAATTATTTTACAGAGCTGGGTAAAATAATAACAAAATTCATCTGAAAGAACAAGAGGTCTAGAATATCTAGCGTATTAATGAAAAGAAATGCTAGGGAAGGTCGCCTAGCCATCCCAGATATTAAACTGTACTGTAAAGCAGCAGTCATCAAAACTATCTGGTACTGGCTAAGAAACAGAGTCATGGATCAGTGGAATAGGATAGGTACACAAGATGGAGAAGTCAACGACTATAGCAATCTACTCTTTGATAAACCCAAAGAGGCCAGCTTCTGGGCTAAGAATTCACTATTTCACAAAAACTGCTGGGAAAATTGGAAAATGGTAGGGCAGAAACTGGGCATAGACCAATATGTTATACCATATACCAAAATAAAGTCAAAATGGGTTCATGATTTAGGAATAAAGGCTGATACTATAAGCAATTTGGGAGAGCAAGGAATAGTTTACTTATCAGATTTATGGAAATGAAAAGAATTCATGACCCAACAAGAGATAGAGAGCATTACAAAATGCAAAATGGATAATTTCTATTATGTTAAATTGAAATGTTTTTGTACAAAAAAAGCCAATGAAACAACAATTAGGAGGGAAGCAGAAAATTGGGAGAAAATTGGCCTCGTTTCTAAAATATGCAGGGAACTGAGCCAAATATATAGGAATACAAGCCATTCCCCAGTTGAGAAATGGTCAAAGGATATGAACAGGCAGTTTTCAGAGGAAGAAATTAAAGCTATCTATAGGCATATGAAAAAATGCTCTAAATCACTATTGATTAGAGAAATGCAAATCAAAACAACTCTTAGATACATCTCTCCTGTCAGATTGGCTGAAACAACAAAACAGGAAAATGATAAATGCTGGAGAGGATGTGGGAAAATTGGAGAATTGTTACATTGTTGGTGGCGTTGTGGACTGATCCAGCCATTCTGGAGAGCAATTTGGAACTATGCCCAAAGGGCTATAAAAATGTTCATACCCTTTGACCCGGCAATACCACTTCTAGGGTTGTATCCCAAACAGATCACACAAGTGGAAAAAAAGACCCATATGTACAAAAATATTTACAGCAACTGTTTTTGTAGTAGCTAAGAATTGGAAGTCAAGGGGATGGCCATCAATTGGGCAATGGTTGAATAAGCTGTAGTATATGAAGATAATGGAATACTATTGTGCTATAAGAAAATGGGGATGATATGGACTTCATAACAACCTGGAAAAACCTACACAACATAATGCTGAGTGAGCAGAGCAGAACCAGGAGAACATTATACACAACCACAGATATATGGATTCTGTGAGGACTAACCCTGATAGACATTGCTCTTCTCAGCAACACAAGGTGCAAAGACATCTCCAAAGGACTCACGATGGTGAATACTATCTACATCCAGGGAAGGAACTGTGAAGTATGAATGCAGACTGAGCCACATTTTGTACTTGCCTTTTTTTCCCCTTCTTTTTCCTCTCTTTTGTTTTTGTTTATGGTTTTTTTTCAGTTCTGTTTCTTCTTTCTCATGATTCTTTCCATTGGTCATAATTCTTCTCCACAACTTGACTAGTGTGTAAATTAGTTCAATGCAAAGTTATACGTAGAAGATATTGGATTCCATGCCGTCTTGGGGAGGGAGGAGGGAGGGAGGGAAGAAAATCTGGAACTCAAAATTATGTAGAACCAAGTGCTATAAACTAAAAATTAAAAAAAATTAAAATTGAAAAAATGATAGAATATTCAATTGTGAAACAATAACCCTTCTGAAAATTGGCCCTCCTTCCCGAATAACTATCAGAGGAAAGGATGGATTTGTTTCTACTGATAGAATAAAATTGGGAGCTAAAGTATGTGTAAAACAAAAGCTGGGTGATGTTCCAAAGGCTGCAGAAATTATAGCACATGGGAAAGACAGTACTGTAACACTGGTTTACCCAGGAGAAAATAGTTATGAAACTGTATCCTTGACTCATGTATTCTATTGTGAATGGGGCTATAATAGTCTCTTTGTTTCTTTCTGGCTTTTGTCTGTTAAATTTGTTTGTGAGATAGGTTTCCTGCAGGCTTATTACCATCCACCTGCAGATGGCTGATTGCTTAAGCCAGATATCACCCTCTGATGTGTCCAGATGTCACCTCTGGACCTGTCCATGACTGTGATGTGTTATCCCTGGGCCTGGCATCAACTGAGTTCCAGATGCCAGGTTGCTAAAGAACTGACATCTCAAATAGGACTCTATCTTTTGGGGCAGGGACAGCTCTATGTCCAATTTCAGCAGGAAGAAGCTATACAGGACAAGACCTTCACCCCTTACCCCAAGATTTTGAGCCCCATTTGTTTGAGGGGGGAATGATGACATTGTTTTATATGCTTAACTTGTGTTATCCCTGTTATATTATTGTGTAAAGTTCTGTTGACACCAGTTATCCCAGAATCACCATCGCCCGATATAATGGATAAGAAAGATTTTGGGGCCAAAAGTAATATCAATTTAGATTTGAGGATCTTTCCCACCCATTAATAGGCCATGTGACCTGCCTAGGTCACATGTGGTGGGAGGAACTTCCTGGCAGAAAAAGGAAGTTATGTCACAGGAAATGCAGAAGAAGAGAGAGAGAGAGAGAGAGAGAGAGAGAGAGAGAGAGAGAGAGAGAGCGCAGTTATGTCTGCTAATGGCTGTCATGATAGTTGGAGCTGAATAGACTTACTTAGCTGTACTGTGAGTTTGTTTTGGGGAAGACCCCAGCAGGGGGTCAGGAAGGTTTTGGGATAGCAAGGCTCCATGTTGTGATATTATGTATTGAATGCTTTCCTGCTATGATACATTGGGTAAATGGCTTGTGGGATATAGTTCTCTGGTGTATGAATAAATGGTTTACTTCTTCTACCTTCTTTGTGGAGAGTCTCATATACTTTGCAATACAGAACCACATAGGCACTTTGACAATTATCATCTACATTGTTATTATTGCCTTACTGATACAGAGTCATATGCCCCATGATAGTGAAACTTGACCTACAGATATTTATTTTATTGAATTTACTACTAACAGATTGTGTCTATATGCAACATCCCATAATAAGCTATGCAGGATTCCATTATGGCTTCACCTTTTTATTTCAGCAACATATACTCCCTTGTGACTTTTTGTTCTATTTTATGGTTCCAAGTAAAGAGGATCTTCTACTTCATCCATTTACTTCTGCGTAATGACTTGTTGCTCCTGCTAAAATTCCATGTCTCTTCCTGCCAAATTGAACTGCTCTTAAATCCTACAAATATCCAGAAAGAGAATCTAGGCAGGCCATTTAGTTTTCCTATGAGAAATCATGTGTTATGTGGGTATGTGGAGAGAACATGCCTAACTCTGAGTACCCACTTGGAAAGCTATATTTTATATTGCTGTATAAAATGATGACTATATGACTAAATGAGGCTGTATAAAATGATTATATGAAGGGAAAGAAGCAGCAGGACTCAAGGCACCAAGATGGAGAAGTATACATCGTCTTTCAGGAAAGCTGGTAATCAATTCAACTGTAGGATAAGTTATGTATAAGGGAATAGTAGTAAATGAATCTGGTGCTAGAAAGATGAAAAGGTAACCCACCTGAGCTACATATAAGCAGACACCTATACTACTGTGCTATAAGAAATGATGAGCTTAATGATTTTAGAAAAACTTTGATAGAATTGCACAAAATAATAAAGAGTAAAATGAACAGAACCAAGAAAATATTGTATACAGTAACAGAAATACTGTTTTAAGAAGACCTTTGAATGAGTAAGTCATTTTGACAATTATAAATACACAAATTCAATACAAAAGATGTAAAAAGGACACTATCTACATCCAGATAAAGAACTGATAAATAGAAATGTGTATGGGATGACTTTACATATGATACACATATTTATGTTTAATGGTAGCAATCAGGGGAGGTGGCAAGAGAAGAAAAAAGAAAGAAAGGTACATGATAACTTTATCATATATTTAAAAGGAATAGTAAGTTGTACATAATAGATCTACATTTTCATATACAAGCAACTTTTTTTCTATTCTGCTATCTTATAGAAATGTGTATTTTGTTTTATAAGTTTAGAATAAAATAAATAGAATTTTAAAAAAAAAAAACTATCTAAGATAACCTTGAGATTAAGAGAGTGTCCTAGCATCTCTGCTAGGCTATAGGCTGTGACTAGCCAGAAAAATTCAGTACCTAGTCATAATTGGCCACTTTCTGATATGTTTTAAATAGGTTTTCACAGTATAGAAGATGCGTAGCAAGCAAGTTCAAGGAGATAGAAGGGAGGAGCTCAAGCTTGAGTTGGAATGAAACAATACATTTCTGGTGGTTTGGGTCGCAAAATATTTTTCTCTTCTGGCATATCCTGCAAGTATGATAGCCTTCCTTTAAGGCAAGAAATCAAGGGAGGCTTACTCTGTGGACTTCCTTAATGGTTTCCTATATCTACGACCTTTTGGTGAAAATGTGCTAATCTGGACACAATTAACTTGTTAGGAGTTATCTTTAAATACGTTTAGTTCAGGCTGTGCTGAAACCTTGAAATTACATTCTGAGGGCTTTCTTTTCCATTTAGGTGTTCCAGTTAATGTATCACCCAGAAAAGTAGATTGGGCTTTGAATATCAACAAGGATAAGGAATTTAGAAGCATAGCATGTAAGAACTGGAAAGGACCCTGGAGATCATCAAAGCATTTGGTTTTTATTTAATAAAGGTAACAGATCTTTAGGCATTAAAGATCTTTGGGCAGTAGGGTCACACAACCTCCATAGAACTGATTGTTTCTGGGAGAGACTAGTGGCAGAAAGACAAATTAAGAAGAAATTGTAGTAGTCCAAGCATGAGGTAAGGAAGGTCTGAACTACCATGGCGGAGGTCAAAATGGAAAGAAGAAGATAGAAGTTATAAGGGGAAAAGAAGATGCTACATAAATATTCCACCCACAAATGATCTGATTGCATTCTGTTCTTGTTATCCACTCATGTTCTGCTCCTCGTGACCCCATTTGGGGTTTTCTGAACAACGATACTAGAGAAGTTGGCCATTTCTTTCTCCAGCTTATTTTGCACATGAGGAACTCAGGCAAACAGAGCTAAGTGATTTACCCAGGGTCACACAACTAGTAAGTACTAGAGGCCAGATTTGAATGCAGAAAGATGAGTCTTCCTGATTTTCTAAGCCCGGTGCTCTGTCCACTGTGCCACTTATCTGCCTGTAAGTGTTTAGTGGACTCCACATAACTTAATAGTATGATAGACAAAAATAGCTCTTGCCTTATGACACTACATAAAGAGGGGTATAGTGTGCAAGAAGGTTAGTCTGAAAGTAATAACCTACCCTAGGCAGATCATTTCTGAAGTAGTATGTTTACTTCTTGGTGCCACATATTAGAAAGAACATTGGACAATCTGCAGAGCACTCTGAGAAAGTATAATGATCATGACAGTGAAGGACATCAAGATAATGCCCTGTGGCTAAAGATTCTGCCAAGAACTGGTTAAAGAAATCAAGAAGGTTTAGCCAGAAGGAAAATATTTGAAAGACTATTGCAGGTAAAAGGTATAAGACTTATTCTGCTTAATGCAGAGGGCAGAACAAGCAGCATGGTTTTAGTAAGTCCCTAACAGGCAAATGAGGGTTTGACATTCATTAGGAATTTCCTAAGTAGCAGAGTTGTCCATAAGCTGAATGGACAACCTCAGAAAGGAGGAAGAGGAGATTCCCATTGTTGCAGATCTTCAAGCCAAGTGTGGATGACCATTTGCCATGTACATTGTGACAGGGATCCTTGTTCATATGTGGAGTAGATTCCAAGGCTTTTGTGGTTCATTCCAGCTCTGAAATTATGTCATATCTGACATTTGCCTCAAAGGCAACTTTTGAGAGAAAAGAAAAACTATTCTGCAGTACATCGTACACTCTTTCAACTATCACAACATCAGGAAGTGGGTTCATGTTGATCTTCCTTACTCATTATTGGTAATGCAGGGGGTTGACCAGTATGGCACTATCCCTTGGTGTAACAATTCCTGCCAAGATCCAGTGGCACTGGAATCACTAAAAAAGTTTAGTCCAGGGAAATAGCTTTGAGGACTTGAAAAGAAAGAATAATTTCTCACTCAGAGTTTGAGAAAAAGGCATAACAGGCTTTTCCAAGCCATGGCCAGCAATCACAAGGACAGATCCCAAGGGGACCAAGTCATGGGGTTAATCAAAAGCAGAACTTACCTAGGGCCCATACCCTTAGGGCAAAAACTATGGGAAAAGTTCTCAAATTGCTGCACAAAACAACTTGGGCCAGCCATTTCCATGGCCCATGGAACTATTTAGTATCAAGGCCCAGAACAATAAGAATTTTAAGCATAATGAAACCTAGAAAGGTAACATTCAACTGCAGACAAAGGTATCATAAACTATGATAAGCTTTGTAAACATTTAAACCAGATGTTACCGGACCACACTACACCCACAGAAAGTTACTCTTAAACAGCAATCCTCAGGAATTTAACCAGACAGGTTGATGTGCTGTTATTGGAAAATGTTAAAGAGACCAAAGGAAACCCTGTGTTCTTTCCCTTATGAGGAATGAAGCCTTTGGTTCCCTGATAAGCAAGAGGTAATGTCAGCTTAAAGTCTGATAAATGGCACCAGAAATTTGGGACCTCAACTTACTGGCACAGAAAAAAAATGAGTTGTGGGTTAAGAAGAAGACAGTACAATTACAAATTGGTTTCTATGTGAACAAGATGTTTAGCATACAAATCTTACAAAGGCATCATTAAACTCCCTGGAAATTTTAAAAGAACTGTCATAGTTCCATTTTATAAGGATTGATAAATAGAAGTACACATAGAATGATTTTTCATATATAAACAAATTTGTGTCTAACAGTAGTCATCTCTAGGGCATTGAGGGGAAGGAAGGAAAAATGAGGAGAAAAGATATTTACATGATAACTTTGTTGTGTTCTTGGAAAGATTGGCAAGTTGTGCATGGTAGATTAGCAGTTTCATATGCAATCATCATTTTTTTCTACTGTGTTATGTAAATGCTTGCTTTATTTCATGAAATAAAAATAAAATAATTTTTTTAAAAAATCCTTGTCCTAGAAACATGAAAGATGCAGGGTAACTGATATGTGTCTTTAAGTTTTTTCCTTGTCCCAGGGACCAACGCACAAGTGAGGAGCACACACTGGTGGAATTTGTCCTTGCTCTTTTTATTGTTCTTAATATTCTATATACTGATCATGATGCACTGAGGTGGGGCGAGAGGTTTCACACCCCAATGTACATCCTACTGGGGAAGTTTGTGTTCCTGAAGATGTGATATATCATGTCCACTGTTCCCAGCATGTTGGAAAACATCCTCTCGAAGACCAAAACTACCTCTTCCACTAGCTGATTACTCCAGTTATATTTCTCCACACTTTGGGGAACTGCAGCATATTTCCTGTGTATCATGGCTTATGATCCTTATCTTGCCATTTGCCACTCACCACACAACCCAACCATTATGACCTTGAGGCACTGTTACAATTTGATGTCTGTCTGCTGAGCAGTTGGCTTCCTCAGCTATCCTGCGTCCACTTCCCAGGTCTCTCAGTTGTCATTTTGTGGTTCCAATATCATTGGTCGCTTTATTTGTGACATGGACCCACTGCTGGCCCTCTCCTGTGCCCCTGGTCCTGCCACTGACATTCTGTTCTATGTCTTGACCTCCTTCCTTATCTTCCTCATTATATTATACATCCTTGGATTCCTACACCCTGCTACTAAGAGCTGTGCTGCCAGTGTAAGGCCTTCTCCACATGTGTATCCCATCTGACCAAGGTCTGTCTCTTCTTTGAGACCTTTATGATGAATCATGTAAGCTCAACATCTGAGAATTTCGGTGAAGTGCTGGTGATCATAAACTTGATCTGCTCAATAGTAATTCTGTTCTAAAACTATAGCCTCCAAAATAAGGACATAAAGGCAGCCTTATGAAAAGTCATGGGGGTAGCTTCAGAAGAAGCAAAATCACATATATGACTTTTACACATGATTCCATGCTCTAATGACAGAAAAGAACCATTAAATTCCTGTCATGGCCAAGATGGAGATCTAAAGGGCTAATAAGAAAGGTACTTACTTCTCCTACTGGTCCTGAGGCTTATACTTCAAGGAGCTCATAGAGAACATCTTCTCAGGAAGATCTTCCTCTTTTGATGCCTTGCCCATACTACTCCAGATAAACTTTAGCTCAATAACATTGAGCATCAGGTAGAAGTATTATCTTACAAACATAAATGACCTGATAGGTGTCAACATGGTGTAATTTATTCTGTCTTTTTGGCTGGTCCCATTCTACTTTTATAGTAGCTGCTGGAGCCAGAACATTTTTATATAACCCACTCACTGAGGCTATTCACTAGAAGGTATGATTTTAGAAGCTTAAAGAGAGAATCAAGTGAAACAATTTATATACCTAAGGCCAGTGGATCAATAACAACTAGATAGATAAATCCCTTGATTCTTGTTTTTTCAAGAAGTTTTGTTATTTTTTATTATAAATGTAACAATCATCAAGCAACCTGAATATTTCAGAATACAGTGAAGAACAAAAAGAGAATTATATGAAACTGTATTTTGTTACTTATACCTTAGTGATTTTTTTAATCTTCATTAAAGGGACAAATTGTAAATTTCACACATATGCCAGATGTACAGATTCTAATGAGATACAGTAGAGCATAGTGCACAGAGAGTCATTATTGGAGCCAGAAAGACCTAGGTTTGACTCTTGTCTCTGACTCATACTAGCCATGTGACCCTGGGCAAGTTACCTAAACTTTCTGTCCCAATCAAATTTCTAAGACTGTATATTAAAAAGCAGGTGGCAGGTGTCCATCTATATTAGGAGAAGGAATTCTGTCATAAAAAGTTCTTTATCCTAATAAAATCACAAGGCCAGTCCCATCCCTATCCCATGAGTTCTAATACTAGGAGCAAACAAATGGAGCATAATATTCCTTTTTCTGTCCATAGTATGCTAAGATGTAAGGAGATGGGAATGGGGGTTTTGGTTGGGTGGAAACTGGTATTTGCTGATATTTCCATACTGGTACAGAGAAATGGTATATATTTAGAATGCCTGGATCTCCATAAAACATTTGACATTGTCTTTCATCATACCTTTCCAGACAAAATGATGAGATATGTGTCTAATTAGGTGGGTTCAGAAATGTTTGAATAACCAGCACCAAGGTATAGTCATAAAATCTCAAAGAGAACTAAGAAAGAAGATTCTAGTGGAGATTTGTCTTTCCTCCTCTTCAGTTCAACATTTTTATTAGTGACCTGAATAAATTTACATTCACTTCAATACAAAAAAGTATATTAAATGCACATTATGTGCATACAAAGAAAAATTTTAATTGTCTTTGGTTTCATTCATCTTGTGTTCATTTGGTGGGACAAATACAAACTGATAAATATCAGTTATAAATAAAATAGTATAATATAATTTTAAGAGAGAGAGAATATTAGTACCCTTGGGGATAAGGAAGACCTTTGTATACAAGGTGGCACCTGACCCTTGTCTTAAAGGAAGTTATGACTTCCAAGAGGCAGAAGTGAAAAGAAAGTGCATTCCAGATGTGGAGCTTTTCAATGCTGCTGGTTTCATTCTATCCATCTGGCATGGGAGACTTTAGTGTTGTATCCTACATCTCTCTTAAAGGCTGATTTGTGTTTTTATTCTTGCTCTTGTATTCACTGAATGTAAGTGACAGTCTGTCTTCCCCTGTATTAGATCTTATTTCCTGGTCCAAAATCTTCACTTTAGATCTATCTTGTTATCTCTCTTGGGATAGCATAAGACAAAAGATACCCCTTATCTGTTTTGGGAACCAGGAAATGACCTCCTACTCTGATGGATCTGTAATCGTACTGAGGTGACCACTAATTCCCTTCAATGATGAATACTGTAACCCACTCAGACCCTCTCATTCTTTGCAATTCTTATCAATATCTAACCATAAGTTCCCATAATGAATCCATGTTATATATTGAAGGTCTTCCTCTCTGGACTTCAATGTTTAATGAGTGCATTTTATAAGGTTTTAATAAGATACAAAACAATGGCTACGAAAATGGAAACTAAAAAGCATTAAAATAAAAATGAACACTGTAATTAAATACATGATAAATCTCAGATCTGGAGAATAGATGAGGAAATGTACCCCCCTCCTTTTCTTGTAGAGGCTGGGGCCTACAGGTATTTTCCAGCTATCTTCATGCCATATTATCTTGCAGGCCACCTCGTTCCTGTCCTATGGCTTTGTTTGCTCCTGATTTGTGAGAGTTCTCCATAACTACCCTAACCCAGACCCACCAGACTCCTGTTGCTCTCCAAGCATCCTCAAACAATGCTGCTGCCCATACACCATCAATTCCATCTCCAGCTCTTAGAACAATAATCAAATCAATATCCACAGTCACATGACCAACAAGATGAAAGACTATATATATATATATATATATATATATATATATTTTTTTTTTTTTCTTCAGTCCTTACCAACTCTCCAAAAATTGGGGAACAGGACCTTTCCATTATACATTATCTTGCAGTTCCAGAGGTAGGTTCACCAAACCAAACCACATTGTTTGACATAAGGCAGAGCACGCTGCCCATGCATCCTCTAAGAATGGACTCCCATTGTGTAGTTCCTTATTATGCTCAGTGCACACTGTAAATGATTAGTAAATGCTTACAGATTGATTTTAGGGACTTTCCCAAACTCACATATCAAGTCAAATATCAGTGGCAGGATTCAAAAATATATCTCCCTGGCTCCAGGTCAAGTACTCTAACTCTTATCTCACTGCTAATTGGGAAGGACAATTACTCACTGAAGTTCAAATGAAATAAAATAAACTATATGACTGATATTCATTGTACTTTGGGGAAAAATTCAAATCCAAAATGCCACTGAATGATAGCAGTTAGGTAAGGTCAGCCTATTATAAGGAAGGAAGGGGAGGCAGGAATATGCCACAAATGGAGTTCCCATAGTCATTTCCCTGCAGAAAGGAAACATGGACTTGGTAAAAATTATCCTCACAGAGAGGAAAGAGCTCCTGAGATTTCTCACATATTTACTTTGACCGTGGCGTCTCATTAGTCAGACCCCAGGGGAAAACCTACCCAAAATAGTGTGAAGTTCAGAGGTTTGGCATGAAGTAACAGAAATGTGGGAGATATGGATATTAGGAACATGGGAATTAATGATAATTGCTGATAAGAAACATAAATTGGATCAGATACATACAGTTCAAATCACTACAAGAGAACAGGTTCCCAGAATTGTCAGGTATGGAAAAAAATCAAATGAAATACCAATAATTTTTTGACATTCTATGCCTCCCCTTTCCCTTCCATCCACCAAATGATTTAACTGATTCCCTCTTTGCCCAACCAGCTGTATGACCTTGGGACAAGTCACTTAACTTCCCTGGTCCTCAGGTCCTCATCACTAAAATAAGGAAGTAGGAGGAGATGGCTATGAGGTCCCTTTCAATTCTCAATCTATGATCCTATGATACTTTCACTCAGATAAGCCAGCATGTTGGCATTGCAGCAGATAGACTTTTGGACTTGGAAACTCCCTGAGTTCAAATCTAGCTTTGCACATTTGACTAGCAGTTTGATATGTTATTATTACAAATAATAACACCTAATTCCCATGGTTGTTATGAGGAGAAAATGAGATAACTTGGTAATGTGTTTTGAAAGCCTTAAAGAACCATGAAAATACTAGCTGATAATTATAAATGACACTATAGCTATCAGAGGAAGTTTTGCATTATAGCCAGCACAATGACTGTTTTTTCTATGTGCTACTGCCATACAATGAGGATGTCTGTTCTTGGTTGAAGATCTTCACTCCTTGTTCTTCTAGAAGAAACCAAAGGAATCCTGGGGTTCTCCTCTGTCTAGGAATGGAGATATCCTAGGAGGACTCAGGACAGTGAATCTGCTCTTAGTGTGTATGAGTGCTGAGGAAAAGAGACATTCCTAGCAGCTAGGTGATAATGTCTGAATGTTAATGTATTGCATCTCAAAAATCCACCTCCATGTATTCAACAGGTGGTTCATGGGGTGGTGCAGGAGCACTCATGTTTCTCTCATAGAAATTTCATCAAATAATAATTGACAGAGGATAACATTAAACAGTGCCTCTTCAAGAGCATTCTTAGCATTCCAATTCCTTACTGCTCTTATTTCAACTTTTCCAATGGCAAGCAGGCTCATCTGGAGAGGCCAGAGGAATTTTCCACTAATCTTACTCACAGTAGAGATCCACTGAACCAAGAGGTAAAACAATCCTTTCTCTCAAGGGTATTAAAAATGTACGTATCTCTCTAAGTAATCAACTATTCCCATCAAGAAGATGGGAAAGGTTGGAGCCTTTCATTTGTTCCTATCAAATACTGTGGGGCCAAATACGAGAATCCAGAAGATAGATATCCTAGACTCATTGTTTCTACTCCCCTCTCCTTCATCATGAGTGGGTCAGAGACAATAAAATTTGCTTGCTAATAAAATTCACATACGGTTAAGATTGTCAGTGTTTCATTTAGTTCAGTTATATAAAGTCCTTTCCAGTTCTAATTTTTTGGGGATTCTATCATAATAACCAGGTCAGAAGACAAGATACTCACTTATAAACTCCATTTTCTGGGCAAGAAGGCTCAGTTTCTCTTCCTGGTTCCATGGATGACAAGCCTATGCTTGTAGTAAGTAATAATAATGTTTACAACACACAGGATTCTTGTGGTGTGGGGGCAGAAGTCACTAGAAACCCTTCAGTAGGAGAGGAGGCAGGGTGCCCCAATATATTTTGAGCATACTGTTATGCTAACTCAATTCTAGGAAAGGTTTCTTTCTCCACCTGGATATTATCTATTAGCCCAGTAATTGTCTTCATCAGTCAACACACACACACACAAACACATACACACTCACCATCCACTAATGCTACTTTGCCTATTTAAATATAATAGCTCCTCTATAAGTTAAAAAGATTTGAATTAAATCTATTGGAAAATTTTTCCATTGCCATAAAAATCATATCAACTGAGCCATGTACTCTTTTCATTTTAAAAAGTCAAATATTTAACAGGACTTCAAAAATGTATATTCTTGTCTTGAAAATAATATTTTTGTGTTTACTACAGACAGGAACAAGTACAGAATAGTACGACATTTCCTCTCTACAGACTTTATGGAGGACAAAAGGATCAGTTTTGGTAAGTGAGCATGTTATCCAAAAGAATCTATTATTTTGACCTAGGTTTAGTGTAAGATTAGTCAATATGTTTTATTGCTTTGTTAAAAACAATACCAAATATCAAAAACAACTAAACATTCTTTTGTGATGAGAATGGAATAAAATAATTTTACCATATAAAATATGTGAAATAAATTAGCAGCCATTCCCTCTAAGATTCGAACAATTTTTCTTTCCCCCTCCCTGGAGGTCTTCAAGGAGAGTCTGACTGATCACTTGCTAGGTAGGTTATAGTGGAGATTCTTTTAATGTCAATATCATGGTCCTCTTCGAGAATGAAGGACAAACAATAATAACCACAACATGGGTTATACTAGATGGACACTGAGGTCTCTTCCAATCATCAAATTTGTGATTCTGTGATACATTAATTAACGTACACTGGTCATTTTACGTTTGTTATTAGTATGCACTTTGTTCCATGAGTACTGATTTCTTTCTTTGCACCATTTAATGAAAATCTTTTCAGATATTTTTATACTGTACTCCTCAACCTTACAGATCTGGTCATTTCGATTTTGATAGACTTCATGGAGACAGGGACCAAGTCTTTGCTAATCTATATATCTTTCTCAATGCTAGAGTGCTTTGCACGCTGTAAATGCTTAATAAATGTTTGATAAATGAAGGTTGCGTATATTCATGTAGATGCTGGAGTATTATTCATGTTTCCAGCATGAACAAATGTGACCTACTTATTTGGGGTTATCAAAAAAAATCTTCTTTCTCATGTTTCATTATTCAAATAAAAAGGTGTGAGGGTGTATGAGGTATTCTTGGAGGATTGGCACCCTGGTGTGAGGGCCTGCCAAGCCCTTTTCAGGGTGTCCACCTTCATCCAACTCTCACCTGGAGCTCCAAGGAACTAATATTACCAGAGGCCATATGCCAATAAACCATCCCAAAAGATGGGGTAAACCAGGTTGAGGGTAACTGATAGACTTCAGACCTGTCAGTGAGTAAGGGAATGTCTACCCCAAGCATTTGAAAACTTTCTCTAGCAGAATGGGAGAAATGAGAACAATTTATTCCAATGGCCATGAAGTAGGCTGAAATAGGCACTGTGGAGCGCTCAGAGTTTGGTCAGACAACAAAGACACCAAGGTCATCCACTGCATCATGTACCATGGCTGTTCAACTCGACTTTTGTCCTGCCACTGAACTTCAAATACTCTGGAGAGAGTGAGGCTCATGTCTTTGCACAACTCTGCCTCACTTGAATGCAATTCATGATGTCATTGGTCCTCTTTGAAAATGGATGACAAACAACAAAATAGGAGTGAAATAGTCTTCTCAAGAAAATGAAAAGATATGTGATCAGTTTTAATGGCTAAAACAAGATTTACAGTATGGTTATGTAATTTTAGCAAAATATCATGTATAGGTTCATCTGAAGGTGATAACATTTATGCTCTTCCTTCATATTCAAAGATAGTGCAACTGGAAGGGTAACTGTATTTTAATGTCGGTAACACTGGCTATTAATATCACAGAAAACAAAAGTCACTGTGATTTCAACTTTAAGATCTGTCTTGTGGCAAATTAATATGGAATTTGGCATGCACCTATTTATGAGGAATATTGACATTAAGAAACAAATCTTATTAAGATTTAGAGTAACAGGGGTCATACAGAACGAAACAGTCTTTGTTTCAAACAAATGCTAGCAAAGCATAATAGGCACTGTAGCAAGTCCTCAGAGATAGAAAGCTAGCAGGTAGAACTGTTTCACTAGATGAGGGCACAAGTATTTCCTTTTGTGCTGAAGCTTCAATTAGCAGAATATTTAAGCAGCAGAAACAGTAATAAAAGGACTAGTGTTACTGAGACTAGCCCCTAACAATATGTGAGTATAGATTATTGCTATGCAAAATAAAGAGACAGTGAGGACTCTTGAGGCAGCATGACCATGAAAGGAGGGCTGGATTTGGGGTGAGAAGACCTGGGTTTGAATACTGGCTATACTGCTTTCTACCAATCTATCCTTGGACAAGTTACTTAAACCCCACTGTGCCTCAGTCTCCTTAGCCGAAAAATAAAATCATTGCATTACATGATTTCAAAGATTCCTTCTAGCTATAAATCTATGATGTGGTAGACTCTGGTGGTCTTAGGTTGCTGTGTGTATGTCCTTCTATGTGCACACTAACTGTGTTCTGTTCATGTACCTACCCCTGTATAAAGATTGCCAAGACTGTATTACATGTATTCCCCCAGAATCCAAGTACAACTGGCGCTGTTCAGGAATTTATCTGTGATACATTTTTCCCTTCAGATTAAGCAGAAACCTGTTTAATTCTCATGCTATTCCCTCCAGTAGGATGTGTCCCATAACAGCTAAGCATAGGACTTCTAGTTTCAGAAAGGAACAGCATGCTTTCAATTGAAATTTTAACTGTCTTCTTAGCATCCTTACTTGGAAACAAGATAGTTTGTGTCATATTTGTCTTATTTTTTCCACAGTTTTAAAGCCTAACAGGTCAATCACACATGCTGTGACTGAGTTTGTCCTCCTGGGTTTTTCTGGTACCATGGAAATGCAGAATCTCCTCTTCTCCCTTATGTTAGTGGTATACGTTCTGACTTTGTTGGGAAATGGAGCCATTGTCTGTGCAGTGAAATGTGATAAGCAGCTCCACACACCCATGTACACCCTCTTGGGGAACTTTGCTTTCCTTGAAATATGGTATGTTTCTTCTACTGTTCCCAACATGTTGGCCAACTTTCTATCTGAGACCAAGACCATCTCTTTCTCTGGCTGCTTTTTCCAGTTCTATTTCTTTTTCTCCCTGGGATCTACAGAGTGTTTCTTCCTATCAGTCATGGCATATGATAGGTACCTAGCCATCTGCCGTCCACTGCACTATCCCACTATCATGACAAGATGGTTTTGTGCCACCCTGATATCTACCTGTTGGGTGGGTGGATTCCTTTATTACTCAGTTCCTATTTTTCTTGTATCTCAGTTGCCCTTCTGTGGCCCTCATATCATTGATCACTTTGTCTGTGAACAAAGCCCATTGCTTGCACTTATCTGTGTCCCTGCTCCTAATATTAAGCTCATCTGCTACACATTCAACTCCATGATTATCTTTGGATCCTTACTCCCCATCCTTGGATCCTACACCCTGGTCCTCAGAGCTGTGTTGCATGTTCCCTCTAGTGCTGGCCGGCGTAAAGCCTTCTCCACATGTGGATCCCATCTGGTGGTTGTGTCTCTATTCTATGGTACCCTCATGGTGATGTATGTAACCCCAACATCTGGGAATCCAGCTGAAATGCAGAAGATTGTCACACTGGGATTTTCAGTAGTAACTCCCTTCTTAAACCCCCTAATCTACAGTCTACGCAACAAGGATATGAAAAATGCCCTGAGGAAAGTCCTAGGAGGATTGAAAATTAACCAGAGTTCATGAGAATTGTTTGAAAGGTAAGATGACTATGATATTGCTCTTCGGCTCTACTTCAGTATGGAGAAGGATCTGAGATCTCATAAATCCTCTTCCACTGCAGATTGCAACCCATCCATGCCTTTTCATTCTGTGTGACTTTTTTATCTCACACTTTCATAAAGTCCCAATAGAGATTTTAAAAAATGAAAAAGACATATATGGATAAAAATATTTATAGCAGCTCTTTTTGTGGTAATAAAGAATTGGAAGTTGAGGGGATGCTCATCAATTGGGGAATGGCTGAACAAATTGTGACATATGATTAGAATGAAATATTATTGCGCTATAAGGAATGATGAGTCCAATGCTTCAGAGCAACCTGGAAAGGCTTACATGAACTGATGCAAAATGAAATGCTCAGAATAATATACAATTAAGAGAAGTATTTTAGAATGGTCAACTGTTAATGATTTAGCTACTCTCAACAATACAATTATCCAAGAATATGGCAAAGAATTTAAGATTAAAAATGCTATTCATCTCCAGAGGAAGAACTGATGGAATCTGAAAGCAGATTAAAGCATACTTTTTTTACTTTATTTTCTATTCTTGGGTTTTTTGTTCTACATTTTGTTTTGTAATATAGTTAATATGGAAATGTTTTGCAGTATTGTACATCTATAATCTATATCAAATTACTTGCTTTCTCAAGGAGGGGAGAAAGACAGATGTCATTTCAGAAAAACATTGCAAGAACTATATGAACAGATACAAAATGAAATGAGAAGAATAAGGAGATCATTATGTACAGTAACAGTAATGTAATGATAATCAACAGTGAAAGACTTGGCTACTCTGATCAATGCAATGATCCAAGACAGTTCCAAAGAAGTCATGATGAAAAATGTTATCTACCTCCAGAGGAAGAACTAATGAACTCTGAGTGAAAATTGAAGTATAATTTTTCTCTTTATTTCTCTCACTATTTTGTAATATGGCTAATATGGAAATATGTGTTTGCATGATTTCACATGTATAATTGATATCATATTGCTTGTCTTCTCTGTAGGTTGGGGAGGAATTGGGAGGGAGAGAATTTGGAATTCAAAATTTTTTTACAAAAAGACTGCTTAAAATAAAAAACAAATTTGAAAAAAAAGAAGAAGAAAGCAAACAACCACAGGGGAAATACAGTATAGCCACTAAGCCTACTAAAGAGAAATCTAAGAATTAATAGTATTCGCTGATATGACACATAAATTGGGTCATATGCAAAATAACACACTCCCAGAGAAATGGAGCCAGAAGCCTTAAAGCAGAGTATTAGAAATAACCTACATGTGATATTTTTCCACAGTATTTTCCTATCAGGAACTATGAAAGGGAAGAATCTTGTGGCTGACATTGCTACCTGACCTTGTCTCCAGGCTCAGCAAAGAAATCTCATCATAGTATGAAGGCAGGGAGAGGTGGGAGGGAGCACAGAGAGAGAATTAGGAGGGAGCAGGAAACTCATGCCAACCAATATAATTACTCCTTCTGTACACTTGCTGTTAGCCAGCACTTCAAAGGGGCCTGTTCTTCTGTAAAGCCATTTATTTTGTGACCCTTTAGAGAGACTTAAAGCACTGTTGGAGTTCTTATCTACTGGGGAACTGATACACTCCTCGTGAGGGCTAAGATCTATGTATTAGCTCTCCGAGGATACTCAAGTGCCATTCAGCACACCAATCAGATTCAGAACCTGCTAAATAGTGAATGAGAGATTCCAGGGAACTGTCAAGGTTTCCTTCATCCTTCAAAACTGGAATCTAGCAGAGGGATTTCCGAGGGACATCTCCCTTTCTCCTCCAACCATCCACCCTTTAGCCAATCCACTGTTTACTTGTATGTTCACACAACAGCTTGCATTTAAATAGCTTTTTGAGGTTTACAAAGAGAAACGACAAATTTCATTTTATCCTTTGCTCTTACCCGAAGGATAATCATTTCCTAAAATTGTTTTTCATATCAACTAGATGTGGTACATTATCCCGAAGAGAGAGACAGAGAGACAGAGAGAGACAGAAAGACAGAGAGACAGAGAGATGATGATGATGATGATGATGATGATGATGATGATGATGATGACAATGATGATGACAAAGGTGATGATGATGCCAAGTTTCTGGATTCTGATTCCCAGTAGAGATCTGTGATTCTGGGCTTCTGGTTTCTATTTCTGGTTTCTTAATTGGCAGTCCTAAGATTGAGCTTGGTCTCCCTGACTCTTTTCTAGGTTACAAAATACAACGTAGAATTCTTACTTAGAAAGATATATAATAGCATTTAGGTCTGAGGTGCTTAGAAACTATGTTTCTGGTTTTTTTTAAGACGCTAATATATTTTTAGTTTTCGACATTCACTTTCATAAGTTTTAAAATTTTCTCTCTCTCCCTCTCCTCCCCTCTACCTCCCCAAGATGGCATGCAAGCCATTATAGGCTCTACATATACATTCCCATTAAACATATTTTCACATTAGTCATGTTGCATAGATGAATTAGAATGAGTGGGAGTAATCATGAGAAAGAAAAACATAAAACAAAACAAATAAAAAAATAGTCTGTTTCAATCTACATTCAGACTCTGTATTTCTTTTTTCTGGATGTAGATGCCATTTTCCACCATGAGTCTTTTGGAACTGTTTTAAGTCCTTACATTGCTGAGAAGACCTAAGTCTATCAAAGGCAGTCATCATACTGTGGCTGTTACTATGTATAATGTTCTCCTGGTTCTGCTCACTTCACTCAGCATCAGTTCATATAACTCTTTCCAGGTTTTCCCAAAGTCTGCCTGTTCATCATTTCTTATAGCACAATAGCATTCCATTACATTCATATACCACAACTTGTTCAGCCATTCCCCAATTCATAGGCATCCTCTCAATTACCACTTCTTGGCCACCACAAAAAGAGCTGCTATAAATATTTTTGTATATGTGGGTCCTTTCCCTATTTCATGATCTCTTTAGCATACAGCTCTAGAAGTGGTATTAGTGGGTCAAGGGGTATGCACATTTTTATAGACTTTTGGCCATAGTTCTAAATTGCTCTCCAAAATGGCTGGATGAGTTCACAACTCCACCAACAATGGATTAGTGTTCCAATTTTTCTGCATCTTCTCCAGCACTTATCATGTTCCTGTTTTGTCACATTAGCCAATATGATAGGTGTGATATGGTACCTCAGAGTTGTTTTGCTTTGCACTTCTCTAATGAATAGTGATTTAGAGCATTTTTTTCATATGACTATAGATAGCTTTAATTTCTTCTTCTGAAAACTGCCTGTTTATATCCATTGACCATTTATCAATTGGAGAATAACTTGCATTCTTGTAAATTTGACTCAGCTCTATAGATATATTTTAGAAATAAGACCTTTATCAGAGACACTAATTATAAAAATTATTTCCCAGTTTTCTCTTTCCTTCCTAATCTTGGTTGCATTGGCTCTGTTTGTGCAAAAACTTTTCAATTTAATGTAACCAAAATTATCCATTTTGAATTTCATAATGTTCTTTATCCATTGTTCGGTCATAAAGTCCTCCATTTTCCGTAAGTCTGACAGATAAACTATTCCTTGCTCTCTTAATTCGTTTATAGTATCAGCCTTTATATCAAAATCATGTACCCACTTGGACTTTATTTTTTTTTAATTCCATACTTTATTATTTAATTTTTTTAGGTTTCAGCATTGATTTTCACAAGATTTTGAGTTAAGAATTTTCTCTTCATTTCTACTGTCCCCCCACTCCAAGATGGCATACATTCTGATTGCCCCATTCCCCTTCTGTCACCCCACTCCCCTCCCCATGCCTTTTCCCCTTACTTTCTTGTAGGGCAAGATAGATTTCCATGCCCCATTGCCCTTATTTCCCAGTTTCATGCAAAAACAACTTTTTTGAGCATCTGCTTTTAAAACTTTGAGTTCCAAATTCCCTCCCTTCTTCCCTCCCCACCCACTCTCCCTAAGAAGGTGAATGATAAATCATTATATATAGAAGATCCTCCATGTTATAGTGGAGGCACAGCACATATGCGTCAGGTTGTCCTCTGCATGAGCTCTCTCCCCCTTTAACAAACCTTCCAGATTCTCCTACTTGGAGATGTGATAAGCCTTGAGTAAAGGATGCACTAACCTTGCAAACTCTCCTACTTGGAGATGTGATAAGCCTCCAGCAAAAAATGACAAACCTTCAGATTCTCCCGCTCGGAGACATGATAAGCCTTGAAAAAAGGATAACTAACATTCTTTAGGTCAAACATTTGGGGAAAATGCCATTCTGGGGGCCCAGCCAGCTCCCAAGAATGATATCTCACATGACCCCATTGTGAGGGTTGACTCCCCTCTCAATGGGAACATCCAGAGTAATTGGCAGGAAGTTTTCTTAGTCAAGGGCTTTATTTAAGTCTCCACATGGGTGAGTCGCATTGGGATCTCACCCATGGAGGGGATGCTTTGCTTGGGACTTTCCCATTCAGGACCCTGACTGAGCTATGTGACCCGGGACCCCCCAGCTTTGAAGGATCAGGTGCTGGTGCTCCCCAAATTGGTGATGTATTAATGTATTGCTTTCTGTGTCTTTGTCGCTTTTGCTGTGATTAACCTATGTTATAAGGAACTGTTAGTTATTGTTTTGTAAACCCAATGTAATATTCCCTCTGTCTTTTAGTAAAAGCATTATTCCATTGGGAGTGCATCATATTGCAGGTGCAAATCCAAACCAAACTTAGCTTAATTGCACAGAAGGCAAGCGCAATTCAACATAGGCCACACACGTATCATTATGCGAAACACTCCCATAAATAGTCATGTTGTGAAACACTAACTATATTTTGCTCCCTCCTATCCTGAACCGCTTTATTGAATTTTCTCCCTTGACCCTGTCCCTTTTCAAAAGTGTTTGCTTTTGATTACCTCCTCCCCCAATCTGTCCTCCCTGCTATCATCCCCCCTTTTTATCTCCTTCCTCCTTCTTTCCTGTGGGGTAAGATACCAAATTGAGTGTGTCAAATCTGGTGAGAGCAAGATTCACACATTCCCCCTCAGCTGCCTCCTCTTCCCTTCCTACAGAACTGCTTTTTCTTGCCACTTTTATGCGAGATGATTTACCCCATTCTATCTCTCCCTTTCTCCTCCCTCTCTCAATATATTCCTCTCTCATCCCTTAATTTGATTTTATTTTTTTAAATATCCCTTCATATTCAACTCACCCTGTGCCCTCTGTCTATATGTGTGTGTGTGTATGTGTGTGTGTGTATATATTCCCTTCAGCTACCCCAATACTGAGAAAGGTCTCATGAATTACACACATGATATTTCCATGTAGGAATGTAAACAAAACAGTTCAACTTTAGTAAGTCCCTTACGAATTCTCTTTCTTGTTTACCTTTTCATGCTTCTCTTGATTCCTGTGTTTCAAAGTAAAATTTTATATTCAGCTCTGGTCTTTTCACTGAGAAAGCTTGAAAGTCCTCTATTTTATTGAATATCCGTATTTTGCCCTGGAGCATGATACTCAGTTTTGCTGGGTAGGTGATTCTTGGTTTTAATCCTAACTCCTTTGACATCTGAAATATCATATTCCAAGCCTTTCAGTCCCTTAAGGTGGAAGCTGCTAGATCTTATGTTATCCTGATTGTGTTTTCACAATACTCAAATTGTTTCTTTCTGGCTGCTTGCAGTATTTTCTCTCTGACCTGTACACTCTGGAATTTGGTGATAATATTCCTAGGAGTTTTCTTTTTGGGATCTTTTCCAGCCATTCAGTGGATTCTTTCAATTTCTCTTTTACCCTTTGGCTCTAGAATATCAGGACAGTTTTCCTTGATAATTTCTTGAAAGATGATGTCTAGGCTCTTTTTTTGATCATGGTTTTCAGTAGTCTAATAAGTTTTAAATTATCTCTCCTGGATGTATTCTCCAGGTCAGTGGTTTTTGCAATGAGATATTTCCCATTGTCTTCTATTTTTTCATTTCTTTGATTCTGTTTTATAATATCTTGATTTCTCATAAAGTCACTAGCTTCCACTTGCTCCAGTCTAATTTTTAAAGTAGTATTTTCTTCAATGGTCTTTTGGACCTCCTTTTCCATTTGGCTAATTCTGCCTTTCAAGGCATTCTTCTCCTCATTGGCTTTTTGGTGCTCTTTTGCCATGTGAGTTAGTCTATTTTTTAAGGTGTTATTTTCTTCAGTATTTTTTGGGTCTCCTTTAGCAAGTCATTGACTTGTTTTTCATGATTTTCTTGCATCTTTCTCATTTCTCTTCCCAATTTTTCCTCTACTTCTCTTACTTGCTTTTCTAAATCCTTTTTGAGCTCTTCCATGTCCTGAGACCAATTCATATTTTTCTTGGAGGCTTTTGATGTAGGCTCTTTGACTTTGTTGACTTCTTCTGGCTGTATGCTTTGATCTTCTTTGTCACCAAAAGAAGATTCTAAAGTCTGAGTTTGAGTCTGTGTCCATTTTCACTGCCTGTTCATGTTCCCAGCCAACTACTTGACCTTTGAGCTTTTTGTCAGGGTATGACTGCTTTGTTCCAAGCTTTAGGGGCTGCACTGCTGTTTTCAGAGCTATTTCTACACAGCAAGCTCTGTGACACCAGTGCTACTCCTTCCCTCAAGAACCACCAGCCAGGATCTCAACCCAGATCCAAGCAGGCTCTGCACTCCTGCTCTGATCTGTGCTTGATCCTTCCCACCAGGTGGGCCTGGGTGCAGAAGCAACGACAGCTGGAACTCTGGAAGCAGCCCCAGAGCTGCACCACCTCTGCCACCCCCTGTGCTGGGGCCAACTCTGCACTCCTTTCACTCTGATCCAGCAATTTTTCCACTAACCTGCTCTGTTGTCTTTGGCGTTTGTGGGTTGAGAAGTCTGACAACTGCCACAGCTCAATGATTCAGTGCCCTACCACCTGTTCCACCCGGGTCCCAGTCTGGTTGGTCCTGACGAGCCCCATCCTGGGCTGCACTCCTCTCCACTCCCAGTCACATGCGATAGACCCTTCCCAGGGACCAACCAGGCTGTTCTGGGGTAGAGCCCTGCTTCCCTCTGTTATTTTGTGGGTACTGAAGATCTAAAATTTGTTCAGAGCCATTTTTACAGGTATTTGGAGGGACCTGGGGGAGAGCTTAAGCAAGTCCCTGCTTTCCAGATGCCATCTTGGCTCTGCCCACCACTTGGACTTTATTTTAGTATACAGTGTCAGACGTCAATCTATCACCAGTTTCTGCCGTACTATTTTCCAATTTTCCCAGCAGTTTTGTCAAATAGTGAGTTCTTATACCAGAAGCTATGGTCTTTGGGTTTATCAAGCAGTACATTACTGTAATCATTGACTACAGTGTCTTGTGTATCTACCACCTACTCCTTTGTTCTAACCCTTAGCCAGTACCAAGTAGTTTGATGATTGTTGCTTTATAATCCAATTTAAGACCTGGTATGGCTAGACCTCCTTCCCTAGCATTTTGTTTCATTAAGTCCCTTGATATTCTGGACCTTTTGTTCTTCCAGATAAATTTTATTTTTGTCTCTTCTAGCTGTGTAAAATAATTTTAGTAGTTTGATTGGTACGGCAAAACTATGTATCTTTTCATGATTCTTCATTACATTGACAACCAGTGATAACAATGAGCCCAGATCTTCATTTCTTGATGCCATACTAGTTCATGTATTATTCCTTCCTTGCTTGCTTTTTTGTTTTTCTTCCTTTTGTTCTTCCTTTATTTCATTCAATGGGAGCAGCTAGATGGCACAGAGGATGGAGTGCTAGACCTAGAGTCAGGAAGACCTGAATTAAAATCCAGCTTCAGACTTTTAACTAGATATATGACCCTCACAGGCTGTGGTTGTGGTTTGTCCTTTGTTCTCAAGGAGTACCACAACATCTGGAAGATGATGACATGACCTGCAAATGAATAGTATTTAAGTGAGGGAGGGCTGTGCAAAGTCACCAGCTTCACTTTCTCCTCCAGAGCCATCTGGGTTCAGAATGACTAAACATTGTTCAGGATGCAGTGGGAGAACTTGGTCTTTTGAAGCTAAGTTCTTACCCAGGTCTCACTTGGAGTGAGGTAACTCTCATTCAATGAATAGTCCTGTTTAGGAAGAAAATCAAAGGCTGGCCCTTTCACAAAAAAAAATCAAACTAGGAGGGGAATACCCTCAGGGTTGATGGCTAAAAGTGAAATAATTACTGTTTACATTCACTCTGAATCAGAAGGGTCCAAAAAGGAACCATTAAATTGCCCTTTGGCAAGGACCTATTGTCCAGTCAATGAGAGTCCAAGTAAACTTGGTTTCAGGCATGGTCTTTAAGAAAGAATCTAGCCAGTAAACCTCAAGATAGCTAGGTCACTTAACCTCTGTCTGCCTCTGTTCCCTCAGGATAAAATGAGGATAATAGTAGTATCAGGAGGCAGCTAGGACATTTAGTGGAGAGAATGCTGGCCCTGGAATCAGGAAGACCTGAGTTCAAATCTAGCCTCAGATATTTACTGCCTGTCTGATCCTGGGCAAGTCACTTAACCTCTATTTCGTTTCATCTACTACAGAGGGAAATGGGAAACCATTACAGTTTTTTACCAAGAAAAATCTGTGGACACTATGTTCCACAGTGTCAAGAAGAGTTTGGCATGACTGAACAACTGAACAATGATAGAACCTACCTCATAGATTTATTAAAATCAAGTGAGATAATATTCATATGGTGCTTAGCACAGTGCCTGGCCCATAGTAAGTGATTAATACATGCTCACTCTCTTCCCCATTCTACCATCAATTTATTTATTTTGCATTTATTTCTGTGCAGAGGCAATGTGACATAGTGGGCAGAAAGCCAACCTTGAAGCCCATAAAAACGGTTCAAGCCCTGCTTTTGGCATATCCTAGCTATGTGACATTTGACAAAGGAATTAATATTTCACTGCTCTAGGCACCTCTTTCAGAGTATAAATTGTTACCTAATCATTCCTCCTCTCTTTCAATGTACTGTCTACTCCTAAAAAGATTTAAAGAAACGAATTTTAAAAACAAAGAAATGAAAGAAATGACTGGAATGAGAATAGAAATGTTGTGTGTGTTTTAGGAGATACTGGTTATATAATTAGAGAAATGACTGTGACATAGATTAGGTTTATATCAATGTATGTGAAAAGGTGTTTAATAAATTACATATTCATCATGGTTTAGCAGAAATGAAGAAAATCACAAAAATAAATTTAAAAAATAAATAAAATATTTATAGCTTGAATTTAATAGTGTAAATTGGCAGTTGATAGGATAAGTAAGAAGTTTCTCTTACAAATGAAGCTTAATAGAAGGAAGATGTGTGTAAGGTAAATATTTCATCAGAGGTAGAAAGACCTAAGAATCATGAAAATTTTCCTTATTCCCAAGAGAAGATGATTGCTCAATAGAGTGCTCCCTCCATTTTTAAACTAATGGATGTTCTCCTTAGATCCATCTAGATATATCCCCAAACGTGGAGTTACTTCATTGGACCTAGCTATGCCCAAGAGCCAATCAACTATGAATGAGGGAGAAGGTGCAAGTATAGAAGGGACACTTAAGGCAGCAACCAAGGATTCTTGGAAAGACAGGTGGGACATCAAGGAAACCATTTATGTGAAAAACAAATTCTGTCCCATGGGAATCTAACTGCCTTTGCTATCTCCCCATCCCTTTCAAAGCCCCTTCATTGGGGACCAGAACACAAGAGTTTCTATTGATTGTTAAACAGAAATTTCATATACCATGTACCTCAAAACTTTATCTACTCAACTAGTAAAGAAAGTGATCCAGGAAGATGACTCCGGGTTTCCTGAGGCTTCTTCTTCAATTCAGGTTAGACAGCTTCAAAGATAATCATCATCACTGTTCTGCTTTCCTATATGCACTAACTACCACAAATAATCCAGAATACTCTGTTCATGTACAATCTATTCTGTACTCAGCCAAAATTAAATAGTAATAACAATAATAACAAGAAAGTTTGCAATTGTTGTTATACTGCTTTTTAAGATGCTGGGTAACAAGTAAGTGTAGACCAGAGATCAGAGGAAAGACTTACAGAGGAAAGACTCCTGAGCTCAGATTCTAGATGAAACTATATGTAGTGTGAAGAGAGAAGTCTAAATTCATGGTTTCTCTTCTTAGTTTTCTCCACGACTCTTTAAATGATGGGGAGACCATAATAGATAAGCTATCTTCTCTTTCCATACTGATACATCTTACAGGGTGTCCATAAAGTCCACGTGCAATTTAAAGTGACAACTAAAGTTACAATTCTTCCTCAGAAAAATTGAATTGAGTCACATCTACAGTGAGTCTCTTTTTCATTCTGGCATGCATTAAGGAATATAATTTTCATGTTTTAGGGGGACAATAATTCACAATACATATTAATCACATAATAATAGACTGTGTGATCAAACAAGATAACATTTGCAAAATGCTTAGCACAGAGCCTGGCATAGAGTAAGTGTTATATAAATGCTTATTCACTCTCTCTCCTTTCCCCTGTTAGAGTGGGGTTTTACTACTATTAGAAATTGGCATTCTCAATACAACTCTTCCAAACACTGAGCTTCAACAAGAAACTGCCGGTACTTCTATTCATTCCCAAAGTCCATAAGTGAACCTCAACTTTAGAACCTATTATTCTTCCTACATGGCATCATAAGGTGTAATAGCAATCTAGATTTGAAAATCTTTCCCACCCATTAATAGGCCATGTGACCTGCTTACATCACAAGAAGCCTAAGTCACATGTTATGGAAGGAGCTTGCTGAGAGGAAAAGGAAATTGTGTCACAGGAAATGCTGAGAGAGCAGTTACAGCAGTTATGACAGAGCTGAGGAAAAGAGAGTAGACCTGTGAGAGCTGTACTGTAAGTTTGGATTGTATTGCGGGAAAGCCCCCACAGGGGGCAGAGAAGTTTTGGGATGGCAAGGCTCCATGCTGTGATATTATGCATTGAATTCTTTGCTGCTGCAATGGATTGGGCAAATGGCTTATGGGATATGGTTCTCTGGTGTCTGAATAAATGATTTAATTCTTCTACCCTTTATGTGGAGAGTCTCATACATTCTGTGACACAGAACCACATAGGCATTTTGACAATTATTATCTATATTGTTATTATTACATTGCTGATACATTTGGCATCACAAACTGGATCGCAAGGTATAATATCACTATTTGGAGGTAGAAGGGCTTTAGAAGAAGAAATGGTTATCCCAGGATGGGATGATGTAACTTACTCCTCCCTAGCAAGTGAATGGTCTAAAGGCACCGGTTCGTGTGAAAACTGGGATCAGGTGCTACAGAGGGGAGAACCTAGAGATTTTGAAAGATGTTTGTGAGAAATTACAGTTAAGCCAGGGAGAGAATTGCCAACATGAATCTCTAGACGAGGCTGGATTTTACTCACAGTGAATCATGTTATCTATGAAAGCAGGGACAGACTATTATGAGAGAGAATTCAGACAGTTACTGAAACACCTAATTCAAATGAAAATATTTCTTCTATACCACAGCAAGATGGAGAATCTCAGGTGGTAGAACAACAGATTATTGTGTAGGAACCTACTGATTTTGCTGTTAATTCGACTAGAAGACAGAGGGAGCCAAGGAGGTCAAGAGGGGATTTCAGTTCATCCCAGGTCAAGTCTAGCAGCCAGTCTGGTCGCCATGGTGACAGGGGAAGAGAGTCTAGAGAGGATGATGCAATGTTAGAAGCTGAGGCACGAAATGCTACTTTGTGGTATGACCCTCAGCCAGGGAATGATACAGTATCAAACCAGGCTCCTCAAACAACAATGTGCCCATACAAAAAAGGAGGCAAAAAACCCAAGATAATAATACAGTGTTCAGAAAGATATTGGAAGATTTTACACGGTAGAACATCACAGATATCTTGAGTAAGTTCACCCAGAGAATGGGAGAATCATTAATATCTTGGATGGTGAGAACAGGTGATGAAGGAGCCGCAGAAGTATCTGTAGATACTGTGGATTGTATGAGAATCCCTAAGAATCATTTTGAATGAATATTACCTAAATCAGGATTAGCAGCTCAGGAAGTACATGTATTGGCTGGAATGATAGACTCTAGTTATCAAGAAGAAATTATTGTAACATTCCAAAATTTGGGTGAAGAACCAATACAGTTTTGTAAAAATGATAGAATAGTTCAATATACCCTTTGTGAAAACTGATCTTCCTTCCAAAATAACTAGCAGGGGAAAGGAAAGGTTTGGTTCTACTGATAAAATAAAATTGGGAGCTACAGTATAAGTAAAGCAGAAGCCAGACGATGTTCTAAAGGCTGCAGAAATTATAGCACATGGGAAAAATAACATTGCAACAATTGTTTATCCAGGAGAAAATGATTATGAAATTGTGCCCTTGACTCATATATTCTACCACAAATGAGGCTATGATTGTTTCTTTGTTTCTTTTTGGATTTTTATCTATTAAATTTGTTTGTGAGATTTGCTTCCTGCAGACTTAGTACCATCCACCTGCAGATGCCTGATCGCTTAAGCCAGATGTCACCCACTGATGTAGTTGGATGTCACCTCTGGATTTGTCCACGACTGTGATGTGTCATAACTGGACCTGGTGTCAAGCAAGTTCCAGATGCCACCTTGCTAAAGAACTGACCTCTCAAATGGGACTTTTGACCTCTTGGGGCAGGGACAGCTCTATATCCAATTTCAGCAGGAAGAAGCTATGGAGGACAAGATCTTTGCCCCTTACCCCAAGATTTTGAGCTCCATTCATTCGAGGGTGGAATGATGACATTGTTTTATATGCTTATCAGGTGTTATCTCTGTTATATTGTTGTATAAAGTTCTGTTGACAAGTTATCCCAAAATTCCCATTGCCCTATGTAATGGATAAGAAAGATATTGGGGGGGGAGCAGCTAGGTGGTGCAGTGAGTAGAGCACTGGCCCTGAAGTCAGGAAGACCTGAGTTCAAATGCAGCCTCAGACACTTAACACATTTACTAGCGCTGTGACCTTGGGCAAATCACTTAACCCCAAATGCCCTGCCTTCCCCCCTCCAAAAAAAAGAAAGATCTTGGGGCAGAATGTAATAGCAATTTAAATTTGAAGATCTTTCCCAGCCATTAATAGGCCATGTGACCTGCTTACATTACAGGAAGCCTAAGTCACATGTTATGGAAGGAGTTTGCTGAGGGGAAAAGGAAATTGTGTCACAGGAAATGCTGAGAGAGCAGTTACAGCAGTTATGACAGTTAGAACTGAGGGAAAGAGAGTAGACCTGTGAAAGGGGTCTGTAAGTTTTGATTATATTGTGGGAAAGCCCCAGCAGGGGGTGGAGAGATTTTGGAATGGCAAGGCTCCATGCTGTGATATTATGCATTGAATTCTTTGCTGCTGTGATAGATTGGGCAGATGGTTTATAGGATCTGGTTCTCTGGTGTCTGAGTAAATGGTTTAATTCTTCTACCTTCTGTGTGGAGAGTCTCATATATTTTGTGATACAGAACCACATAGGCATTTTGACAATTTTCATCTATATTGTTATTATTGCCTTGATGATACATGATATCTGCCCCATGATAATGAAACTTGATATACAGAAATTCATTATGTTGAATTTATCAGTAAGGGGTGTGTCTATATGCAATATCCCATAATAAGCTATGCAGGATTCCATTACACCTTCACCTTTATATTTCAGTAATATATCCTACATTATGACTTTCTGTTCTATTTTATGGTTCCAAGTAAAGAGGATCTTCTAATTCATACATTTAATTCTGCATAATGACTTGTTGCTTGTCCTAAAATTCCATATCTCTTTCTCCTAAATAAAACTACTCCTAAATCCTATAAATTTCCAGCCCATTTAGTTTCCCTATGAGAAATCATATGTTATAGGGGTATGTGGAGAGAACATGCCTAACTCTGAGTACCTAGTTGGAAAGCTATATTTTATATTGCTGTATAAAATGATCACTATATGACTAAATGAGGATGTATAAAATGACTATATGAAGGGAAGGAAGCAGCAGGACTTAAGGCACCAAGATGGAAAAGTATACATCATATTTTAGGAAAGTTGGTACTCAATTTCACTGTAGGATAAGTTACGTACAAGAGAATAATAGTAGATAAAACTGATGCTAAAAAAAATTAGAAAGGTAAACCACCTGAGCTGCATGTACTACTACTGTACAATGAGGAATGATGAGCTCAATGATTATAGAAAAACAGGAATAGAATTTCAGGAAATAACAAAGACCAAAATGACCAGAACCAAGAAAACATTGTATACAGTAACAGCAACATTGTTTTAAGAAAGTTATATGACTAAGTCATTTTGCCTATTATAAATACCCAAATTCACTACAAAACACCTATATAGGAAGATAGTATCTGCATCCAGATAAGGAACTGATAAATAGAAATGGATATGGAATGACCGTACATATATATACATATTTGTGTTTAATGGTAGCAATCGGGGGATAGGGAAAGGGAAGAAAAAAAGAAAGCTACATGACAACTTTAATATATATTTAAAAGTAGGAGCAACTTATACATAATAGATTTGCACTTTCATAGACAAGCATCTTTTTTCAATTTTACTATGTTATAGAAATGCTTGTTTTAGTTCATAAGTTTGAATAAAATATTTTTTTTAAAAAAAAGAAACCTATTTAGGATAGCCTTGAGGTCAGGAGAGTGCCCTAGCATCTCTGCTAGGCTATAGGCTATGATTAGCCAGAAAACTTCAGTCTCTAGGCATAATTAGCCACTTGCTGATATGTTTTAACCTGGTCCTTACAGTATAGAAGATGCATACTAAGCAAGTACAAGGAGATAGAAGGGAGGAGTTCAGGCTTGAGTTGGAATGAAGAAATACATTTCTGGTATTTTGGGTCCCAAAGTATTTTTCTCTTCTGGTATATCCTGCAAGCATGAGTGCCTTCCTTTAAGTCAAGAAATCCAGGGAAGCTTATTCTGTGGATTTCCATAAAGGTTTCCTATATCTATGACCTTTTGGTCAAAATGTGCTAATCTGGACACAATTAACATTTTAGGTAGTTATCTTTCAATAGCTCTGTTTCAGGCTCTGCTGAAATCTCAAAATTACATTCTGAGGACTTTTCTTTCCATTTAGGTGTGTAAGTTAATGTATCACTGTGTTGGTAATCAAAATGGGCTCCTTAGCACTTAGTTCAACAAGTGCCCTTGAAGAGTTTGGCCTTTATTTCCTTTGATTAATTCAGTGTCTTTGATTGAGTCTTACTAGGTGCTAAGCCCCAGGCCCAAACCCCTATTAGGTGTAAAACCTTAGTGGGTGTGGATTGGCAACTAAGGTGGGGCCCAAGGTGGGGCTAACTCCAGGGAGGGCCTAGTTTACATGTCTGGGAGAGCAGAGGCTTTTAGACGAAGTGGGTTTAAGTTTGCCTCTTTGTGATGATTCTAGGACACGTGTGTGAGTCACATGCGTGACTCACCCCTGACGCTGAAAAAGATATAAAAACCAGGGGTTGGCTGTCTGTTCTGGGAGCTCTTTGGCACAGCAGTGGTGGCAGGTGACTCTGGGCCAGCCCTTGTTCTGAGCTTCCGGGCTGAACCTAGACGTTGGTAACTATGAATTGTATTGGGTCTGTTTGTTGATATTTGTAATTTGCTTGTATTTTATTCTGAAGTTCAGGATGCTGGTTTTTTCCCCTGAACTAAGTGAATGCTGTCTGTATGCTGGATTAAATTCAACTTGTCAACCCCTTTAACCTTGCTTCCCTTATTAAAGCAGATCAAAAGAACCTGTGCTTTCCCAGCATGCCAGCAGCTTTCTGGGTTCTGGCTGTGGGTGGATCTTACACCCCCACAGAAGCTGCTAGCCAGATTGTTGAAACAATCACCCAGAAAAGAAAGTTGGACTTTGAATATCAATAAAGATAAGGAATTTAGAAGCATAGCATGTAAGAATGGGAAAAGACCTTAGAGATCATCAAGTCATTAGGTTTTTATTCAATAAAAATAACAGACCTTTACACATTAAAGATCTTTAGGCAGTAGGGTAACACAATGTCTATAGAACTGATGATTTCTGGGAGAGACTAGAGACAGAAAGAAATTAAGAAGAAATTATACTAGTCCAAGCATGAGGTAAGGAAGGTCTGGCCTACTATAGGGGTGGTGGAAATGGAAAGGAGAGGATTGAAGTTGTAAGGAAAAAAGAGGATGCTACATAAATATTCTATCCGCAAATGATCTGATTGTTTTCTGTTTTTGTTATCCACTCATGTCCTACTCCTCATGACCCTATTTGGGGTTTTCTGAGCAAAGATACTAGAGAAGTTGGCCATGTTTTTATCCAGCTCATTTTGCAGATGAGGAACTCAGGCAAACAGGGCTAAGTGATTTACCCGGGGTCACACAAGTAGTAAGTATCTGAGGTCAGATTTGAATGCAGAAAGATGAGTCTTCCTGATTCTAAGCCCGGTGCTCTGTCCACTGTGCCACTTATCTGCCTGTAAGTGTTTAGTGGACTCCACATAACTTAATAGTATGATAGACAAAAATAGCTCTTGCCTTATGACACTACATAAAGAGGGGTATAGTGTGCAAGAAGGTTAGTCTGAAAGTAATAACCTACCCTAGGCAGATCATTTCTGAAGTAGTATGTTTACTTCTTGGTGCCACATATTAGAGAGAACATTGGACAATCTGCAGAGCACTCAGAGAAAGGATAATGATCATGATGGTGAAGGACCTCAAGATAATGCCCTGTGGGTAAGATTCTGCCAAGAATTGGTTAAAGAAATCAAGAAGGTTTAGCCAGAAGAAGAAAAATATTTCAAAGTCTATCACAGGTAAAAAGGATAAGACTTATTCTGCTTACATGCAGAGGGCAGAACAAGCAGCATGGCTGTAAGCCCCTAAGAGGCAAATGAGGGTTTGACATTCATTAGGAATTTCCTAATTATCAGAGTGGTCCATAAGTGGAATGGACAACCTCAGAAGGGAGGAAGAGAAGATTCCCATTGCTGCAGATCTTCAAGCCATGTCTGGATGACCATTTGCCACATATATTGTGACAAAGATTCTTGTTCACACTTGGATTAGATTCCATGGCTTTTGTGGTCCATTCCAGCTCTGAAATTATGTTATATGTGACATTTGCCTCAAAGGAGCCTTTTCAGAGAAAGAAAATATTCTGCAACATATTGTACACTCTTTCAACTATAAGAACATCAGGAACTGGGTTTATGGTGATCTTCTTTACTCATTACTGAAGTGCAGGGGATTGATGCAGCTGGCACAATCCCATGGTTTCTCAATCCCTGCTGAGATCCAGGGGCACTGGAATTACTAAAAATTTTAGTCTTGGGGCATAGCTTTGAGGACTTGAGAAGGAAGAGTAATTTCTCACTGGGAGTTTGGGGAAAAGGCATAACAGGCTTTTCCAAGCCATGACCAGTCAGGCACAAGGCTAGATCCAAGTGGACCAAGACATGGGGTTAATTAGAAGTAGATCTTGTCTAGGGCCCATACTCTCAGGGGAAAAACTAGGGAAAAGTTCTCAAATGGTGCACAAAACAACTTGGGCCAGCCATTTTCATGGCCCATGGAAATATTTAGTATCAAGGCCCAGACCAATAAGAATTTCAAGCATAAGGAAACCTAGAATGGTAACGTTTCATTGCAGACTATGATAAGTTTTGTAAATTTTTAGACCATGTCACTGGACCACACTACACCCACAGAAAGTTCCTCTTAAACAGCAATGCTCAGGTTGATGTCAGGTTGATATGCTGTTATTGGAAAATATTAAAGAGACCAAACAAAACCCTGTGTTCTTTTCCTTATGGGGAATGAGGCTTTTGGTATCCTGGTAAGCAAAAGGTAATGTCAGCTTAAAATCTGATGGCTGGCACCAGAAATTTGAGACCTCAGCTTACTGGTACAGAAAAAATTGAGGAGTTGTGGGTTAAGAAGTAGACAAGATAATTACAAATTGGTTTCTATATGAACAAGATGTTTACCAGACAAACCCTACAAAGACATCATTAAAATCCCTAGAAATTTTGAAAGAACTAAGTCATGGTTCCATTTTTTAAAGGACTGATAAATAGAATTATGCATAGATTTATTTTTATATTACATATGTATATCTAATAATGGCCATCTCTAGGGCTTTGGTGGGGAGGGAAGAAAAAAGAGGGGAAAGGAAATTTACATGATAACTTTCTTGTGTACTTGGAAAGAATGGCAACTTGTGCATGGTAGATTTGCAATCATCTTTAACAAGCAGTCATCTTTTTTTATTCTAATATGTTGTGGAAATGCTTGTTTTCTTTCATGAACAAAAATAAAGAATTTTTTTGAAAATCCTTGTCCTAGAAACACCAAAGATGCGTTGCACTGCTGGGTCCTTATGCCTTTTCCATAGCTCGAATGAGGAGCACACACTGGTGGAATCTGTCCTCTTTCCTTTCCCTGGTGGGTGAGAGATGCAAACCTTACTCTTTCTATTGTTCTTGATAAGCTATATACAGATCATGACAGGGAATGGAACTATTATCTGTGCACTGAGGTGGGACAAGAGGTTTCAAACCCCAATGTACATCCTACTAGGGAACTTTGTGTTCCTGAAAATGTGGTACATCATCTCCACTATTCCCAGCATGTTGGAAAACTTCTTTTTAAAGACCAAAACTACCTCTTTCATTAGCTGATTTCTCCAATTCTATTTCTCCACCTTTGTGAAACTGAAGTCTATTTCCTATGTATCATGCCTTATAATCCTTATCTTGCCATTTGCCACTCAGTGCACTCCCCAACAATTATGACCTTGAGACACAGTTACAATTTGTTGTCTGCCTGCTGAGCAGCTGGCCTTCTCAGCTATTCTGGGTCCACTGCCCAAGTCTCTCAGTTGTCATTTGTGGTTCCAATATCATTGGTCACTTTATTTGTGACATGGACCCACTGCTGGACCTCTCCGGTGGCCCTGGTCCTGCCACTGACATTCTGTTCTATGTCTTGAGCTCTCTCCTTATCTTCCTCATTATATCATACATCCTTGGCTCCTACATCCTGCTACTAAGAGTTGTGCTCCAAGTCCTTTCAGTAGCCTGCCAGTGTAAGGCCTTCTCCACGTATGGATCCCATCTGACCAAGGTCTGTCTCTTCTTCAGGACCTTTATGATGATTTATGTAAGCCCAACATCTGAGAATTCTGGTCAAGTGCAGATAATCATAACCTTGATCTACTCAATAGTATTTCCATTCTTAAACTATGGCCTCCAAAATAAAGATATAAAGGCAGCCTTATAAAAAGTCATGGGGATAGCTTCAGAAGAAGCAATATCACATATATGACTTTTACACATGATTCCATGCTCTAATGACAGACAGAACCATTAAATGCCTGCCATGGGCCAAGATGGAGATCCAAAGGGCCATTGAGAAAGGTACCTAATTCTCTTACTAGTCCTGAAGCTTATACTTTAGGGAGCTCATAGAGAACATCTTCTCAGGACGATCCTTCCTCTTTTGATGCCTTGCCCATCCTGTTCCAGCTAAACCTCAGTGCAAAAACATTAAGCATCAGACAGAAATATTATGTTATAAACATAAGTGATGTCAGAGGTGTCAACATGGTGTATTTTGTTCTGTCTTTTTGGCCTCTACCATTCTGTTTTAATAGTGGCTGCTGGAGCCAGAACATTTTTATATAATGCACTCATTGAGGCTAATCACTAGAAGGCATAATTTTAGAAGCTTAAAGAAAGAATAAAGTGAAAACCTTTATATAGCAAAGGCCAATAGATCAAGAACAACTATATAGACAAATCCCTTGATTTCTTATTATAAACATAACAATCACCAAGCAACCTGAACATTTCAGAATACAATGAAGAACAAAGAGAATTATATGTAACTGTATTTTTGTTACTTATACCTTAGTGATCTTTTTAATCTTCATTCTAGGGAAAATTGTAAGTTTTACAAATATGACAGAGATACAGGTTCTAATGAGATACAGCAGAGCATAGTACACAGAGAGTCATTATTGGAGCCAGAAAGACCTAGGTTTGACTCTTGCCTCTGACTCATACTAGCCACGTGAACCTGGGCAAGTTACTTAAACTCTCTGTCCTGAGCAAATTTCTAAGATTGTAACTTAAAAATCAGGTGCCGAACTGCATAAGTACAAGGAATTTTGTCATAAAAAGTTCATCTTAACAAAATCACAGGACCATTCCCATACCTATCCCATGAGTTCTAATATTAAACCCAAACAAATGGAATATAATATTACTTTGTTTTGTCCATAGTATGCTAAGATGTGAGGGGGTGGGAATCAAAAATGTTGCCGAATGACAGCAGTTAGGTAAGGTCAGCCTATGATTAGGGAGGAAGGTAAGGCAGGTAGATGCCACAAATTAAGGTCACATACTCATTTCCCTGCAGAAAGGAATCATGGACTCAGTGAAAAAATCATCCACATACAGAGGAAAGAGCTCCTGAGATTTCTCACATATTTACTTTGACCCTGGTGTCTCATTAGTAAGACCTCAGAGGGAAACCTACCCAAAATAGTATGAAATGCAGGAGTATGGCATCAAATAACAAAAAGGGTGGGGGACTGTGGATCTTAAGAACCTAGGAATCAATGATAATTGCTGATAGGAAACATAAATTGGATCGGATACATACAGTTCAAATCACTGCAAGAGAATAGGTTCGCAGAATTGTCAGGTATGGAAAAAGTCAAATGAAATACAAATAATTTTTTGACATCCTATGCCCCACCCTTCCCTTCCATCCATCAAACCATCTCCAGATTCGTATGGTTAAGAAAGAACGCCTTGTAACTGATTCCTTACCTTGATCAAATCCTGGCTCTGTCACTTACCACGTGTATGACCTCAGGGTACATTGCCTAACTTCCCTGGGCTTTAGTTCCTCATCAGTAAAATAAGTGATAGATGTCTCTGAGGTTTCTCTCAATTCTATATCTATGGTCCTGTGATCAATAAAAAGAGTTGGAGTAGATGGCTCTGAGGTCCCTTTCAATTCTAAATCTATGATTGTATGATCGTTTCACCTGGGTGAGCCAGCAAGTTGGTATTGCAGCAGATGCACTTTTGGACTTGGAAACTCCTTGAGGTCAAATGTAGCTTTGGACATTTGACTAGCAGTGTGGCCTGCTGTTATTACAAATAATAACACCTACCCCTCCATGGTTGTTGTGAAGAGAAAAGGAGATAACTTTGTACGGTGCTTTGAAAGCCTTAAAGCATCATATAAATATGAGGTGATAATAATTAATGACACTAGAGCTATCAAAGGAAATTTTGTATTATAGTCAGCACAATCACTGTTTTTCTCTGTGCTACTGTTGTGCAATAAGAATGTCTATTCTTGGTTGAAGATCTTCACTCTTTGTTCTTCTAGAGAAAACCAAAGGAATCCTGCCGTTCTCCTCTGTCTAGGAATGGAGATACCCTAGGAGTACTCAGGGCAGTGAATCTGCTCTTTGTCTATATGAGTGCTAAGGAAGAGAGACACTCCTAGGAGCTAGGTGATAATGTCAGAATGTTAATGCATTGCATCTCAAAAATCCACCTCCATGGATTCCACAGGTGGTTCATGAGGTGGGTGGAGGAGCACTCATGTTTCTCTTATAGAAACTTCATCAAATAATAATTGACAGAGAATAACATTCATCAGTGCCTCTTCAAGAGCATTCTTAGCATCCCAATTCCTTTCTGCTCTTATTTCAACTTTTCCAGTGGCAAGCAGGCTCATCTGGAGAGGCCAGAGGAATTTTCCACTAATCTTACCCACAGTAGAAATCCACTGAACCAAGAGGTAAAACAATCCTTTCTGTCAAGGGTCTGAAAAGGGTGCATATCTCTCTAAGTACCCAACTATTCCCATCAAGAAGATAGGAAAGGGTGGAGACTTTCATTTGTTCCTGTCAAGTACTGTGGGGCCAACTACTGGAGTCCAGAAAATGGATTTTCTAGGCTCATTATTTGTACTTCCCTCTGCTTATTTGTACCTTCACCATAAGTGGAATAGATATAATAAAATTTGATTGCTAAGAGAGATAAGTTTTAGGGTTGAGACTGTCAATGTTTCATTTAGTTCAGTTATCTAAGGTCCTTTCCAGCTCTAATTTTTTGGTGATTCTATCATAATAACGATGTCAGAGGACAAGGTGCTCAGATTTGTAAGCACCAGTTTCTGGGCAAGAAGGCTCAGTTTCTCTTCCTGGTTCCGTGGATGACAAACCTGTGATCGTAGTAAGTAATAACAATGTTTACACCACAAAGGGTTCTAGCTGCTGGTTGCGGGAGGGAAAGATATACTAGAAACCCTTCACTAGGAGAGGAGGCAGGGTGCCCCAATATATTTCGAGCATACTGTTATGCTAACTCAGTTCTAGGAAAGGATCCTTTCTCTATCTGGAAATGATCTATTAGCCCAGTTGCTGTCTTCCTCACTCAACACACACACACACATACACACACACACACACACACACACACTCCACTAACTCCACTGCCTATTTAAATATAGTATCTCCTCTGCAAGTTACACAGATCTGAATTAAATCTTTTGGAAAATTTTTCCACTGCCATGAAAATTATACCAATTGAGCCATGTACTCTTTTCACTGAAAAAAAACTCTAATATTTGACATGATTTTTTAAATATTCTATTGTCTTGAAAATACTATTTTTCTGTGTCTACCCCAGACAAGAACAGGTACAGAACAGTACAACCTTTCCTCTCTACAGACTATATGGAGGACGAAAGGATGAATTTTGGTAAGTGAGCATGTTATTCAAAACAATCCAAACAATGTTGCCTGAGGTTTAGTGTGAGATTAGTCAATATGTTTTATTGCTTTGTTATAAACTATAACTTTGTTATAAACTATACTAAATATCAAAAACAACTAAACTTGCTTTTGGGACAACATTGGAATTAATTACAACCTATAAAACATCTCAAATAACTTAGCAGACATTCCCTCTAACATGCAAACAATTTTTCTCTCCACCTCCTTGGAGGTCTTCAAGGAGAGTCTGGGTGATCACTTGCTAGGTAGGTTATAGTGGAGATTCTTTTGATACCGGTGTCATGTTCCTATTCGAGAATGAAGGACAAACAATAACAACCACAACACGGCTTATGCAAGATGGATACTGAGGTTTCTTCCGACTATCAAATTTGTTATTCTGTGATACATTAATTAATGTACACCGGTCATGTTACATGTTTGTTTTTAGTATGTACTTTGTCCCATGAGTACTTAATTCTTTCTTTGTGTTATTTAAAGAAAATCTTTTCAGATCGTTTTATACTGTACTCCTCACCCTTACAGATCTGGTCATTTCAATTTTAATAACTTTCATGGAGACAGGGACCAAGTCTTTGCTAATCTAAATATCTTCCTCAATGCTAGAGTGCTTTGCCCACTGTGAGTTCTTAATAAATGTTTGATAGATGAATGTTGGGTATATTCATGTAGATGCTGGAGCGTTCATGTTTCCAGCATGAACAAATGTGACCTATTTATTTGAGCTTATCAAAAAAAGCTTCTTTCTCTTGTTTTGATATTCAAATAAAATAGAAATGGGTGTGGGGGGGGTTGTTCAGGGAAGATTAGCACCTCTGGTGTGAGGACCTACCAAACCCTTTTCAGGGTGTCCACTTCATCCAACTCTCACCTGGAGCTCCAAGGAACTATCATGAACGGAGGCCACAGCCCAGTAAACCATCCCCAAAAATGAGCTAAATCAGGTAAAGCGTAACTGACAAACTTCAAAACTGTCAGTGAATTAAGGGGATGTCTATCCCAGGCATGTGAAGACTTCCTCTAGCAGAATGCATGGGTTGAAGGAGGCACTGTGGAGCACTTTGAGTTTGGGCAGAAAACAGACACCAAAGTCAACCACTGCATCATGGGCCATGGTCGCTCTACTTGACTTATGTCCTGCCACTGGACTTCAAAAGCTCTGAAGGAGAGAATGAAGCTCACGACTCTGCACAACTTTGCCTCACTTGAATCTAATTCATTCTCAAGTAAAAACAACAACCCATGATGTCATTGGTCCTCTTCAAAACTGATGGAGGTGAATTAGTCTTGCCGAGAAAAATGAAAAGATAAGCGATCAGTTTTAGTGGCTAACGCAAGAGTTATATGGTTATCTCTAGTCTTAACTAAATATCATGTAGAGGTTCATCTGAAGGTGATAACATTTATGCTCTTCCTTCACATTCAAAAATGGAGCTAGTGCAAGGATAACACTGTATGTTAACCTAGGTAACACTGGCTACGAATACCAGAGAAAAACAAAAGCCGCTATGATTTCAGCTTTAAGATCTGTCTTGCTTCAAACTAAGATGAAATTGGGCACGTTTTACCCATTTATGGGGAATATTGACATTAAAAAACAAATCTCATTAAGATTTAGAGAAACAGGGGTCATACAGAATGAAACAGTCTTTGTTTCAAATAAATGCTAGCAAAGGATAATAGGCATTGTAGCAAGTCCCCTGAGAGAGAAAGCTAGCAGGTAGAACTGTTTCACTAGATGAGGGCACAAGTATTTCCTTCTGCAATGAAGCTTCAATGGGCCAGAATACTTAAGCAGCAGAAACAGTAATAAAAGGACTAGTGTTACTGAGACTAGCCCCTATCAATATATGAGTATAGATTATTCCCATGCAAAATAAAGTGATTGTGAAGACTCTTAAGGCAGCATGACCATGGAAGGAGGACTGGATTTGGGGTCAGAAGATCTGGGTTTGAATACTGGCTATGCTGCTCTCTACCAATCTATCCTTGGACAAGTCAATTAAACCCTACTGTGCCTCAGTTTCTTTAAGTGAAAAATAAGATCATTGCATTAGATAACTTCAAATGTCCCTTCTAGCTATAAATCTATTATTTGGTAGACTCTGGTGGTCTTAGGTTGATGTGTGTATGTCCTTCTATGCGCACACTAAATGTGCTCTGTTCATGCACTTACACTTGTGGAAAGACTGTCAGGACGGTATTATATGTGTTCTCCAAGAATCCAAGCACAAGTGTCACTATTCAGGAATTAATCTGGATTACCTTTACTCCCTTCAGACGAAGCAGAAACCTGTTTAATTCTCATGCTATTCCCTCCACTAGGGTATGTCCCATAGGAACTAAGGATAGGGCTTCTAGTTTCAGAATGGAACAGCATGCTTTCAATTGAAATTTTAACTTTTCTTCTTAGCGTCCTTATTTGGAAACAAGATAGTTTGTGTCAGTTTTTGTCTGTCTTGTCTTTTCAGTTTTAGAGTCTAACAGGTCAATAATACACACTGTGACTGAGTTTGTCCTCCTGGGTTTTTCTGGTAACATGGAAATGCAGAATCTCCTCTTCTCCTTGATCTTAGTGGCATACATCATGACTTTGTTGGGGAATGGAGCCATTGTCTGTGCAGTGAAATGGGACAAGCAGTTTCATACACCCATGTACATCCTCTTGGGGAACTTTGCTTTCCTTGAAATATGGTATGTTTCTTCTACTGTTCCCAACATGTTGGCCAACTTTCTATCTGAGACCAAGACCATCTCCTTCTCTGGCTGCTTCTTCCAGTTCTATTCCTTTTTCTCTCTGGGGAATACTGAATGTTTCTTCCTATCAGTCATGGCATATGATCGGTACCTTGCCATCTGCCGTCCACTACACTATCCCACCATCATGACAGGATGGGTTTGTGCCGCCCTGATATCGGCTTGTTGGGTGGGTGGATTCCTTTACTACCCTGTTCCAATTGTTCTTATATCTCAGCTTCCCTTCTGTGGCCCTAACATCATTGATCACTTTGTCTGTGAACAAGGACCATTACTTGCACTTATCTGTGTCCCTGCTCCTAATATTAAACTCATCTGCTATACTTTGAACTCCATGATTATCTTTGGATCCTTACTCCCCATCCTTGGATCCTATGCCCTGGTCCTAAGAGCTGTGTTGCGTGTTCCCTCCGGTGCTGGCCGGCGTAAAGCCTTCTCCACATGTGGATCCCATCTGATGGTTGTGTCTCTATTCTATGGCACCCTCATGGTGATGTATGTAACCCCAACATCTGGAAATGCAGCTGAAATGCAGAAGATTGTCACATTGATGTACTCAGTAGTAACTCCACTCTTAAACCCCCTAATCTACAGTCTACGCAACAAGGACATGAAAAATGCCCTGAGGAAAGTCCTAGGAGGATTGAAAATTAGCCAGAGTTCATGAGAATTATTTGAAAGGTAAGATGACTGTTACATTACTCTTCAGCTCTGCTTCAGTACCATGAAGGATCTGAGATCTCATCATTCCTCTTCCACTGCAGACTGCAACCCACCCCTGCCTTTTCATTATGAGTGACTTTTTTATCTCACACTTTCATAAAGTCCCAATTGAGATTTAAAAAATGAAAAGGACATATATGGATAAAAATATTTATAGCAGCTCTTTTGTGGTAATAAAGAATTGGAAGTTGAGGGGATGCTCATCAATTGGGGAATGGCTGAACAAATTGTGGTGCATGATTAGAATGGAATATTATTATGCTATAAGAAATGGTGAGCCCAATGCTTCAGAGCAACCTGGAAAGGCTTACATGAACTGATGCAAAATAAAATGCACAGAACCAGGAGAATAATGTACAATTAATAGCAATATCGTATAACGATCAACTGTTAATGATTTAGATATTCTTAGCAATATGATTATCTAAGACTATTTGAAAGTATTTAAAATTAACATGGTATTCATCACCAGAGAAAGACCTGATGGAGTCTGAAAGCAGATTAAAGCTTACTTTTTTTAATTTATTTGCTATTCTTGGGGGTTTGTTCTGCATTTTATTTTGTAAACATAGCTAATATGGAAATGTTTTGCAGGATTGCACATCTATAATCTATATCAAATTACTTGCTTTCTCAAGGAGGGGAGAGAGACAAATATAGAGAATACAAAAGTCAAATTTAAAAAAAAATGTGTAAAAATTTTGTTTACATGTAATTGAGAAAAAATAAAATAAAAATTAAATATAAAAAGAAGTGATTTGCTATACACTATGCCATGCTGCATCCCATGATGTCACTGTTGAGAGAGACAGAGAGACAGAGACAGAGGAGACAGAGATAGAGATAGAGAGGAAGATAGAAAGAATGAATGAAAGAAAGAAGGAAGGAAAGAAGGATGGAAGGAAGTAAGGGAGGGAAGAAAGAAAAAGAAATGATAAGATGTGTAGTTTCAGAAAAATATGGCAAGAACTATATGAACAGATACAAAGTGAAGTGCAACGAACAAAGAGATCATTGTGCACAGTAACAGCAATGTTGTAATGATGATCAACAGTGAAAGACTTGGCTACCCTGATCAATGCAATAATCCAAGATAGTTCCAAAGAGGTCATGATGAAAAATGCTATCCACCCCCAGAGAAAGAACTGATGAACTCTGAGTAAAAACTGAAGTATAATTTTTTCACTTTGTTTCTCTTGTTTCTTTGTAATATGGCTAATATGTAAATATGGTTTTCTGTGATTTCACATGTATAATTGATATCATATTGCTTGCCTTCTCAATAGGTGGAGGAGGAAGTGGGAGGGAGAAAGAGAATTTTAAATTCAAATTATTTTAAAAGCCAGCTTAAAATGAATGATAAATTGGAATAAAGAAGAAAGTATAAAACCAGAAGGGAAATACATCATAGCCACTAAGCCTACTAAAGAGAAACCTAGGAATTAAGAGTATTCATTGATATGATGCACAAATTGGAACCCATGCAAAGTACAACACTACTAGGGCACTGGGCCCAGAAGCCTTTAGAACAAGAGTATAAGAAATAATGTACATGTACTATTTTCCCACAGAATTTTCCTATCAGGAACTATGAAAGCGGAGAATCATATGGCTGACATTTGCTACCTGCCCTTGTCTCCAGGCTCAGTCAAGGAATCTCATCATGGCATGAAAGCAAGGAGAGGTGGGAGGGAGGACAGAGGGAGAGTTAGAAGGGAGCAGGAAGCTCATGCCAACCAGTATAATTACTGCTTCTGTACACTTGCTGTTAGCCCGAACTGTAAAGGGGCCTGTTCTTTTGTAAAGCCATTTATTCTGTTCCCCTTTAGAGAGAACTAAGGCATTGTTGGGGTGCTTGTCTACTAGGGAATTAATAGACTCCCTGTGAGAGCTCAGGACTATGTATTAGCTCTCTGAGGATACTCAGGTGCCATTTAGCACACCAATGTAGATTCAGAACCTGCTAAATAATAAATGAGAGGAGCCAGGGAGGTGCCAAGGCTTCCAACAGAATGCTGTGAGTTCTTCAACCTCCAGAACTGATATCTATCAGAGGGATTTCTGAGAGACACCTCCCTTCTCCCTCCAACCATCCACCCTTTAGCCAATCCACTGCTTATTTGTATGTTCATGCAATAGCTTACATTTAAATAGCTTTTTGAGGTTTACAAAGACAAATGACAGATTTCATTTTATAATTTGCTCTTACCCAAAGGATAATTATTTCCTAAAATAGTTAATCATAGTCAGAAAAAAGCTAGAAAGGTAGGAGGCACATGATCCAGAAAAAAAGAGAGAAATGAGTCCAAGTTTCTAGATTCTGATTCCCAGTAGAGGTCTGTGAGTCCAAGCTTCTGCTTTCTACTGTTGGCTTCATAATTGGCCTTCTAAAGATTGATCTAGGTCTCCCTCACTCTTTTCTAGGTTGCAAAGTACAAACTAGAATTCTTACTTAGAAAGATGAATAATAGCATTTAGGTCTGAGATACATAGAAACTTCTTTTCATGATCCTTCATTACACTGACAACCATTAGGGACAATGAGGGCAGATCCACATTTCATAGAACCATACTAGTTCATATATTCCTTTTTCCTTGCTTGCTTTTTTTTCTTTTTTATTATAAATTTATTTTTTATTTTTAGTTTACAACATTTAGTTCCACAAGTTTTTGGGCTCCAAATTTTCTCTCCCTCTCTCTTCTCCCCCCATTCCAGCCCAAGAAGGCATGTAATCTAATGTAGGTTCTACATATACCTTCATGTTGAACTTATTTACATAATATTGCAGTTGTAAAGAAGAATTATAACCAATGAAATGAATCATAAGAAAGGAGAAATGAAACCAAAAAAGAAGAAAAAAAAGAGAGCAAATAGTTTGCCTCAATCTGCATTCAGACTCCATAATTCTTTCTCTGGATGTGCACAGCTTTTTCCATCATGAGTCTTTTGGAGCTGTCTTTGAACCTTGTATTGGTGAGAAGAGTCAAGTCTATCAAAGTTAGTCCTCACAGATACTGTGTGTCTGTAATCATGTACGATGATCTCCTCGTTCTGCTCCCTTCACTCAGCATCAGTTCATGTAACACTTTCCAGGTTATAACGAAGTCTGTCTGTTCCTCGTTTCTTATTACATAATAGTATTCCATTACATTCATATACCACAATTTGTTTAGCCATTCCCCAACTGATGGGCATGCCTTTGATTTCCAGTACTTTGCCACCACAAAAAGAGCTGCTATAAATATCTTTGTACATACGGGTCCATTTCCCACTTGTATGATCTCTTTGGGATATAGCCCTAGAAGTGGTATTGCAGTATTTCACATTTATGGCCCTTTGGGTAATAGTTCCAAATTGCTTTCTAGAATGGCTGGATCAGTTCACAACTCTGCCAACAATGTAACAATGTTCCAATTTTCCCACATCCTCTCCAGCATTTATCATTTTCCTGTTTCATCATCTTATCCAATCTGACAGGAGAGATGTGGTACCTAAGAGTTGTTTTGATTTGTATTTCTCTAATCAATAGTGATTTAGAGCATTTTTTTCACATGACTATCAATATCTTTAATTTCTTCCTCTGAAAACTGCCTGTTCATATCCTTTGACCATTTCTCAATTGGGCAATCTAGCATTCCTATGAATTTGGTTCAGTTCCCTGTATATTTTAGATATGAGGCCTTGTAAAGATTTTTTTCCTAACTTTCTACTTCCCTCCTAATCTTTGTTGCATTGCCTTTGTTTATACAAAAACTTTTCAATTTAACATAGTTAAAATTATTCATTTTGCATTTTATATGCTCTCTACCTCTTATTGGGTCATGAATTGTTCCCTTTCCCATAAATCTGATAGGTAAACTACTTCTTGCTCTCCCAAATTGCTTACAGTATCAGCCTTTATTCCTAAATCATAAACCCATTTTGACTATTTTGGTATATGGTGTAAGACACTGGTCTATGCCCAGTTTCTGCCATACCATTTTCCAGTTTTCCCTGCTTTTTATTCTTCCTTCCTTTTGTTCTTCCTTTCTCTCATTCAGTGGTGGCAGCTAGATGGGACAGAGGATAGAGTGCTGCACTTAGAATCAGGAAGACCTGAATTCATATCCAGCTTCAGACATTTAACTAGATATATGACCCTTACACATCGAGGTTGTGGTTTGTCCTTCATTCTTGAAAGGACCTTGATATCTGGAAGATGATGACATGACTTGGAAATTAATTGGATTTGAGTGAGGGAGGGCTGTGCAAAGTCACCAGCCTCACTTTTTCCTCCAAAGCCATCTGGGTCCAGTGGCCAGATATCTATCAGAATGAATATAGATGGCCCGGGATGCAGTGGGAGACATTGGCTTTTTTAAGCTAAGGTCTTTCCTAGGTCTCACTTTGAGTGAGGTAACTCCCATTCAGTGAATAGTCCTGTTTAAGAATAGAATCAAGGGATGGTCCTTTCATAAAAAAAAAAAATCAAACTGGGATGGGAAGACTCTCAGAGTGGATGGCCGAAAGAGAAACTATTACTATTTACATTCACTCTGAACCAGAAGGGCCCAAAAAGTAACCATTAAGTAGTCTTTTCACAGGGACCTATTGTCCAATCAATGAGGGCACAAACAAATTGGGTTGAAGGCATGGTCTTTGAGAAAGAAATCTAGCCAGTAAACTCTAAGATAACTAGGTCACTTAACCTCTGTCTGCCTCAGTTCCCTCAGTATAAAATGAGGATAACAGTAGGATCAGAAAGCACCTAGGGGGTTTAGGGGAGAGAATGTGGGTCCTGGAGAGAGGAAGACCTGAGTTCAAATATGACCTCAAATATTTACTGCCTATGTGATCGTGGGCAAGTCACTTAACCTCTATTTCCCTTAATCTACTACAGAAGGAAGTGGGAAACCACTACAGTTTTTTGCCAAGAAAAACCTGTATACACTATGGTCTACACTGTTACAAAGAGTTGGACATGACTGAACAAATGAACAATAATAATGATAGCACCTAACTCATGGGTTCATTAAAATCAACTGAAAAAATATTCATGAAGTGTTTAGCATAATGCCTGGCACATAGTAGGTGATTAGTACATGCCCATTCACTTCCCCCATTCCACCACCACCCTCATTTACTTAGTATTTATTTCCGGGCAGAGGCAGTATGACATAGTGGACAGAAAGCCAGACTTGAAGCCCATAAGAACAGGGTTCAATCCCTGCCTTTGACACAGTCTGGCTGTGTGACACTGGGCAAAGGAATTAATATTTCAGTGTTCTTAGACAACCGTCTCAGAGTATAGATTGCTACCTAATCACTCCTCTTTTTCAGTGTACTGTCTGCTTCTAATAGGATTTGCAGAAATAGTTTAAAAAAACAATAAAACAAAAGAAATGAAAGAAATGGCTGGAATGAGAATAGAAATGTTGGGTGTGTTTTAGGAAATACTAGCTGTATAACTAGAGACATGACCATGACTAGGTTTATATCAATATATGTGGAAAGGTATTTAATAAATTATATTCTCATGATTATTTAGGAGAAGTGAAGAAAATCACAAAAATAGTGTAAAAAGTAAATAAAATGTTTATAGCTTAAAATTAATGGTGTCAATTGGCAGTTGATAAGTCAAATAAGAGCATTCTGTTACAGATGAACTTCATGTGGTGTCAATGTGATTAAAGATCTTCTGGCCCATTCATACCCTTAATAGGCTTCAGGTAGAGCTAGTTAAGGGAAGCTTCATAAGGGGAGGCTTGTTTGTAGGCAGGCCCACATCCATATACTAACCAGGTGTGAATCCCCAGGCCCTAAAAAGGGTATATGTATCCTGAGGATAGCCATTAAGCTCAGAGAGAGAGAGAGAGAACTGGGACAGAGGGAGAACTGGAAGGGCTGAGAAAGAGAACTTCAAGCCCCCAGACCTGAGGTAGGAGAGGACACAGGCAAGCAGACAGCTAGGATTTGTGAGTGTTTACGGGAAGGCCCCAGGAGAGGGGAAGGTTACCCGATGGCTTGGCTCCCTGCTGTGATACTGTTTTTTAATTTCCTTGCTATTATAATGAAGAGGACTTACTGGTTTGGGATACAATTACTGCTATGTAGAATTGGAGTTATTGGTTTTGGGATTTCATCTTCTGGAGTCTGAATAAATGTTTTGCATGCTCTGCGTTCCATATGGCAAGTCTCTTAGATTCTTCAATTTAGAACTATATAGGCATATTCATGGTCATGATTAATATTGTGAATCTTGCCTTACTGATACAGCTCATTAGAAGGAAGATGTGTGTGAGGCAAATATTTTACCAGGGGGTCGAATTATGAAACTTTTCCTCATTCCCAAGAGAGGATGACTGCTCAGTAGACTGCTCCCTTCCCTTTTAAACTAAAGGATGTTCTCTTCAGATCCATCCAGATATATCCCCAAACATGGAGTTACTTTATTGGACCTAGCTATGCCTAGGAGCCAATGTACTATGAATGAGGGAGAAGGTGCTAGGTGTCGAAGGGACACTTAAGGCAGCAACCAAGGATTCTTGGAAAGACACATGGGACATCAGGGAAACTATTTATGTGAAAACAAATTCTTTCCCATGGGAATCTAACTCCACATCCCTTTCAAAGGCCCTTCATCAGGGACCAGAACCCAAGGGTTTCTAGCTATCGACTGCTAAATAGAAATCTCATAAACCATGTACCCCACAATTTTATCTACTCCACTGGCAATCAAAGTGATCCAGGAAGGTGACTCAGGTTATCCTGAGGCTTCTTCTTCAATTCAAGCAAGATATATCAACCTCCAAGTAAAGATATCATCAAAGATGATCATCATCATGCCTGTTCTGCTTTCCTCTATGCACTAATACAAATAATCCAGAATGCTCTGCTCATGTACAATCTATTCTGTACTCTGCCAGAGCTAAGTTCCAGGGTTAATGTATTGTTGTGGTAGTGCTTTGTAAGATGTTGGGTAACAGGGGGGCAGAGCCAAGATGGCATCTGGAAAGCAGGACTAGCATGAGCTCCCCACCGAGCCCCTCCAAAAACCTATTAAAATGGCTCTGAACCAATTCTAGAACTGCAGAACCCAGAAAATAGCAGAGGGAAGCAGGGCTCCAGCCCAGGACAGCCTGGATGGTCTCTGGGTAAGGTCTGTCCTGCACGGAGCTGGGAGTGGAGCAGAGCAGAGTGGAACAGAGCTCAGCGTGGGCGGTGAGGACCAAAGAGACCAGGATTCGGGTGAAGCAGGCCCTAGCACCCTGAATCAGTGAGCAGAAGCAGTTACCAGACTTCTCAACCCAGAAACACCAAAGACAACAGAGAAGGTTAGTGGGAAAAGCTGCCGGGGAGAGAGTTCATGGTTTGGCCACCACCCCAGGGGCAGTGGGGGAGGTGCAGCTACAGAACTACAGCTGCAGTTACTTCCAGCCCCAGGCCCACCTGGTGGGAGGAATTAAGTGGCAGATCAGAGCAGGAGTGAAGAGCCTGCTGAAGATCTAAGCCCAGTCCAGGTTGGGGGCTCTTGGGGAAGCAGGAGTGCTGGTGTGGCAGAGCTGGCACATCCCCCCAGGCTTGGAACAAAGTTCTCTTAACTCTACAAGCAGTCATACCCCGACAAAAAACTCAAGGGTCAAAGTTGGCTGAGAATATGGCCAGGCAGCGAAAACGCACCCAGGTTCAGTCTCAGACTCTGGAATCTTTCTTTGGTGACAAAGAAGACCAAAACATACAGCCAGAAGAAGTTGACAAAGTCAAAGAGCGTACAACAAAAGCCTCCAAGAAAAACATGAACTGGTCTCAGGCCACAGAAGAGCTCAAAAAGGATTTGGAAAAGCAAGTTAGAGAAGTAGAGGAAAAATAGGGACAAGAAATGAGAAGGATGTGAGAAAACCATGAAAAACAAGTCAATGACTTGCTAAAGGAGACCCAAAAAAATACTGAAAAATATACTGAAGAAAATAACACCTTAAAAAATAGACTATCTCAAATGGCAAAAGAGCTCCAAAAAGCCAATGAGGAGAAGAATGCCTTGAAAGGCAGAATTAGCCAAATGGAAAAGGAGGTCCAAAAGACCACTGAAGAAAATACTACCTTAAAAATTAGACTGGAGCATGTGGAAGGTAGTGAATTGATGAGAAATCAAGATATTATAAAACAGAAACAAAGGAATGAAAAAATGGAAGACAATGTGAAACATCTCATTGGAAAAACCACTGACCTGGAAAATAGATCCAGGAGAGATAATTTAAAAATTATTGGACTACCTGAAAGCCATGATAAAAAAAGAATCCACCAATCGCCTCTTGAAAAAGATCCCAAAAAGAAATCTCCCAGGAATATTGTCACCAAATTCCAGAGCTCCCAGATCAAGGAGAAAATACTGCAAGCAGCCAGAAAGAAACAATTTGAATATTGTGGAAACACAATCAGAATGACCCAAGATCTAGCAGCTTCTACATTAAGAGATCAAAGGGCTTGGAATACGATATTCCAGAGGTCAATGGAGCTAGGATTAAAACCTAGAATCACCTACCCAGCAAAACTGAGTATCATGCTCCAAGGCAAAATATGGATTTTTAATAAAATAGAGGACTTTAAAGCTTTCTCACTGAAAAGACCAGAGCTGAACAGAAAATTTGACTTTCAAACGCAAGAATCAAGAGAAGCATGAAAAGGCAATCAAGAAAAAGAACAAGAAAAAGAAATTGCAAGGGACTTACTAAAGTTGAACTGTTTTGTTTACATTCCTACATGGAAAGATGATGTGTATGATTCATGAGACCTCAGTATTAGGGTGTCTGAAGGGAATATGCATATATATAAATATATATGTATATTTTTATGTATATGTGAGTGTGTATGTATGTATATATGTATGTGGAGAAAGAGAGAGAGAGAGAGAGAGAGAGAGAGAGAGAGAGAGAGAGAGAGAGGGCACAGGGTGAGTTGAAGATGAAGGGATGATATCTAAAAATATAAAATCAAATTAAGGGATGAGAGATGAATACATTGAGAGAGGGAGATAGGGAGAGATAGAATGGGGTAAATTATCTTGCATAAAAGTGGCAAGAAAAAGCAGTTCTGTAGGAAGAGAAGAGAGGGCAGGTGAAGGGGAATGAGTGAATCTTGCTCTCATCAAATTTGACCTGAGGAGGGAATACCATACATACTCAATTGGGTATCTTACCCCACAGGAAAGAAAGAGGAAGAAGATAATAAAGGGGGGATGATAGAAGGGAGGGCAAATGGGGGAGGAGGTAATCAAAAACAATCACTTTCAAAAGGGGACAGGGCCAAGGGAGAAAATTCAATAAAGGGGGATAGGTTTGGAAGGAGCAAAACGTAGTTAGTCTTTCACAACATGAGTATTGTGGAAGAGTTATACATAACAATACGCATGTGGCCTATGTTGAATTGCTTGACTTCTTAGGGAGGGTGGGTGGGAAGGGAAGAGGGGAGAGAATTTGGAACTCAAAGTTTTAAAAACAGATGTTCAAAAACAAAAAAAAAAAAGTTTTTGCATGCAACTAGGAAATAAGATACACAGGCAATGGGGGGTAGAAATTTATCTTGCCCTACAAGAAAGGAAGGGAAAAGGGGATGGGAGGGGAGTGGGGTGACAGAAGGGAGGGCTGACTGGGGAACAGGGCAACAAGAATATATGCCATCTTGGAGTGAGGGAGAGGGTAGAAATGGGGACAAAATTTGTGATTCAAACTCTTGTGAAAATCAATGCTGAAAACTAAATTAAAAAAAAATTAGATGTTGGGTAACAAATAAGTGTAAACCAGAGAACAGAGAAAGACTTACAGAGTAAAGATTCCCAAACTCAGATTCTAGATGAGACTACACGTAGTTTGAAGGGAGAAGTCTAAATTTATGGTTTCTCTTCTTAGTTTACTCCATAACTATTTGATGTGGAGACCATAGCAGATAAGCTATCTTTTCTTTCCATACTTTCATTCAATCCTTCCTCAGAAAGATTAAATTGAGTCACATCTACAGTGAATCTCTTTTTTATGTTGGCATGCTTTAAGGAATGTAATTTTTATGTCTTGGGGAAAAATAATTCATAATACATATTACTCATATTATCATAGGCTGTGTGATCAAACAAGATAACATCTGTAAAATGCTTAGCACAGGGCCTGGCATAGAGTAGGTGGTATATAAATGTTTATTTCCTCCTGCTCATTTCAGCTGTTAGAGTGGGGTTTTATTTCCATTAGAAATTGGAATTCCCAATACAAATTCTCCCAACACTGAGCTTCAACAAGAAACTGCTGATATTTCTATTCATTCCCAAAGTCCATGAGTAAACCTTAACTTTAGAATCTACTACATGGAAGAAGCTGTGCCACATGATAATGAAACTTGACATACAGAAATTTACTGTATTGAATTTACCACTAACTGATTGTATCTACATGCAAAATCCCATAATAAGCTATAAAGGATTCCATTATGCCTTCACCTTTATATTACAGTAACATATTATCCATTATGACTTTTTGTTCTGTGTTATGGTTCCAAGAAAAGATAGTCTTCTACTTCATCCATTCACTTCTGCATAAGGACTAGTTGCTTTTTGATCCTTTTGAAGGAAAAAAAAACTTCTGCAATACATCATACACTCTTTTAATTATCAGGACATCAGGAACTGGGTTCATGTTGATCTTTCTTACTCATTATTGAACTGCAGGGGATTGATCCATCTGGCATTATCCCTTGGTGGACCAATTCCTGCTGAGATCCAGTGGCACTGGAATTACTAAAAATTTTAGTCACGGGGCATAGCTTTGAGGACTTGGGAAGGAAGAGTAATTTCTCATTGGGAGTTTGGGGAAAGGGCATAACAGGCTTTTCCAAGCCATGATCAGTCAGGCACAAGGATAGATCCCAAGGGGACCAAGCCATGGAATTAATCAGAAGTACATCTTGTCTAGGGCCCATACTCTTAGGGGAAAGACTATGGAAAAAGTTCTCAAATGGCTGCACAAAACAACTTGGGCCAGCCATTTCTAAGGCCCATGGAAATAGACCTATTTAGTATCAAAGCCCACACCAATAAAATTTTAAGCATAATGAAGCCTAGAAAGGCAACATTCCACTGCAGAGTAGGTACCATAATTAAACTATGATAAGCTTTGTAAACTTTTAAATCATATGTTACTGGACCACATAAATACCCACTGAAAGTTGGGTATTTAACCTGACAGGTTGATATGCTGATATTGGAAAATGTGAATGAGACCAAAGGAAACTCTGTGTTCCTTTCCTTATGGGGAATGAAGCCTTTGGTAAGCAAGCAGTAATGTCAGGTTAAAGTCTGATGGATGGCACCAGAAATTTGAGACCTCAGCTTACTAGTACAGAAAAAAAAAGTTGAGTGGTTATGGGTCAAGAAGAAGACAGGATAATTATATATTGGTTCCAATATGAACAAGTTGTTTAGCATGCAATCATACAAAGGCATTACTAAATCCTTGGAAATTTTAAAAGAAGTAAGTCATAGTACCATTTTAAAAGAACTGATAAATAGAAATATTCATAGAATGATTTTTCATAAATATGTATACACATACATACATACATACATACATATTTGTGTCTAATAGTAGCCACCTTTAGGGCAGGGGTGAGGAGGGCAGATCACACTGTCCATAAACCCTCTGAGAATAGACTCCCACTCCCTAGTTCCCCATTATACTCAGCACATGATAAATGCTTAGGAAGTGCTTACTGATTGATTTTAGGGACTTTCCCATAGCCATACATCACGCTAAATCTCAGTAGCATGATTCAAAAATACATCTTCCTGAATCTGGGTCAAGTACTCTAATGACTATACCAATACTAATTAGGAAGGGCAATTATTCACCAAATTTCTAATGAAATGAAATAAACTATATGGCTGGTATCCATTATACCTTGGGGAAAATCAAATCAAAAGGTCAACCAAATGATAGCAGTTATATAAGGTCAGCTTATTATTAGGAAGGAAGAGAAGGCAGGTATATGCCACAAATGAAGAGCCCATACTCATTTCCCTGCAGGGAGGAGGAATTTCCTCAGTGAAAAATTATCTTCACACAGAGGAAAGAGTTCTTGAGATTTCCCAGATATTTATTTTGACTCTGGTGTCTCATTAGTCAGACCCCAGAGGGAAACCTAGCCAAAATACTGTGAAATACAGGGACAGGGCACTAACAGAAATGGGGCAGCTGTAGATCATAGGAGCCTGGGAATTAATAACAGCTGACAGGAAATATAAATTGGATCAGATACACACAGTTCAAATCACTACAAGAGGATGAGTTCCCAGAATTGTCAGGTATGGAAAAAGGCAAATGAAATTACATAATTTTTTGACTCTATGCCCCCATTTTCCCCTCCTTCCACCAAAGAATTTCAAGATTAGGATGCTTGAAGAAGAGCTCCTTGTAACTGATTCCTTCCTTGTCCAAATCATGGCTCTGTCACTTACTGCCTGTAAGATCTCAGGAGAAGTTACCTAACTTCCTTGGGCCTCAGTTCCTCATCAGTAAAAGAAGGGAGTTGGAGTAGATGGCCTCTGATGTTCCTTTCAATTCTAAATCGATGATCCTATGATCATTTCACCCAGGTGAGCCAGCAAGTTGGTAATACAGCAGATAAAGTTTGGACTTCGGGTAAGAAAGTCATTGAGTTCAAATCTAGCCTTGGACCCTTGATTAACAGTGTGACCTGGAGGCAAGTCACTTAACTTCCCTTTCTTGTCCCTTTTGTCCAAATCTATAAGTAGGGAGAATAAATAATAACCCCTATCTACCATGGTTGATGGGAGGATAAAAGGAGACAACTTGGCAAAGTGCTTTGAAAGCCTTAAAGAACTATATAAATGAAAGCTGATAATTATTAAGAACACTATGCCTATAGGAGAATGGTCTGCATTATAGCCAGCACAATGACTGCTTTTATGTATGTGCTGCTGTTGTACAATGAGGATATCTATTCTTTGTTACAGTTGTTCATTCTATTTTCTCCTAGGGAGAACCAAAGGAATCCTGGAGTTCTCCTCTGTCTAGGAATGGAGATACCCTAGGAGGACTCAAGACAGTGAATCTGTTCTTTGTGTATATGAGTGCTGTGGAAGAGAGAAACTCCTAGCACCTAGGTGATAATGTCTGAATGTTGATGCATGGGATATCAAAAATCCACCTCCATGGATTCAACAGATGGTTCATGGGGTGGGTCCAGGAGCACTCATGTTTCTCATATAGAAATTTCATCAAATAATAACTTACTGATGGTAGCCTTCATCAGTGCCCCTTCAAGAGCATTCTTCCATCTCACTTCCATACTTCTCCTATTTCGACTTTTCCAGTGGCAAGCCGGCTCATCTGGAGGGGCCAGAGTAATTTTCCACTAATCTTACCCACAGTAGAGATTCACTGAACCAAGATGTAAAACAAGCCTTCCTCTCCTGGGACTAAAAAAGTGCATATCACTCAAAGTACTTAACTATTCTCATTGAGGTGATGAAAAGCTTGGAGCCTATCAAATATTGTGGGGCCACCTACTAGAATCCAGAAGATTTATTTTCTAAGCTCATGCTCATTGTTTCTACTCACTTCTTCTTTATTTGTACCTTCACCATGAGTGAGTCAGATATAATAAAATTTTGCTTGCTAATAAAATTCACATAGTGTTAAGTTTTAGGGTTGAGAATGTCAGTGTTTCATTTAGCTCAGATTTTTAAGGTCCTTTCCAGATCTAATTTTTCGTGATTCTGTCATACTAACCAGATCAGAAGTCAAGATACTCAGACTTAAAAGCTCCACTTTCTGGGAAAGAAGGCTGTTTCTCTTCCTGGTTCCATGGATGACAATCCTGTGATTGTAATAAGTAATAACAATGCTTATAACAAACAGGACTGTTTTGAGGGTGGGAGGGAATTTTTGATCTTTCACTAGGAGAGGAAGCAGGGTGCCCCATATGTTTTGAGTATACTGTTAAGCTATAACAGTTCTACCAAAGGTTTCTTTCTGCACCTGGAAATGCTCTGTTAGCCCAGTAATTGTCTTCATCAGTCACCACGCACACACTTCACTAACACTCCGCTGCCTGTTTAAACATAATATCTCCTTTACATGTTACACAGATTTGAATTAAATCCATTGGAAAAATTTCCACTGCCATGAAAACCATATCAACTGAGTCATGTACTCTTTTCATTGAAAATAGTCTAATATTTAATATGATTTCAAAAATATGCTCTTGTGATGAAAATATTATTCTTCTGTGTTTGCTCCAGATGGAAAGAAGTATAGAATAGTACAACACTTCCTCTCTACAGACTTTATGGGGGACAAAAGGATGAATTTTGGTAAGTGAGCATGTTATCCAAAACAATCTATTATTTAGCCCTAGGTTTAGAGTGAGTTCAGTCAATAGGTTGTATTGTTGTAAACAATATTAAATATCAAAAACAACTAGACTTGCTTTATGACTACATGGGAATAAATTAATAGCAACATATAAAATGTCTGAAATAACTTAGCAGCCATTCCCTCTGAGATTTGAAGAATTTTTCATTCGCCCTTCTTGGAGATCTTCAAGGAGTCTGGCTGATCACTTGCTAGGTAGTATTAGTGGAGATTCTTTAACTGCCAGTGTCATGGTCCCCTTCAAGAACAAAGGACAAACAAAAACAACAACAGCATGGGTTATACTAGTGTGCCTGCAGTGGTGTGAATATATGAAGACAAAGACATGGGGCTAGGCAAGTCATATAGTCATGTGATAGACTGATTTTAATGCACTTACTGACAGTATTTTATACAGGTTAATTGCTTAGTCATCCAGACTTCAAGGAAGAGTACAATAAAGCATTGGTTAAGTTTTTTATCATCTTGGTCCTGGGAGTGAGACACTATTTTTACTCAAGGCTAACCAAATTGAAACATTTATGTTCTCTTGCATATAGATAACCAGGCTGAAACATTTCTGTCATCTCCCATGTGGGTAATCAGCTACAAAGGCAGATTTTCTTTGCCAAGTCTTCTTATCCTAAAACTAGCCTTGCCATGCATAGGTCCATTTTCAGTTGACCCTGCCTTGCAGAGGTCTAAGAGGCCTAAACAGGATATAGCTGGTTACCCCCATACTAGAATGGATACTGAGGTCTATTCCAACTCTCAAATTTGTGATTATGTGATACATTCATTACTGTACACCTGTCATTTTAAATGTTAGTATGTACTTGGTTCTATGGGTTCTGATTTCTTTCTTTGCATTATTTAATGAATATCTTTTCAGATTTTTTATGCTATAAACATATATATATATATATATATATATATATGCAGATCTGGTCACTTCTATTTTTACAATATTCATTCAGGCTAGAAACAAGTCTTTGCCAATCAATACATCTTCCTCAATGCAAGAGTGCTTTGCACACTGTAAGTGCTTGATAAATGTTTGATAAATGAATGTTAGGTACGTCCATGTAGACACTGGAGTGTTCATGTTTCCAATATAGAAAAATGTGACCTACTTGTTTGGGCTTATAAAAAAAATCTTTGTCTTGTTTCATTATTCAAGTAAGAAAGGAGTGGGTATGTATTTGATGTTCAGGGAGGATTAGTACCTCTGGTGTGAGTGCCTGCAAAGCTCTTTTCAGGGTGTCCACCTTCAGCAAACTCTCACCTGGAAATCAAAGGAACTATCATGAACAGAGGCCACACCCCAGTAAACCATCCCCACAAATGAGCTAAACCAGGTTGAGGGTAACTGACAGACTTCAGACCTATCAGTGAGCTAAGGGGATGTCTACCCCAAGCATGTGAAGACTTTCTCTAGCAGAATGGATGGGATGAGAACAGTTTATTCCAATGGCCATGAAGAAGGCTAAATCAGGCACTGTGGAGCACTTAGTGTTTGGTCACACAACAAAGACACCAAGGCCATCCACAGCATCATGGGCCATGGCCCTTCATCTGATCTTTTGTCCTGCCACTGGACTTTGAAAATTCGAAGGAAAGAGTGAGGCTCATGACTTTGCACAACTCAGCCTCACTTAAATCCAATTCACACTCAAGTCAAAACATCACCTCATGATGTCATTGGTCCTCTTTGAAAATAAAGAACAAACAATAAAGTAGGACTAAGTTAGTCTTGTTAAGAAAAATGAAAAGATATGAGATTAGTTTTCATGGCTAAAACAAGAGTTACAGTATGGTTATCTCTAGTTTTAACAAAATATCATACAGAGGTTCATCTGAAGATGATAACATTTATGTTCTTCCTTCACATTCAAAGATGGTGCTACTGGAAGGTAACACTCTATGTTAATGTAGGTAACACTGGTTACAAATATCAGGGAAAACAAAAGTTGCAGTGATTTCAACTTTAAGATCTGGCTTCTTCAAACTGAGATAAAATTGGACACATTTTTACCCACTTATGAGGGATATTGCCATTAAAAAATAAATATTATTAACATTAAGACGAATGGGTCATACAGAATGTTTCAAACTAATGCTACCATAGAATACTAGGGACTATAGCAAGTCCTCCAAGATAGAAAGCAAGCAGGTAGAACTGTTTCACTAGATGAGAGAGCAAGTATTTCCTTCAGCACTGAACCTTCAATCAGCCAGAATATTTAAGCAGCAGAAACGGTAATAAAAGGACTAGTGTTACTTAGACTAACCCCTACCAATGTGTGAGTATAGATTATTTCCATGCAAAATAAAAAGAAAGTGAAGACTCTTAAGGCAGCATGACCATGGAAGGAGAACTGGATTTGGGGTGAGAAGACCTGGGTTTGAATACTGGCTATGCTAGTTCCTGCCCATCCATCTTTGGACAAGTCACTTAAATCCCACCCACTCACTCCCTCACTCAGGCTCCCTAGCTGAAAAATGAGATCATTGCATTATATGACTTCAAAGGTCCCTTATAGCTATAAATCTGTGATTCTGTAGACTCTGCTGGTCTTAGCTTCCTGTGTGTATGTCCTTCTATGTGCATAATAAATGTGTACTAACAGTGCACCTACACTTGTGGAAAGACTACCAGGAGTGTGTTCCCCCAAAATCCAAGCACAACTAGCACTATTCAGGAATTAATCTGTCATACCTGTTTACCTTCAGATTAAGCAGAAACCTGTTTAATTCTCATGCTATTCCCTCCACTAGAGTATGTCCCATAGGAGCTAAGGATAAGACATCTAGTTTCAGAATGTGCTTTCCACTGAAATTAAAACTTTCTTCTTAGCATGTCTTCTTGGAAACAAGATAGTTTGTGTCATTTTTGTCTTGTCTTATCCACAGTTTTGGAGCCTAACAGATCAATCACACACACTGTGACTGAGTTTGTACTCCTGGGTTTTTCTGGTCACAGGGAAATGCAGAATCTCCTCTTCTCCTTGATCTTAGTGGCATACATGCTGACCTTGTTGGGAAATGGAGCCATTGTCTGCGCAGTGAAATGGGACAAGCAGCTCCACACACCCATGTACATCCTCTTGGGGAATTTTGCTTTCCTTGAAATATGGTATGTTTCTTCTACTGTTCCCAACATGTTGGCCAATTTTCTATCTGAGACCAAGACCATCTCCTTCTCTGGATGCTTCTTGCAGTACTACTTCTTTTGCTCCCTGGGGACAACTGAGTGTTTCTTCCTATCAGTGATGGCATATGATCGGTACCTAGCCATCTGCCATCCACTACACTATCCCATCAAAATGACAGGACGGTTTTGTGCCACCCTGATATCTGCCTGTTGGATTAGTGGATTTCTTTGTTACCCAGTTCCCATTATTCTTATATCTCAGTTGCCCTTCTGTGGCCCTAACATCATTGATCACTTTGTCTGTGATCCAGGCCCATTATTTTCACTCATCTGTGTCCCTGCTCCTAAAATTAAACTCATCTGCTACACTTTCAACTCCATGATTATTTTTGGACCCTTCCTCTCCATCCTTGGATCCTACACCCTGGTCCTCAGAGCTGTGTTGCGTGTTCCCTCTGGTGCTGGCCGGCGTAAAGCCTTCTCCACATGTGGATCCCATCTGGTGGTTGTGTCTCTCTTCTATGGCACCCTCATGGTGATGTATGTAACCCCAACATCTGGGAATCCAGTTGGAATGCAGAAGATTGTCACATTGATGTACTCAGTAGTAACTCCACTCTTAAACCCCCTAATCTACAGTTTACGCAACAAGGACATGAAAAATGCCCTGAGGAAAGTCCTAGGAGGATGGAAAATTAGCCAGAGTTCATGAGAATTGTTTGAAAAGTAAGATGACTATTATATTACTCTTTGGCTCTACTTTGATACTTTGAAGGATCTCATAATTCCTCTACCACTGAAATTTGCAATCCACCCATGCCTTTTCATTTTGTGTGACTTTTTTATCTCACACTTCCATAAAGTTCCAATAGAGATTTTTTTTTGGCAGAGCAATTGGGGTTAAGTGACTTGCCCAAGGTCACACACCTAGTAAATGTGACAAGTGTCTGAGGCCAGATTTGAAATCAGGTCCTCCTGACTCCAGGGCTGGTGCTCTACTCACTGCACCAACTAGCCTCCCCATCCAATAGAGATTTTTAAAAAGGAAAAGGACCTACATGGATAAAAAAATATATACAACAGCTCTCTTGTAGTGGCAAAGAATTGTAAATTAAGGTAATGCCCACTAATTGGGGAATGGCTGAATAAACTCTGGTATGGGCTTAGGACGGAATACTATTGTGCTATAAGAAATGATGAGCAGGATGCTTTCAGGAAAACCTGGAAAGGCTTGCATGAACTAATGAAAAGTGAAATGAGCAGAACCAGGAAAACACTGAACAAAGTAAGAGCAAGATTGTACAATGATCAAGTGTAAATGACTTAGCCATTCTCAGCAATACAATGATCCAAGACAATTCTAAAGAACTTAAGATGAAAAATGCTATTCATCACCAGAGAAAGAACTGATGGAATCTGAAAGGAGGTTAAAGTACATTTTTTTAAATTATTTATTATTCTTGGGGGATTTTTTGGTCTGTATTTCATTTTGTAATATACCTTCTATGGAAATGTTTTTCATGATTGCACATCTATAATCTATACAAAATTTGGTGCTTTCTAAAGAAAAAGAAGAAGGAGAAGGAGAAAGAGAGAGAGAATACAAAACTCAAACTTTAAAAAAACAGTTCCTAGAAAATTTTGTTTACATATAGCTGAGAAAAATAAAATAAAAATTAAATTTTAAAAAGTAGTTTCCTATCCACTATGCCATACCACATCTCATGATGTCACTTTTGAAAGAAAGAAACAAATAAGAAAAGAAAAGATGAAGGGCATAGTTTCAGAATAACATGGTCAGAACTATGTGAACTACCATAAGTGAAGTGAGAACAAGGAGATCATTGTCTACAGTAACAGCAATGTTATAGTGATGATCAACTGTGAAAGACTTGGCTACCCTGATCAATGCAATGATCCAAGACAGTTTCAAAGGCATCATAATGAAAAAATACTATCTAACTTCAGAGAGAGAACTGATGAACTCTGAGTGAAAATTGAAGCATAATTTTCTCACTTTATTTTTCTTGCTTTCTTTGTAATGTGGCTAATATTGAAATGTGTCTTTGCATGATTTCAAATGCATAATTGGTATATTGCTTGTCTTCTCAGTGGTGGGGGGGAAGTGGGAAGGAGAGAGAGAATTTGGAACTCAAAAATTTAAAAGAAAAGATTATTTAAAATAAATAATGAATATGAAAAAATAAAAAAGAAAGAATACAACACCAGTGGAAATGCAATATATTCACCAAACCTAATGAAGAGAAATCCAATAATTAATTGTATTCACTGATATGACATATGAATTGGATCCCATGCAAAGTACAACACTCCTAGGGAACTGGGGCCAGAAGCCCTTAAAACAAGAGTATAAGAAATAACCTACATGTAATATTTTTCCACAGTATTTTCCTATCAGTAACTACGAAAGGAGAGAATCTTGTGACTGATATTTGCTGCCTGACCTTTTCTCCAGGCTCAGCAAAGAAATCTCATCATAGTACAAAGGCAGGGAAAGGTGGGAGGGAGCACAGAGAGAGTGAGGAGGGACAAGGAAGCTCACACCAACAAATATAATTGCTGCTTCTGGGCACTTGCTGTTAGCCAGCATTTCAAAGAGGCCCATTCTTCTGTAAAGCTATTTATTCTGTGCCCCTTTAGAGAGACCTAAAGTACTGTTGCGGTTCTTATCTACTTGAGAACTGATAGACTCCCTGTGAGGGCTCAGGACTATGTGTTAGCTCTCTGAGGATACTCAGGTGCCATTCAGCACACCAGTGCAGATTCAGAACCTGCTAAATAATGAATGAGAGGTGCCAGGGAGGTGCCAAGGTTTCCTACAGAATGCTTTGAGCTCTTCATCCTTCAAAACTGATATCTAGCAGGTAGATTTCCAAGGGCTACTTCTCTTCCCCCTCCAATCACCTCTCCCATAGCCAATCCGTTGTTTATTTTTTCATTCACCCAACAGCTTACATTGAAAGAGTGTTTTAAGATCTACAGGAGATTTCATTTTATCCTTTGCTCTTACCAAAAAGATAATTATTTCCTCAAATTGTTAATCATATCAAAGAGATGTGGTACATTATCCAGAAGAAAAAAGAGAGAGAGAGAAATGATGCCAAATTTCTCAATTCTGATTCTCAGTTGAAGTCTGTGAGTCAAGGCTTCTGGGTTCCATTTCTGGCTTTATGATACGTTGCCCTAAGATTGCGCTAGGTCTTCCTGGCTATTTTCTAAGTTGCAAAGTACAAACTAGAATTCTTGCTTAGAAAGATGAATAATAGAATTTACATTGAGAAACTTAGAAACTACCTTTCTTTTCATGATTCTTCTTTACTTTGACAACCAGCAGTAACAATGAGCCCAGATCTTCATTTCATGGAATCATACTAGTTCACATGTTCTTCCTTGCTTCCTTGCTCTTTCTTTCTTTCTTTCTTTCTTTCTTTCTTCACTTTGTATTTCCTTTCTTTCATTCAATGGGGGCAGCTAAATGGGACAGAGGATAGAGTGCTGGACCTAGAGTCAGGAAGACCTGAATTCAAATCCAGCTTCAAACATTTAACTAGATGTATGACCCTCACACATTGTGGTTGTGGTTTGTCCTTCGTTCTCGAAGAGGACCATGACATCTGGAAGATGATGACATGACTTGCAAATGAACTAGATTTGAGTGAGGGAGGGCTGTGCAAAGTCACCAGCCTCACTTTCTCCTCCAGAGATAGCTGGGTCCAGTGGCCAGCTGCAGACCAGGAGGACTGGAGATGGCCCAGGATGCAGTGGGAGACCTTGGCCTTTTGAAGGTAAGGTGTTTCCCAGGTCTCACTCTGAGTGAGGTAACACCCATTCAGTGAATAGTCCTATTTAAGAATAGAATCAAGTGGGGGAGGAGCCAAGATGGTGGCTGGAAAGCAGGAACTTGCATGAGCTCCCCACCAGATCCCTCCAAACACCTATAAAAAATGTCTCTGAACAAATTCTAGAACTGCAGAACCCATGAAATAGCAGAGGGAAGGAGAGCTCCAGCCCAGGACAGCCTGGATGGTCACAGGGTAAGGTCTATCACACGGAACTGGGAGTGGAACAGAGCAGAGCCCAGCGTGAGCCGCACCTGGACCAACCAGACCAGGAGCCAGGCACAACAGGCCCTAGTGCCCTGAATCAGTGAGCTGTGGCAGTTACCAGACTTCTCAACCCACAAACACCAAAGACAACAGAGAAGGTTAGTGGGGAAAGCTGCTAGGACAGAGTGAAAGGAGTTTGCAGTTCAGCCACTGCCCCGGGGACAGCAGAGGTGATGCAGCTCTGAGGCTGCTTACACAGCTAAAGCTGCAGTTGCTTCCAGCCCCAGGCCCGCCTGGTGGGAGGAATTAAGTGGTGGATCTGAGAGGGAATACAGAGCCACCTTAGATCTGAGTCCAGTCCAGGTTGGTGGTTCTTGGGGGAGGAGTAGTGCTGATGTGGCAGAGCTTGCTGTGTAGAAATAGCTCTGAAAACAACAGCACAGCCCCTCAAGCTTGGGACAAAGTTCTCTTAACTCTACAAGCAGTCATACCCCAACAAAAAACTCAAGGGTCAAGTAAGTTGGCTGGGCACACAGCCAGGCAGCAAAAACGGACTCAGGGTCGGACTCAGACTTTGGAATCTTTCTTTGGTGACAAAGAAGACCAAAACATACAGCCCAAAGAAGTCAACAAGGTCAAAGAGCCTACATCAAAAGCCTCCAAGAAAAACATGAACTGGTCTCAGGCCATGGAAGAGCTCAAAAAGGATTTGGAAAAGCGAGTTAGAGAAGTAGAGGAAAAATAGGGACAAGAAATGAGAGTGATGCGAGAAAACCATGAAAAACAAGTCAATGACTTACTAAAGGAGACCCAAAAAAAACTGAAGAAAATAACACCTTAAAAATAGACTAACGCAAATGGCAAAAGAGCTCCAAAAAGCCAATGAGGAGAAGAATGCCTTGAAAGGCAGAATTAGCCAAATGGAAAAGGAGGTCCAAAAGACCACTGAAGAAACTACTACCTTAAAAATTAGACTGGAGCAAGTGGAAGGTAGTGACTTGATGAGAAATCAAGATATTATAAAATAGAACCAAAGGAATGAAAAAGTGGAAGACAATGTGAAATATCTCATTGGAAAAACCACTGACCTGGAAAATAGATCCAGGAGAGATAAGTTAAAAATTATTGGACTACCTGAAAGCCATGATCAAAAAAAGAGCCTAGATATCATCTTTCAAGAAATTATCGAGGAGAACTGCCTTGATATTCTAGAGCCACAGGGAAAAATAGAAATTGAAAGAATCCAACAATTGCCTCCTGAAAAATATCCCAAAAAGAAAACTCCTAGGAATATTGTCGCCAAATTCCAGAGCTCCCAGATCAAGCAGAAAATACTGCAAGCAGCCAGAAAGAAACAATTTTAGTATTGTGGAATTACAATCAGAATAACACCAGATCTAGCAGCTTCTACATTAAGGGATAGAAGGGCTTGGAAAATGATATTCCGGAGGTCAATGGAGCTAGGATTAAAACCAAGAATCACCTACCCAGCAAAACTGAGTATCATGCTCCAAGGCAAAATATGGACTTTCAGTAAAATAGAGGACTTTCAAGCTTTCTCAGTGAAAAGATCAGAGCTGAATAGAAAATTTGACTTTCAAACACAACAATCAAGAGAAGCATGAAAAGCTAAACAAGAAAGAGAAATCACCAGGGACTTACTAAAGTTGAACTGTTTTGTTTACATTCCTACATGGAAAGATGATGTGTATGATTCATGAGACCTCGGTATTAAAGTAGCTGAAAGGCATATGTGTGTATATATATATATATGTGTGTATGTAAATATATACATATGTGTGTATATGTATGTATGTATATATGATTCATGAGACCTCAGTATTAAAGTAGCTGAAAGGCATATGTGTATATATATATGTGTGTATGTAAATATATACATATGTGTGTATATGTATGTATGTATATATGTAGGTATAGATATATAGATATAGACAGAGGGCACAGGGTGAGTTGAATATGAAGGGATGATGTCTAAGAAAACTAAGGGATAAGAGAGGAATATATTGAGGGAGGGAGAAAGGGAGAGATAGAATTAGGTAAATTATCTCACATAGAAGTGGCAAGAAAAAGCAGTTCTATTGGAAGGGAAGAGGGGGCAGGTGAGGAGGAATGAGTAAATACACACTCAATTGGGTATCTTACCCCACAGGAAAGAAGGAGGAAGATAAAAAAGGGGGGACAATAGAAGGGAGGGAAGATAGGGGGAGGAGGTAATCAAAAACAAACACTTTTGAAAAGGGACAGGGTCAAGGGAGAAAATTCAATAAAGGGGGATTGGATAGGAGGGAGCAAAATATAGTTAGTCTTTCACAACATGAGTATTGTGGAAGGGTTTTACGTAATGATACGCATGTGACCTATGTTGAATTGCTTGCCTTCTTAGGGAGGGTGGGTGGGGAGGGAAGAGGGGAGAGAATTTGGAACCCAAATTTTTAAAAACAGATGTTCAAAAAAAAATTTTTGCATGCAACTAGGAAATAAGATATGCAGGCAACGGGGCATAGAAATATATCTTGCCCTACAAGAAAGTGAGGGAAAAGGGGTTAGGGGAGAGTGGGGTGACAGAAGGGAGGGCTGACTGGGGAATGGGGCAAGCAGAATATATGCCATCTTGGAGTGGGGGGGAGGGTAGAAATGGGGAGAAAATTTGTAATTCAAACTCTTGTGAAAATCAGTGCGGAAAACTAAAAATATTAAATAAATTAAATAAATAAATTTTTAAAAAAAGAATAGAATCAAGGGATGGTCCTTTCATAAAATAAAAAATCAAACTGGGATTGGAAGACTCTCAGAGTTGATGGGCAAAAGAGAAACAATTACTATTTACATTCACTCTGAACCAGAAAGGCCCAAAATATAACCATTAAGTGGTCCTTTGGCAGGGACCTATCAGCCAATCAATGACAGCCCAAATAAATTGGGTTTAAGGCATGGTCTTTAAGAATGAAATCTAGCCAGTAAGCCTCAAGGTAACTAGGTCACTTAACCTCTATCTGCCTCATGTCCCTCAGTATAAAATGGGGATAATAGTAGCACCAGGAGGCAGCTAGGACATTTAGTGGAGAGAATGCTGGCCCTGGAGTCAGGAAGACCTGAGTTCAAATCTAGCTTCACATATTTACTGCCAGTGTGATCCTGGGCGGGTCACTTAACCTCTATTTCCCTTAATCTACTGCAGAAGGAAATGGGAAACCACTACAGTTTTTTGCCAAGAAAAACCTGTATACACTATGGTCTACAATGTCCCAAAGAGTTGGACATGACTGAACAAATGAACAATGACAATGATGGTACCTACCTCAGAGGTTTATTTAAATCAAGTGAGATAATATACATAAAGTGCTTAGCATAGTGCCTCTCATATAGTAGGTGATTAATACATGCTCATTCTCTTCCCCCATTGCACCATCACCCCCATTTACTTAGCATTTATTTCTGTGCAGAGGCAATGTGACATAGTGGACAGAAAGCTAGCCTTGAAGCCCATAAGAACAGGGTTCTAGCTCTTCCTTTGACATATCTTGGCTGTGTGACACTGGGCAAAGGAATTAATATTTCAGTGCTCTAGGCAACTCTCTCAGAGTACAGATTGCTATCTAATCACTCCTTCTCTTTCTGTGTACTGTCTCCTCGTAATAAGATTCGAGTAAATGAGATTAAAAAACAAAAAAATGCAAGACATGGTGGGAATGGGAATAGAAATGTGGGGTATGTTTTAGGAGACACTGGCTGTATAATTAGAGAAAGCAGCAGGACTCAAGGCACCAAGATGGAGAAGTATACATCATATGTTAGGCAAGATGGTAATCAATTCAACTGTAGAGTAAGTTACATACAAGACAATAGTAGTAGATATAACCGGTGCAAAAAAATTAGAAAGGTAACCCACCTGAGCTGCTCGTAAGCAGACACTTCTACTACTGTGCAATAAGAAATGATGAGCTTAATGATTTAGAAAAAACATGGATAGAATTACATGAAATAAAATAAGCAAAATGAACAAAACCAAGAAAACATTGTATACAGGAACAGGAATTATTTCTTAAGAAGAATGTTGAATGACTAAGTTATTATGACTATTGCAAATCTCCAAATTCACTACAAAACACCTATGAAGGAAGACAGTAGACAAAAAATTAATAAGTAGAAATGTGTATAGAATGACTTCCATATATGCACATATTTATGTTTAATGGTAGCAATCAGGGGACAGGGCAAGGGAAGAAAAAAGAAAGAGAGCTACAGGATAGCTTTATTATATATTTAAAGGTAATAGTAATTTATACATAATAGATTTGCACTTTCATATACAAGCATCTTTTTTCTGTGTTACTATGTTATAAAAATGCTCATTTTAGTTCATAAGTTTAGAATAAAATAAATAATAAAAAAGAAAAGTATCTAGGATACCTTCAAGATCAGGAGAGTGTCCTAGTATCTCTGCTAGGCTATAGCCTATGCTATGACTAGACAGAAAACTTTAGTAACTAGCCATAATTGGCCACTTGATGATATATTTTAACCTGATCCTTACAGTATAGATGGTGCATAGCAAGCAAGTACAAGGAGATAGAAGGGAGGAGCTCAAGCTTGAGTTGGAATGAAGCAACACATCTCTGGTGCTTTGGGTCCCAAAAGATTTTTCTCTTCTTCATGTCCTGCAGGCATGAGTGCCTTCCTATAAGGCAAAAAATCAGGAGAGGCTTGTTCTGTGGATTTCTATAATGGTTTCCTGTATCTCTGACCTTTTGATCAAAATGTGCTGATCTGGACATAGTTAATATTTTGGGTAGTTATCTTTCAATAACTCTGATTCACATTCTGATAAAACTTCAAAATTACTTTCTGAGGACGTCCCTTTCCATTTAGGTATGCCAGTTAATGTATCACCCAGAAAAGTAGATTGGGCTTTGAATATCAACAAGGATAAGGAATTTAGAAGTATAGCTTGTAAGAACTGGAAAGGACCTTAGAGATCATCAGGTCATTTGGTTTTTATTCAATAAAGGTAACAGACATTTAGGCATTAAAGAACCTCCATAGAAGTGATTGTTGCTGAGAGAGACTAGAGGCAGAAAGACAAATTTAGAAGAAATTATACTAGTCCAAGCATGAGGTAAGGAAGGTCTGGCCTACTGTGGGGGTGGTGGAAATGGAAAGGAGAGGATTGAAGCTATAAGGAAAAAAGAAGATGCTACATAAATATTCCATCCACAAATGATCTGATTGTTTTCTGTTCTTGTTGCCCACTTATGTCCTGCTCCTCATGACTTCATTTGGGGTTTTCTGAGCAAAGATACTGGAGAAGTTGGCCATTTCCTTCTCCAGCTCATTTTGTACTTGAGGAACTCAGGCAAACAGGGCTAAATGATTTACCCAGGGTCATACAACTAGTAAGTACCAGAGGCCAGATTTGAATGCAGGAAGATGAGTCTTCCTGATTCTAAGCCCAGTACTCTGTCCACTGTGCACCTACCTGCCTCTGAGTGCTTAGTGGACTCCAAATAACTTAACAGTATGATACACAAAAATAGCTCTTGCCTTATAAAACTACAATGAAGAGGGGTACCATGTGCAAGAAGTATAATCTGAAAGTGATAACCTACCCTAGGCAGATCATTTCTGAAGTAGTATGTTTACTTCTTGGTGCCACATATTAGAAAGAACATTGGACAATCTGCAGAGCACTCAGAGAAAGGATAATGATCATGACAGTGAAGGACGTCAAGATAATTCCCTGTGGCTAAACATTCTGCCAAGAATTGGTTAGAGAAATCAAGAAGGTTTAACTAGAAGAAGAAAAAATATTTCAAAGGCTATCACAGTTAAAAGGGATAAGACTTATTCTTCTTACATGCAGAGGGCAGAACAAGCAGCATGGCTGTAAGTCACTAAGAGGCAAACCAGGGTTTGACATGCATTAGAAATTTTCTTACTAGCAGAGTTGTCCATAAGTGGAATGGACAGCCTCAGAAAGGAGGACGAGGAGATTCCCATTGCTGCAGATCTTCAAGCCAGGTCTGGATGATCATTTGCCATGTACATTGCGAGAAGGATACTTGTTCACATTTGGATTAGATTCCATGGATTTTGTGGTCCATTTCAGCTCTTACATTATATCATACATGACATTTGCCTCAAGGGAGCATTTTGAGAGGAAAAAAATATTCTGCAACATATCATACACTCTTTCAACTATCAGGACATGAAGAACTAGGTTCATGTTGTTCTTCCTTGATCATTGTCGAAGTGCTGGGCAGTGTTGACTCTGGCACTGTCTCTTGGTGTATCAATTCCTGCTGAGATCCAGTGGCACTGGAATTACTAAAAAGTTTAGTCGGGAGGGAAAGCTTTGAGGACTTGAGAAGGAAAAGTAATTTCTCATTGAGAGTCTGGGGAAAAGGTATAACAGGCTTTTCCAAGCCATGGCCAGTCAGGCACAAGGATAGATCCCAAGGGGACAGAGCCATGGGGTTAATCAGAAGTGGTCCTTGTCTAGGGCCCATACTCTTAGGGGAAAGACTAGGGAAAAGGTTCTCAAATGGCTGCACAAAACAACTTGGGCCATCCATTTTCATGGCCCATGGAAATATTTAGTATCAAGGCCAAGACCAATAAGAATTTTAAGCATAAGGAAACCTAGAATGGTAACATTCCACTGCAGACAAGGTGCCATAATTAAACTATGATAAGCTTTGTAAACTTTTAAACCAGAAGTCACATTACACTGACTGAAAGTTCTTCTTAAATAGCAGTGCTCAGATATTTAACGTGACAGGTTGATATGCTGTTGTTGGAAAATGTTAAAGAGACCAAAGGAAACCCTGTGTTCTTTTCCTTATGAGGAATGAGGCTTTTGGTAAGCAAAAGGTAATGTCAGCTTAAAATCTGATGGATGACACCATAAATTTGAGACCTCAGCTTACTGGTAGGGAATAAAAATGAGAGGCTGTGGTATAAGAAGGAGACAAGATAATTACAGATTGGTTTCTATATAAACAAGATGTTTACCATACAAATCCCTCTAAGGCATCATTAAACTCCCTGGAAATTTTATAAGAACTAAGTAATAGTTCCATTTTTTAAAGAACTGATAAATAGAAGAATTCATAGATTGATTTTTTATATCTACACATATGTATGTCTAATGGTAGACATCTCTAGGGCATTGGTGAGGAGAGAAGAAAAAGGAGGGGAAAAGACATTTACATGACAACTTTGCTGTATACTTGGAAAGAATAGCAACTTGAGCCTAGTAGATTTGCAATTTCATATGCAATCATCTTTTTCTATTCTAATATGTTGTGGAAATGCTTGTTTTATATCATAAGCTAAAACTAAAATAAAGGATTTTTTTAATCTTTGTCCCAGGAACACCAAAGATGCAGAGCAACTGATATAAGTGTCTTCATGTCTTTTCCATAGCTCAAGTACCAATGTACAAGCCAGGAGCACACACTGACTATTGTCCTCTTTGCTTTCCCTAGTTGGTGAGAGATGCAAACCTTACTCTTTTTATTGTTCTTAATAATTTATATACAAATCATGATGGGGAATGGAACCATCATCTGTGCATTGAGGTAGGGAAAGAGGTTTCACACCCTAGTGTACATCCTACTGGGGAACTTTGTGTTCCTGAAGATGTGATACATCATCTTCACTGTCCCCAGCATGTTGGAACACTTCCTCTCAAAGACCAAAACCAGCTCTTTCACTAGCTAATTACTCCAGTTCTATTTCTCCACCCTTTCTGGAACTGAAGCCTATTACCTGTGTATCATGTCTTATGATCCTTGTCTTGCCATTTGGCACTCACTGCACTCCCCAATCATCATGACCTTGAGGCACTGTTACAATTTGATGTCTGTCTGCTGAGCAGTTGGCTTCCACAGCTATCCTGTGTATACTGCCCAGGTCTCTCAGTTGTCATTTTGTGGTTCCAGTATCATTGATCAATTTTCTTATGACATGAACCCATTGTTGGTCCTCTCCTGTGCCCCTGGTCCTGCCACTGACATTCTGTTCTATGTCTTGAGCTCTCTCCTTATCTTTCTCATTATATCACAAATCCTTGTCTACTACATCCTGATACTAAGAGCTGTGCTGCAACTCCTTTCAGTGGCCTGCCAGTATAAGGTCTTCTCCATATATGGATCCCATCTGACCAAGATTTGTCTCTTATTTGAGACCTTTACTATGATTTATGTAAGCTGCACATCTGAGAATTCTGGTGAAGTGCAGATGGGTGTCTAGTCTCAAATTTCTGGTGCCATCCATCAGACTTTAAGCTGACATTACCTCTTGCTTACCTGGATACCAAAGGCCTCATTCCCCATAAGGAAAAGAACAGAGGGTTTCTTTTGGTCTCTTTAACATTTCCCAATAACAGCATATCAACCTGTCATATAGCCCTGATCTACTCAATAGTAATTCCATTTTTAAACTACAGCCCCCAATATAAGGACATAAAGGCAGCCTTATAAAAACTCATAGGGATAGCTTCAAAAGGAGCAAAATCACACATACGACTTTTACACATGATTCCATGCTCTAACAACACACAACACCATTAAATGCCTGCCATAGACCAATATGGAGATCCAAAGGGTGAGTAAAAAAGGAACCTACTTCTCTTACTAGTTCTGAAACTTATCCTTCAGGGAGCTCAGAGAGAATATCTTCTCAGGAAGATCCTTCCTCTTTTCACACCTTACCTGTCCTGCTCCCGTTAAACCTCAGCTCCAAAGCGTTAAGCATCAGATAGAAGTATTATCTTATAAACATAAGTGATTTCATAGGTGTCAACATGGTATATTTTATTCTGTCTTTTTGGCCTGTCCCATTCTATTTTAATAGTGGATCCTGGAGATAGAACATTTTTATAGAACTCACTCACTGAGGCTATTCACTAGAAGGTATTATTTTAGAAGCTTAAAGAAAGAATCAAGTGAAAAAATTTATAAACCAAAGGCCAATAGATCAAGAACTACTAGATAGATGAATCCCTTGATTCCTGAAGAATCTTTGTTATTATAAATTTTATTTTTTATTATACACATAGCAATCATCAAGCAACCTGAATAATTCAGAATAAAATGAAGAACAAAAAGAGAATTATGTGAAACTGTGTTTTTGTTACTTTTACCCTAGTGATCTTTTAAATCTTCATTCTAGGGAAAATTGTAAGTTTTACAAATGTGACAGAGGTACAGGTTCTAATGAGATACAGCATAGCATAGTGCATAGAGAGTCATCATTGGAGGCAGAAAGACCTAGGTTTGACTCTTGCCTCTGATTCATACTAGCCATGTGACTCTGGGCAAGTTACTTAAACTCTCTGTCCCAAGCAAATTTCAAAGACTGTAACCTAAAAATCAGGTGCCCAACTGTATTGGGAGAAGGCATTCTGTCATAAAAAGTTCCTTGTCTTAATAAAATCACAGGACCAGTCCCATCACCATCCCCAAACAAGTGGAGCATAATATTTCTATATTCTGTCCATAGTATGCTAAGATGTGAAGGGATGGGAATGGGGGGTCTGGTTGGGTGGAAACTGGTATTTGCTGACATTTCTATGCTGGTACAGAGAAATGATTTAGATTTAGAATGACTGGACCTCCATAAAGCATTTGACATTGTCTTTCATCATACCCTTCAGGACAAAATGATGAGATGTGTATCTAATTAGGTAGGTTCAGAAATGTTTGAATAACGAGCAGCAAAGCATAGTCATGAAGTCTCAAAGAGAACTTGAAAAGACTGTAGTAGAATATACCTGGGATATGTCTTTCACCCTCTTCTATTGAACATTTTAATTAGTGTGTGAGGTAAATAAAATGTGAAGACTTCACAGGGAAGATATGTATACATATATATATATACACTAAGAAATGTTTAGAAATCAAGAAATGGGGAAGTGAAAAAAAATTTCTGAGGCCATGAGAGTCTGATGGCTCAGTCTCTAGGAAAGTTTACCCTGAAACTTTTTGTTCTTTCTTCTGGTTCTGGTTTAAAGATTTCCTCAGTAAGAATAGGGTCACTGTGACCTGCTTTCCTTTACTGTAAAAGTACTGTAAGAGAATAGAGAGGGTCTCCCCCTCCCCTTATCCTATCCTCCTTCTTTAGATTTATAGATGTCACCTCAGTTGTAATCATTTACTAAGGCAATGGGAATTGGAGTTTCTGTGCCTCAATTTCCCAGTTCTTTGTCTAGCTTTTGTGCTCATATTGTAAGCCCACCTCCCAGCCAATGGTGAGAAGGGTCAGAGGTGGGTGGGAATTCTCCTGTGTTAGGTATAATTATTGGTGCTGTGCTCCTTGTAAAGTGCCTCCTTTGCTGGTTCCACTCTGTGCTAGCAGAGGATGCCCAATTCTTGGGAATTGAATAAAATTTATTTCTGTTCCCACCCTGAGATGGCTCCTTATTATAAATTTAATTGGGGTGGCTCTTTCATCCCACACATTAGTGACCTGAATAAATTTCAATTAGATTTAATACAAAAATATGTATATTAAAATTACATAATGTGCATACAAAGGAAAGTATAATTGTCTTTGGTGTCATTCAGCTTATATTTATGTGGATGGACAAATACAAACTGATAAATACAGGTTATAAATAAAATAGTATAAGATAATTTTAAGAGGGAGAGAACATTACCACCCTCAGGGATAAGGAAGATTTTTTTATACAAGGTGGCACCTAATCTGTGTCTTAAAGAAAATTATCATTTCCAAGAGGCAGAAGTGAAAAGAAAGTGTATTCCAGATGGGCTCTTCAATGCTAGTGGTTGCATTCTGGCCATCTGGCACTGGAGACTTTATTGTTTTATCCTACAACTCTCTTTCTTAACAGCTGATCTGCTTTTTTATTCTTCCTCTTGCATTCACTGAATATAAACTATAGCCAGTCTTCCCCTGTATTAGATCTTCTATTTCCTGGTCCAAAATCTTTGCTTTAGATCTATCTTGTTATCTCTCTTGGGATAGCAGAAGATAAAAGATATCCCTTATCTGTTTTGGGAACCAGGAAATGACCTCCTACTCTGATGGATCTGTAATTACACCAAGGTGACCAATAACTCCTGCCAATCATAAATATTGTAACCCACTCAGGTCCTCTCATTCTTTGCAATTCTTATCCATATCAAATTACAAATTTCCATAATGAATCCATGCTACATATTGAAGGCCTTCCTCTTGTAGTGGTAATCAGGGCAGGGTTTTTTGCTGTTCCTCTCTAAGTTCCTTTAATGAGTCTGGCCTTTGTTTGAATGCAGCAGGTAAAGTGGGATCTTTTTTATCTTACCACATGGCACTTCTCAGCACTAAGACAATCAAGAGTCATTGACTTATACATATTGTGGTACTGGGAGAGCTTTCCCACACCCTAAATGGTGAGCCTCTAGCCCTCAGGGCCCTGAGACAGGTATATAAGATCTAAGGTTACCTTTTCACTTTTGGGGGTACACTCATTGAAAGAATGTGGGTGATGAGACTCTGTGCAAGCCATTGAACCCACCCCCGGGTTTTGATAACCCAGACAGATAGATGTTGGTGCTTCTCTGGTAACTATGAATTGTGATTTGAATAAGACAAGGTCTCTCTGTTAATGTTTGTAATTTCTGTTAGTATTTCCCCTGAATTCAGGGGGCTGACCTTTTCCCCCTTAACTAAATGAATGATATATATTTAATTAAACTGAGATTATTAACCCCTTAAAGTTGCTTTCATTAGAAAAGCAGATCAAAGCACCTGTGTTGGCAGCTCTTCCTGCGTGTTGTTGGACTTGCATCCCCACAGCAGCTGCCAGCTACATTGTTGCTACACCTCTCTTGTCTTCAATGTTTGATGAGCGCGTTTTATAAGGTTTTACAAAAAAAAAGGCTACAAAAATGGAAACTAAAAAGCAGTAAAATAAAACTGAACACTGTAATTAAAACATGAACAATCTCAGATCTGGAGAATAGATGAGGAAATGTACCTCCCTCCTTTACTTGCGGAGACTGGGGACTACAGCAATTCTCCAGCTACCTTCACGCCATGTTGTCTTCCCAGCCACCCAGTTCCTGTCCTAGGACTTTGCTTGCTCCTGATTTGTGAGAGCTCTCCATAACTACTCAAACCAACCAACCTGCCTGCTGCTCTCTGAGCATCCTCAAACAATGCTGCAGCCTATGCCCCATCAATTTCCATTTACTTTACCGATTCTAGGAACAATAATCAAATCAATATCCAGAGTCACATGACCAACAAGATGGAAGAATATCTATGTGTATATATGTATGTGTGTGTGTATATATATATGTATATGTATACATGTACCTATATTTATATTCAAATGGAATGAAATAAACTATATGACTGGTAACCATAATACTTAGGAAAAAATTCAAATTAAAATGTCACTGAATGATAGCAGTTAGGTAAGGTCAGCCTATAATTAGGAAGGAAGGGGAGGCAGGTAGGTCACACACTCATTTCCCTGCAGAGAGGAAGCATGGCCTCAGTGAAAAATCATCCACATACAGAGGAAAGAACTCCTGAGATTTCTCACATATTTACTTTGACCCTGGTGTCTCATTACTAAGACCTCAGAGGAAAACCTACCCAAAATAGTGTGAAATGCAAGACGATGGCATGAAGTAACAAAAAGGGGAGAGCTGTGGATCTTAGGAACCTGGGAATCAGTGATAACTGCTGATAGGAAACATAAATGGAATCAGATACATACAGCACAAATCACTACAAGAGAATAGGCTCCCAGAATTGCCAGGTATGGAAAAAAAGTTAAATGAAATACAAATAATTTTTTTACATTCTATGCTACCACTTTCCCTTCCATCCACCAAACCATCTCCAGTTAGTATGCTTGAGAAAGAGCTCCTTGTAACTGATTGCCTCCTTGCCCAAATCCTGGCTCTGTCTGGCACTTACCACCTGTATGAGATCAGGACAACTCACCTAACTTCCCTGAGCCTCAGTTCCTCATCACTAAAATAAGGGAGTTGGAGTAGATGGCTCTGAGGCCCCTTTCAATTCTAAACCTATGATCCTATGATTGTTTCACCCAGGAGAACCAGCAAGTTGGTATTGCAGCAGATAGCCCTTTGGATTTGGAAACTCCCCGAGTTCAAATTTAGCTTTGGATCTTTGACTAGCGGTGTGACCTATTATTATAAATAATAATACCTACCTCCCATGGTTGTTGTGAGGATAAAAGGAGATAATAAGGTACAATGCTTTGAAAGCCTTAAAGCACCATGAAAATATAAGCTGATACTTATTAATGACACTATAGCTATCAAAGGAAATTTCGCATTACAGCCAGCACAATGACTGTTTTTCCTATGTGCTACTACTGTACAATAAGGATGTCTATTCTTGGTTGAAGATCTTCACTCTTTGTTCTTCTTCAGAAAACCAAAGGAATCCTGGGGTTCTCCTCTGTCTAGGAATGGAGATACCCTAGGAGGACTCAGAACAGTGAATCTGCTCTTAGTATGTATGAGTGCTGAGAAAGAGAGACATTCCTAGCAGCTAGGTGATAATGTCAGAATGTTAATGCATTGCATGTCAAAAATCTACCTCCATGGATTCAACAGGTGGTTCATGGGATGGGTGCAGGAGCACTCATGTTTCTCTAATAGAAATTTCATCAAATAATAATTGACAGAGGATAACATTCATCAGTGCCTCTTCAAGAGCATTCTTAGCATCCCAATTCCTTACTGCTCTTATTTCAACTTTTCCAATGGCAAGCAGGCTCATCTGGAGAGGCCAGAGGAACTTTCCACTAATCTAACGCACAGTAGAGATCCACTGAACCAAGAGGAAAAAGAATCCTTTCTCTCAAGGGTCTGAAAAAGGTGCATATCTCTCTAAGTACTCAACTATTGATGGGAAAGGTTGGAACCTTTCATTTCTTCCTATCAAATACTGTGGGGCCAACTCCTAGAATCCAGAAAATGGATTTCCTGGGCTCATTGTATATACTCCCCTCTGCTTATTCGTGCCTTCACCATAAGTGGGATAGATGTAATAAAATTTCATTGCTAAGAGGGATACATTTTAGGGTTGAGACTGTCAGTATTTCATTTAGTTCAGTTATCTAAGGTCCTTTCCAGCTCTAATTTTTTGGTGATTCTATCATAATAACCAGGTCAGCAGACAAGATGCTCAGAGTTCTAAGCTCCAGTTTCTGGGCAAGAAGGCTTAGTTTCTCTTCCTGGTTCCATGGATGACAAACCTGTGATTGTAGTAAGTAAGAACAATGTTTACACCACAAAGGGTTCTTGTTGCTGAATGGGGGAAAATATTCACTAGAACCCCTTCCTTAGGAGAGGAGGCAGGGTGTCCCAATATATTTTGAGCATACTGTTATGCTAACTCAGTTCTAGGAAATGATACTTTCTCCACCTGGAAATGATCTATTAGCCTAGTTATTGTCTTCATCAGTCAACACACACACATACACACACACACACACACACACACACACACACACACACACTCCACTAACTCTACTGCTTATTTAAACATAGTATCTGCTCTATAAGTTGCACAGATCTGAATTAAATCTTTTGGAAATTTTCTCTACTGCCATGCAAATTATGTCAACTGAGCCATGTACTCTTTTCATTGAAAAAAGTCTAATATTTGACATGGTTTTAAAAAATATACTCTTGTCTTGAAAATATTATTCTTCTGTGTTTACTCTAGACTGGAACAAGCACAGAATAGTACAACACTTCCTCTCTACAGACGATATGGAGGACAAAAGGATGAATTTTGGTAAGTGAGCATGTTATCCAAAACAATCTATTATTTTGATTTAGTGTGAGATTAGTCAATATGTTTTATTGCTTTGGTACAGAGAATACTAAATATCAAAACCAACTAAACTTGCTTTTGTCACTGCATTGGAACAAATTAATTGCAACATAAAATATCTCAAGTAACTTAGCAGCCATTTCCTCTAAGATTCAAACAATTGTTCTCTCCCCCTCCTTGGAGCACTTGAAGGAGAGTCTGGCTGATCACTTGCTAGGTAGGTTATAGTGGATATTCTTTTAATGCCAATGTCATGGTCCTTTTGGAGAACAAAAGACAAAAAATAACAACCACAGCATGGGTGACACTAGATGGATACTGAGGTCTCTTCCAAATCTCAAATTTGTGATTCTGTGATACATTCATGAATGTACACCTTTCAATTTACATGTTTGTTGTTAGTGTGTACTGTCTTCCATGAGTACTGGCTTCTTTCTTTGCATTGTTTAATGAAAATCTTTTCAGACATTTTTATACTGTACTCCTCACCCTTACATATCTGGTCATTTCTATTGTTGTAACCTTCATGGAGACAGAGACCAAGTCTTTGTTAATCTATATATTTTCCTCAATGCCAGAGTGCTTTGCCCACTGTGAGTGCTTAATAAAGGTTTGATAAATGAACGTTGGGTATGAATATCATGTAGATGCCAGAGGGTTCATGTTTCCAGCATAGAGAAATGTGATATGATTATTTGGGCTTAACAAAAAAAATCTTGTTTCTCTCTTCTCGTTATTCAAGTGAAAAAGGAGTGGGGGTATGTGGGGTGTTCAGGGAGGATTAGCACCCCTGGTGTGAGGGCCTGCCAAGCCCTTTCCAGGGTGTCCACCTTCATTCAACTCTCACCTGGAGCTCCAAGGAAATAGCATGAGCAAAACCCAGTAAACCATCTGCACATATGGGCTAAACCAAGTTGAGGGTAACTGACAGACATTAAACCTGACAGTGAGTTAAGGAAATGTCTACCCCAAGCACATGAAGACTTTGTCTAGCAGGCTGGATGGGAGGAGAACAATTCATTCCAATGGCCATGAAGGAGACTGAATGAGGCACTGCGGAGCACTTAAAGTTTGGTGACACAGGGGCAGGTAGGAGGCACAGTGAGAAGAGGACCAGCCCTGGAGTCAGGAGGACCTGAGTTCAAATCTGGCCTCAGATACTTGACACACTTACTATCTGTGTGACCTTGGGCAAGTCACTTAACCCCAATTGCCCTGCCTTCCCCTCTTCAAAAAAAAATTAGTGATGAAACAACAGACACCAAAGTCATCTACTGCATCATGGGCCATGGCTGTTCATCTTGACTTTTGTCCTGCCACTGGACTTCGACAACTCTGAAGGGGAGAGTGAAGCTCATGACTTTGCGCAACTCTGCCTCACTTAAATCCAATTCACACCCAAGTCAAAACATCACTCCATGATGTCATTGGTCCTCTTCAAATATGGACAAACAACAAAATAGGAGTGAATTACTGTTGTCAAGAAAAATGAAAAGATGTAAGATAATTTTAATGGCTCAAAAAGAGGTACATTATGGTTATCTCTACTTTTAACAAAATGTCAGGTATAGATTCATCAAAAGGTAATAAGTTTTATGTTCTTCCTTCACATTCAAAAATGATGCTAGTGCAAAGGTAACATTGTATCAATGCAGGCAACACTGGCTACAAATATCAGGGAAAACAGAAGTCACCGTGATTTCAAGTTTTGGCTTTCTTCAAACTAAGATGAAATTGGACACATTTTACCCATTTATGAGGAATATTAACGTTCAAAAACAAATCTTATTAAGATTTAGACAAACAGGGGTCATGCAGAATGAAAGTCTTTTTTCAAACAAATCCTAGCAAAGAATACAAGGCACTGTACCAAGTCCTCCAAGATACAAAGCAAGAAGGTAGAACTGTTTCACTAGATGAGGGCGCAAGTACTTCCTTCAGTACTGAACCTTCAATCAGCCAGAATATTTAAGTAGCAGAAACAGTAATAAAAGGACTAGTGTTACTGAGACTAGCCCCTATCAATATGTAAGGATAGATTATTTCCATGCAAAATAAAGTGATTGTGAAGACTCTTAAGGCAGCATGACCATGGAAGGAGGGCTGGATTTGGGGTCAGAAGATCTGGGTTTGAATACTGGCTATGTTGCTTTCTATCAATCTATCCTTGGACAAGTCACTTAAACCCCACTGTGCCTCAGTTTCTTTAACTGAAAAATAAGATCATAACATTAGATTACTTCAAAGGTTCCTTATAGCTATAAATCTATGATTTTGTAGACTCTGGTGGTCTTGGGTTTCTGTGTGTATGTCTTTCTCTGTGCACACTAAATGTGCTCTGTTCATGCACTTACACTTGCAGAAAGACTTCCAGGACTATTTTATCTCCCAAAATTCAAGCACGACTGGCACCATTCAGGAATTTATCTGTGATACCTTTTTCTCTTCAGATTAACCAAAAACCTGTTTAATTCTCCTGCTATTTTGATGTCCCATAGGAGCTAAAGACAGGAGGTCTAGTTTCAAAATGGGCCAGTGTGCTTTCCACTGAAATTTAAACTTTCTTCTTAGCATCCTTACTTGGAAACAAGTTAGTTTGTGTCATTGTTCTCTTATCTTTTCCACAGTTTTGGAGCCTAACAGGTCAATCACACACACTGTGACTGAGTTTGTCCTCCTGGGTTTTTCTGGTAACAGGAGAATGCAGAATCTCCTCTTCTCCTTGATCTTGGTGATATACATGCTGACTTTGTTGGGGAATGGAGCCATTGTCTGGGCAGTAAAATGGGACAAGCAGCTCCACACACCCATGTACATCCTCTTGGGGAATTTTGCTTTCCTTGAAATATGGTATGTTTCTTCTACTGTTCCCAACATGTTGGCCAACTTTCTATCCAAGACCAAGACCATCTCCTTCTCTGGATGCTTCTTACAGTTCTATTTCTTTTTCTCCCTTGGGGTTACTGAGTGTTTCTTCCTATCAATCATGGCATATGATCGGTACCTAGCCATCTGCCATCCACTACACTATCCCATCAAAATGACAAGACAGTTCTGTGCCACCCTGATATCTACCTGTTGGGTGGGTGGATTCGTTTATTACCCAGTTCCTATTATCCTTATATCTCAGCTTCCCTTCTGTGGCCCTAACATCATTGATCACTTTGTCTGTGAACAAGGACCATTACTTGCACTTATCTGTGTCCCCGCTCCTGTTATTAAACTCACCTGCTACACTTTGAACTCCATGATTATCTTTGGATCCTTATTCCCCATCCTTGTATCCTATACCCTTGTCCTAAGAGCTGTGTTGCGTGTTCCCTCTGGTGCTGGCCGACATAAAGCCTTCTCCACATGTGGATCCCATCTAGTGGTTGTGTCTCTATTCTATGGCACCCTCATGGTGATGTATGTAACCCCAACATCTGGAAATCCAGCTGAAATGCAGAAGATTGTCACATTGATGTACTCAGTAGTAACTCCACTCTTAAACCCCCTAATCTACAGTCTACGCAACAAGGACATGAAAAATGCCCTGAGGAAAGTCCTAGGAGGATTGAAAATTAACCAGAGTTCATGGGAATTATTTGAAAGCTAAGATGACTGTCATATTACTCTTTGGCTCTGCTCCAGTACTGTGAAGGATCTGAGATCTCATAATTCCTTTTCCATCACAGACTGCAACCCACCCATGCCTTTTCATTCTGTATGACTTTTTTATTTCATACTTTCATAAAGTCCCAATGGAGATTTAAAAAAATGAAAAGGACATATATTGACAAAAATATTTATAGCAGCTCTTTTTGTGGTACTAAAGAATTGCAAGTTGAGGGAGTGCATATCCATTCGGGAGTGGCTGAACAAGTTGTAGCATATGATTAGAATGGAATATTATTGTGTTATAAGAAATGATGAGCCTAAAGCTTCAGAGCAATCTGGAAAGGCTTAAATGAACTGACGCAAAGTGAAATGAGCAGAACCAGGAGAACAATGTAAAAGAAATAGCAATATTGTGGAATAATCAATAGTAAATGATTTAGCTATTCTCATGTGATTATCTAAGACTATTTCAAGGAATTGGAAATTAAAATGTTATTCATCTCCAGAGAAAGAACTGATGGAATCTGAAAATAGATTAAAGTTTACCGTTTTTTATTTTATTTGTCATTCTTGGGGTTTTGGTCTATATTTTATTTTGTAACATAGCTGAAATGGAAATGTTTTGCAGGATTACACATCTATAATCTATATCAAATTGCTTGCTTTCTCAAGGAAGGGCAAGACAGATACAGAGAATAGGAACTCAACCTTAAAAAAAAAAATGTTAAAAAAAATTGTTGGAGCAGCTGGATGGCGCAGAGAATAGAGGACCAGCCCTGGAGTCAGGAGGATCTGAGTTCAAATCTGGCCTCAGACACTTGACACTTACTAGCTGTGTGACTTTGGGCAAGTCATTTAATCCCAATTGCCTTGCCTTTCTCCCTCAAAAAAAGTTTGTTTATGTACAAATGAGAAAAAATAAAATAAAAATTAAATTTAAAATGAAGAAATGGGGGGTGGAGCCAAGATGGCAGCTGGTAAGCACGGACTAGAGTGAGCTCCGTTCCCGAGTCCCTCCAAAAACCTATAAAAATGGCTCTGAACCAATTCTAGAACGGCAGAACCCACAGAACAGCAGAAAGAAGCAGGGCTCCAGCCCAGGACAGCCTGGATGGTCTCTGGGTGAGCTCTATTCCACACGGAGCTGGGAGCTGGGAACGGAGTGGAGCAGAGCCCAGCCTGAGCAGCGTGGACGATCCAGACCAGAAGCCGGGCGGAGGGGGCCCTAGCGCCCTGAATATGTGAGCTGCGGCAGTTACCAGACCCTTGACCCACAAACACCAAAGACTGCTGAGAAGGTTAGTGGGAAAAGCTGCGGGAGTGGAAGGAGTTCGCGGTTCGGCTTCCAGCCCCGGGGGCAGCGGAGGTGGGGCAGCTACAGCTGTTGTTACTTCCGGCTCCAGGCCCACCTGGTGGGAGGAATTAAGTGGCGGATCAGAGCAGGAGTGCAACAGCCTGCTGAAGATCTAAGCCCAGTCTGGACTGGGGGTCCTTGGGGAAGGAGGAGTGCGGCTCTGACAGAGCTGGCACCTCCCCCCCAAACATAGAACATAGAACTCTGTAATCTACAAGCAGTCATACCCCACTGAAAAACTCAAGGGTCAAGTTAGTTGGTTGGGAATATGGCCAGGCAGCGAAAACGCGCCCAGATTCAGTCTCAGACTTTGGATTCTTTCTTTGGTGACAAAGAAGACCAAAACATACAGCCTAAAGAAGACAACAAAGTCATAGAGCCTACAACCAAAGCCCCAGGCCATAGAAGAACTCAAAAAGGATTTGGAAAAGCAAGTTAGAGAAGTAGAAGAAAAATTGGGAAGAGAAATAAGAAGGATGCGAGAAAACCATGAAAAACAAGTCAATGACTTGCTAAAGGAGACCCAAAAAAATACTGAAAAATACACTGAAGAAAACAACACCTTAAAAAATAGACTAACTCAAATGGCAAAAGAGCTCCAAAAAGCCAATGAGGAGAAGAATGCCTTGAAAGGCAGAATTAGCCAAATGGAAAAGGAGGTCCAAAAGACCACTGAAGAAAATACTACTTTAAAAATTAGATTGGAGCAAGTGGAAGCTAGTGACTTTATGAGAAATCAGGATATTATAAAACAGAACCAGAGGAATGAAAAAGTGGAAGACAATGTGAAACGTCTTGTTGGAAAAACCACTGACCTGGAAAATAGATCCAGGAGAGATAATTTAAAAATTATTGGACTACCTGAAAGCCATGATCAAAAAAAGAGCCTAGATACCATCTTTCAGGAAATTATCAAGGAGAACTGCCCTGATATTCTAGAGCCACAGGGCAAAATAGAAATTGAAAGAATCCATCGATCGCCTCCTCAAATAGATCCCAAAAAGAAATCTCCTAGGAATATTGTTGCCAAATTCCAGAGCTCCCAGATCAAGGAGAAAATACTGCAAGCAGCCAGAAAGAAACAATTTGAGTATTGTGGAAACCCAATCAGAATAACCCAAGATCTGGCAGCTTCTACATTAAGAGATCGAAGGGCTTGGAATGCGATATTCCGGAGGTCAATGGAGCTAGGATTAAAACCTAGAATCACCTACCCAGCAAAACTGAGTATCATGTTCCAAGGCAAAATATGGACTTTCAATAAAATAGAGGACTTTCAAGCTTTCTCAGTGAAAAGACCAGAACTGAATAGAAAATTTGACTTTCAAACACAAGAATCAAGAGAAGCATGAAAAGGTAATCAAGAAACGGAAATTGCAAGGGACTTACTAAAGTTGAACTGTTTTGTTTACATTCCTACATGGAAAGATGATGAGTATGATTCATGAGACCTCAGTATTAGGGTAGTTGAAGGGAATATGCATATATATATATATGTGTATATATATATATATGTTTATGTATATATATAAGTGAATGTATATGTATGTATGTATCTATGTGTATATGTATGTATGTGTATGTATGTGTATATATATATATATATGTAAAAGAGAGAGAGCAGACACAGGGTGAGTTGAGGATGAAGGGAAGATAGCTAAAAGAAATAAAATGAAATTAAGGGATGAGAGAGTAACATACTGAGAGAGGGAGATAGGGAGAGATAGAATGGGGTGGATTATCTCGCATAAAGGTGGCAAGAGGAAGCAGTTCTATGGGAGGAGGGGAGAGGGCAGGTGAGGGGGGAATGAATGAACCTTGCTCTCATCAGATTTGGCCTGAGGGGGAATACCATACATACTCAGTTGGGTATCTTACCCCACAGGAAAGAAGAGGGAGGAAGATAAAAAAAAAAATAAAAGGTGGGGGGATGATGGAGTGGAGGGCAGATGGGGGTGGAGGTAATCAAAACAAACACTTTGGAAAGGGGACAGGGTCAAGGGAGAAAATTCAATAAAGCGGGATGGGTTGGGAAGGAGCAAAATGTGGTTAGCCTTTCACAACATGAGTATTGTGGAAGGGTTATACATAATAATACATGTGTGGCCTAGGTTGAATTGCTCAACTTCTTAGGGAGGGTGGGTGGGAAGGGAAGAGGGAAGGGAATTTGGAACTCAAAGTTTTAAAATCAGATGTTCAAAAACAAAAAAAGTTTTTGTATGCAACTAAAAAATAAGATACACAGGCAATGGGGCGTAGAAATTTATCCTGCCCTACAAGAAAGGAAGGGAAAAGGGGATGAGAGGGGAGGGGGATGATAGAGGGGAGGGCTGACTGGGGAACAGGGCAACCAGAATATAAGCCATCTTGGAGTGGGGGGGAGGGCAGAAATGGGGAGATAATTTGTAATTCAAACTGTTGTGAAAATCAATGCTGAAAACCAAATATGTTAAATAAATAAATTGCATTTAAAAAAAAAATGAAGAAATGGCTTGCTAGCTACTAGGCCATGCTGCATCTCATAATGTCACTGATAAAAGAGAGAGAGAGAGAGAGAGAGAGAGAGAGAGAGAGAGAGAGAGAGGAAGGAAGGAAGGTAGGAAGAAGGAAGGAGAAGGAAGGGAGGAAAGAAAGAAAAAGAAATGATGAGAAGTCTAATTTCAGAAAAACATGGCAAGAACTATATGAACAGCCACAAAGTGAGAAGAACAAGGAGATCATTGTGTACAGTAACAGCAATGTAGTAATGATGATCAACTGTTAAAGACTTGGCTACTCTGATCAATGCAATAATCCAAGACAGGTCCAAAGAAGTCATGATGAAAAATGCTATCCACCCCCAGAGAAAGAACTGATGAACTGTGAGTCAAAATTGAAGTATAATTTTTCACTTTATATCTGTTGCTATTTTAGAATATGGCTAATGTGAAAATATGGTTTTCTTTGATTTGCCATGTATAACTGATATCACATTGCTTGCCTTCTCAATAGGTGGAGGAGGAAGTGGGAGGGAGAGAGAGAATTTGGAACTGAAATTTTTTTAAAAAAAGCCAACTTAAAATAAATAAATAATAAATGTGAAACAAAAAGAAGATGAAAGGATACACCAGAAGAGAAATACAGTATAGCCACTAAGCCTACTAAAGAGAAACCTAGGTATTCATTGATATGACACATAAATTGGATCTGATGCGAAGTACAACCCTCCTAGGGCACTGGGCCCAGAAGTCCTTAAACAGAGTATAAGAAATAACCTACATGTAGTATTTTTCCACAGTATTTTCCTATCAGGAACTATGATGTGACTGACATTGCTACCTGACCTTGTCTCCAGACTCAGTCAAGGAATCTCAACATAGCATGAAGGCAAAGAGAGGTGGGAGAGAACACAGAGGGAGAGTTAGAAGGGAGCAGGAAGCTCATGCCAACCAGTATAATTACTGCTCCTGTGCACTTGCTGTTAGCCAGCACTTCAAAGGTGCCTGTTTTTCTGTAAAGCCATTTATTCTGTGCCCCTTTAGAGAGAACAAAAGCACTGTTGGGGTTCTTATCTATTGGGGAATTGATACACTCCCTGTAAGTGCTCAGGACTATGTATTAGCTCTCTGAGGATACTCAAGTGCCATTCAGAGCACCAATGCAGATTCAGAACCTGCTAAATAACGAATGAGAGGAGCCAGGGAGGTGCCAAGGTTTCCAACAGAATGCTGTGAGCTCTTCATCCTTCAAAATGGATATCTAGCAGAAGGAATTCCGAGAGTCAACTCCCCTTCCCCTCCAACCACCCACCCTTTAGCCAATCCACTGCTTGTTTGTGTGTTCATGCAATAGCTTACATTTAAATAGCTTTTTAAGGTTTACAAAGACAAATGACAGATTTCATTTTATACTTTGCTCTTACCCAAAGATTATTTATTTCCTAAAATTGTTAAACATATCCAGAAAAAAAGAGAGAGGTAGAAGGTACATTAGCCAGAAAAAAAACATTATTCCAAGTTTCTAGATTCTGATTTCCAGTCCAGATCTGTGAATCTGGGCTTCTACTTTCCATTTCTGGCTTCATAATTGGCAGTCCTAGGATTGAGCTCGATCTCCCTCACTCTTTTCTAGGTTGCAGAGTTGTTTCAACAATTTGGCTAGCAGCTGTTGTGGGGGTGAAAAACCAATACAAGCCAAACAACAAGAATGCTGCCAGCACAGGTTCTTTTGATCTGTTTTACTAAAGAAAGCAATGTTAAGGGGTTAACTATCTTATTTCAATCCAACATACAAATATCATTCACTTAGTTCAGAGGAAAAGCCAGCACCCTGAACTTCACAGCAGATACAAAACAAATTGCAAAGATGCATTATAAACAGACCAAATATAATTCATGGTAACTAAGAAACCAATGTTTGAGTTCAGGAGCCAGCAAGCTCATAACAATGGCTGGCCCAGAGTCATGTGCCACTCCTCCTGTGGCTCAGAGCTCCAAGGGAGAACGCCAAGCTCTGGGTTTATTTATCTTGTTCAGGGTCAAATGAGGCCAGATCTACATTTCTCGGAAATGTATTAGTTCATATATGTTTCCTTGCTTCCATGCTTTTTTATTCTTTCTTTCTTCACTTTGTATTTCCTTTCTTTCATTCAATGGGGACAGCTAGATGGCACAGAGGATAGAGTACTGGATCTAGAGTCAGGAAGACCTGAATTCAAATCCAGATTCAGACATTTAACTACATGTACGACTCTTACAGGTTGTGGTTGTGGTCTGTCCTTTGTTGGTGAGGAGGACTTTGATATCTGCAAGATGATGACATGACTTGCAAATGAATTGGATTTGAGTGAGAAAGGGCTATGCAAAGTCACCAGCCTCACCTTCTCCTCCAGAGATATCTGGGTTCAGTGGCCAGATATAGATCAGAATGACTAGACATGGCTCAGGATGCAGTCTTTTGAAGCTAAGGTCTTCCGCAGGTCTCACTTTGAGTGAGGTAACTCTCTTTCAGTGAATAGTCCTGTTTAAGAATAGAATCAAGGAATGGCCCTTTAGTCAAAAAAAAATCAAACTGGGTAGGAAAGACCCTCAGGGTTTCTGGTCACAAGAGAAACAATTACTATTTACATTCACTCTCAACCAGAAGGGCCCAAAAAGCAACCATTAAGGGGCCCTTTGGCAGGGACCTATTGTCCAATCAATGACAGCCTAAGTGAAATGGGTTTCAGGCATGATCTTTAAGAAAGAAATCTGCCCAGTAAACCCCAAGGTAACTAGGTCACTTGATGTCTGTCTGGCTCAGTTCCCTCAGAATAAAATGAGGATAATAGTAGCATCAGGAGGCAGCTAGGACATTTAGTGGAGAGAATGCTGGCCCTGGAGTCAGGAAGACCTGAGTTCAAATCTAGCCTCACATATTTACTGCCTGTGTGATCCTGGGCAAGTCACTTAACCTCTACATCCTTTAATCTACTGCAGAAAGAAATGGGAAACCACTATGGTTTTTGCCAAGAAAAACCTGTATACACTATGGTCTACAGTGTCACTAAGAGTTGGACATGACAGAACAACTGAACAATAACAATGATAGCACCTAACTCATAGGGTAATTAAAATCAAGTGAGATAATATTCATAAATGTTTAACATAGAACCTGGCACATAGTAGGTGGTTAATACATGCTCATTCTCTTCCCCCATTCCACCACCACCCCCATTAACTTAGCATTTATTTCTGTGCAGAGGCAATGTGACATAGAGGACAGAAAGCTAGCCTTGAAGCCCGTAAGAACAGGGTTCAAGTCCTGCCTTTCACATATCCTGGCTATGTTACACTGGGCAAAGGAATTAATATTTCAGTGCTCTTAGACAACTCTCCCAGAGCATAGATTGCTACCTAATCACTCCTTCTCTCTTTCAACGTACTGTCCACTCCTAATAAGATTTGCAGAAATTAGTTTAAAAAACAATAAAACAAAAAAAATGAAAAAATGGTGAATGAGAATAGAAATATTGTGTGTGTTTTAGAGATACTGGCTATATAATTAGAGAAATGATTATGACACAGACAAGATTTATATCAATATATGTGAAAAGGTGTTTAATAAATTATATGTATATCATGGTTTGGCAGAAATGAGGAAAATTACAAAAACAGAGTATAAAGTAAAGAAAATAAATAAGACATTTACAACTTAAATTTAATGATGTAAGTTGGCAGTTCATAAGCCAACTAAAAGCATTCTGTTACAGATGAAGCTCATTAGAAGAAAGATGTGTGTGAGGCAAATATTTCATCAGGGGTAGAAAGACCTATGAATCATGAAACTTTTCCTCATTCCCAAGAGAAGATGATTGCTCAGTAGACTACTCCCTCCCCTTTTAAACTAAAGGATGTTTTGGTGAGGCCCATCTAGATATATTCAAAAACATGGAATTACTTCATTGGACCTAGCTATGCCCAGGAGACAATCTACTATGAATGAGGGAGAAGGTGAAAGTAGAGAAGGGACACAAGGCAGCAACCAAAGACACTTGAGACACCATTTATGTGAAAAACAAATTCTGTCCCTTGGGAATCTAACTGCCTTTGCCATCTCCACATCACTTTCAAAACCCCTTCATCAGGGATCAAACCCCAAGAGTTACTAGCAATTGACCACTAAACAGAAATTTCATATATCAAGCACCTCATAACTTTATCTGCTCAACTAGTAAAGAAAGTGATCAAGGAAGGTGACTCAGGTTTTCCTGAGGCTTCTTCTTCAATTCAGGCCAGATATATAAACCTCCAAGTAAAGAGAATATCAAAGATGATGATCATCATTCCTGTTCTGCTTTCATCTATTCACAGACTACTACAAATAATCCAGAATGCTCTGCTCATGTACAATATATTCTGTACTCTGCCAGAGCTAAGTTCCAGGGTTAATGTATTGTCATGACAGTGCTTTGTAAGATGTTGGGTAAAAAATAAGGGTACATCAGAGGAAAGACTTGCTTCAGGAGCAAAGACTCCTGAAATCAGATACTAGATGAGACTATATGTAGTTTGAAGGGAGAAGTCTAAATTTGGGGTTTCTCTTCTTAGTTTTCTCCATGACTTTTTAAATGATGGAAAAACCATAGTGGATAAACTATCTTCTCTTTCCATATCAATACATCATATATACATCTTCCTCAGAAAAATTGAATTGAATCACACCTACAGTTAATCTCTTTTTTGTGCTGGAATGTGTTGAGGAATATAATTTTTATATTTTAGGGGACAATAATTCACAATACATATCAATCCACATAGTAATTGGCTGTGTGATCAAACAAGATAATTTTTGTAAAATGCTTAGCACAGAACCTGGCATAGAGTAGGTGTTATATAAATACTAATTCCCCCCTCTCTCCTTTCCCCTGTTAGAGTGGGGTTTTACTCCTGTTAGAAATTGGCATTCTCAATACAACTCCTCCCAACACTGAGTTTCAACAAGAAACTGCTGATATTTCTATTCATTCCCAAAGTCCAAGAGGGAACCTTAACTTTAGAATCTACTATTCTTCCTGCATAGAGTCATAAAGTATGCCCCATTATAGTGAAACTTGACATACAGAAATTTACTGTATTGAATTTACCACTAGTGGATTGTGTCTATGTGCAACATCCCATAATAAGCTAGGCAGGATTCCATTATGCCTTCACCTTTATATTTCAGTAATATATCTTCCATTATGACTTTCTGTTCTATTTTATAGTTTCAAGTAAAGAGGATCTTCTACTTCATGCCTTTACTTCTGCATAACAGTTTGTTGCCTCTGCTAGAATTCCATGTTTCTTCCTGGCAAATTAAACTACTCCTAAATCCAATAAATTTCCAGAAAGAGAATCTAGGCAGCCCATTTAGTTTTCCTGTGAGAAATCATGTGTTGTATGGGTATGTGGAGAAAACGTGCCTAAGTCTGAGTACCCAGTTGGAAAGCTATATTTTATGTTGCTCTATAAAATGATGACTACATGACTAAATGAGGCTGTATAAAATGACTATATGAAGGGAAGGAAGCAGTAGGACTCAAGGCACCAAAATGGAGAAATATACATCATATTTTAGGAAAGCTGGTAGTCAATTTCACCGTGGAATAACTTACACATAACAGAATAGCAGTAGAAAAAACTGGTGCTAGAAAGATGAAAAGGTAACCTACCTGAGCTGCATGCAAGCAGACACCTCTACTACTGTGCTATAAGAAATGGTGAGCTTAGTGATTTTACAAAAACATGGGTAGAATTGCATGAAATAATAGAGTGAAATGAGCAAAACCAAGAAAACATTGTGTGCAGTAACAGCAGTATTGTTTAAGAACAAATTTGAACAATTAAGTCATTTTGACTATTATAAATACCCGAATTCAATACAAAAGACCTATGAAGGAAGATACTATCTGCAGACAGAAGGGAGGGCTGACTGGGGAGTGGGGCAATCAGAATATATGCCATCTTGGAGTAGGGGGGAGAGTAGAAATGGGGAAAAACTTTGTAACTGAAAATCTTGTGGAAATCCATGTAGAAAACTAAAATACTAAATAAATAATAAATTTTTTAAAAAGAGAGAGACTAAAGGACACCCTGTGTTCTTTTCCTTATGGGGAATGAGGCCTTTGGTATTCTGGTAAGCCAGAAGTAATGCCAGCTTAAAGTCCAACGGATGGTGCCAGAAATTTGAGACCTCAGCTTAATGATTGAAAAAAAATGAGTGGTTGTGGGTTAAGAAGAAGACAGGATAATTACATATTGGTTTCTATATAAACAAGATGTTTACCATACAAATCCCACTAAGGCATCATTAAACTCCCTGGAAATTTTAAAAGAATTAAGTCATAGTTATACTTTTTTAAAGGACTGATAAATAGAAGTATGCATAGATTGATTTCTTTTATCTACACATATGTATGTCTAACGGTAGCTATCTCTAGGGCATTGGTGGGGAGTAAGGACAAATGAGGGGCAAGGAAATTTACATGATAACTTTGCTGTATACTTGGAAAGAATGGCAAGTTGAGTATGGTAGACTTGCAATTTCATATGCAAGCATCTTTTTTATTCTAATAGGTTGTGGAAATGCTTGTTTTATTTCCTGAGCTAAAAATAAAATAAAGAATTTTTTAAAAACTTTTTCCTAGGAACACCAAAGATGCAGGGCAACTGATATAAGTGTCTTTATGTCTTTTCCATAGCTCAAGTACCAATGCACAAGTCAGGAGCACACACTGAATGAATTTGTCCTCTTTGCTTTCCCTGGCAGGTGAGAGACACAAACCTTACTCTTTTTATTGTTCTTGCTATTCTATATATTGATCATGACAGGGAATGGAACTATCATCTGTGCATTGAGGTGGGGCAAGAGGTTTCACACCCCAATGTACATCCTACTGGGGAACTTTGTGTTCCTGAAGATGTGCTATATCATCTCCACTGTTCCCACCATGCTGGAAAATTTGCTCTCAAAGACTAAAACCAGATCTTTCACTAGCTAATTACTCCAGGTCTATTTCTCCACCCTTTCTGGAACTGAAGCCTATTTCCTGTGTATCATGTCTTGTGATCCTTATCTTGCCATTTGGCACTCACTGCACTCCCCAATCATCATGACCTTGAGGCACTGTTACAATTTGATGTCTGTCTGCTGAGTAGTTGGCTTCCATGGCTATCCTGTGTATACTGCCCAGGTCTCTCAGTTGTCACTTTGTGGTTCCAATTTCATTGATCAATTTACTTATGACATGAACCCATTCCTGGCCCTCTCCTGTGCCCCTGGTCCTGCCACTGACATTCTGTTCTATGTCTTGAGCTCTCTCCTTATCTTCCTCATTATTGCATAAATCCTTGGCTACTACATCCTGCTACTAAGAGCTGTGCTGCAACTCCTTTCAGTGGCCTACCAGTATAAGGCCTTCTCCACATATGAATCCCATCTAATCAAGGTCTGTATCTTATTTGAGACCTTTACTATGATTTATGTAAGCTCAACATCTGAGAATTATGGTGAAGTGCAGATTGGTGTCTGGTCTCAAATTTCTGGTGCCATCCATCAGACTTTAAGCTCTTGCTTATTAGGATACCAAAGGCCTCATTCCCCATAAGGAAAAGAACACAGGATTTCCCTTGGTCTCTTCAACATTTCCCGATAATAGCATATCAACCTGTCATATAGCCCTGATCTACTCAATAGTAACTCCATTCTTAAACTATAGCCCCCAAAATAAGGACATAAAGGCAGCCTTATGAAAACTCATAGGAATAGCTTCAAAAGGAGCAAAATCACACATATGACTTTTGCACATGATTCCATGCTTTAATAACACACAACACCATTAAATACCTATCATGGGCCAAGATGGAGATACAAAGGGCCAGTAAGAAAGGTACCTACTTCTCTTACTAGTTCTGAAACTTACACTTCAGGAAGCTCATGGAGAACATCTTCTCAAGGAGATCTTTCCTCTCTTGATGCCTTACCTTTCCTGCTCTAGCTAAACCTCAGCTCAAAAGCATTAAGGATCAGATAGAAGTATTGTCTTATAAACATAAGTGATTTCATAGGTGTCAACATGGTGTATTTTATTCTGTCTTTTTGGCCTCTTCCAATGTACTTTAATAGTGGCTGCTGGAGGTAGAACATTTTTATATAACTCACTCACTGAGGCTATTCACTAGAAGGTATAATTTTAGAAGCTTAAAGAATCAAGTGAAAAAATTTATATACCTAACTTCAGTAGATCAAGAACCACTAGATAGATGAATCCCTTGATTCCTGAAGAATCTTTGTTATTATGCATTTTATTTTTTATTATAAATGTAGCAATCATCAAGCAACTTGAATATTTCAGAATAAAATGAAGAACAAAAAGAGAATTATGTGAAACCGTATTTTTGTTACTTATACCCTAGTGATTTTTTTAATCCTCATTCTAGGAAAAATTGTAAGTTTTACACATCTGACAGAGGTACAGGTTCTAATGAGATACAGCAGAGCATAGTGCATAGAGAGTCATCATTGGAGGCAGAAAGACCTAGGTTTGACTCTTGCCTCTGACTCATACTAGCCATGTGACCCTGGGCAAGTTAAACTCTCTGTCCCAAGCAAATTTCTAAGATTATAACTTAAAAATCAGGTGCCCAAATGCATTAGAAGGAATTCTGTCATAAAAAGTTCCTTATCTTAATAAAATCACAGGACAAGTCCCATCACTATCCCCAAACAAATGGAGCATAATATTTCTATATTCTGTCCATGGTATGCTAAGATGTGAAGGCATGGGAATGGGAGTCTGGTTGGGTGGAAACTGGTATTTGCTGACATTTCTATACTGGTACAAAGAAATTATTTAGATTTAGAATGACTGGACCTCCATAAAGCACTTGACATTGTCTTTCATCATACCCTTCAGGACAAAATGATGAGATGTGTATCTAATTTAGTAGGTTCAGAAATGTTTGAATAACCAGCACCAAAGTATAGTCAAAAAGTCTCAAAGAGAACTTGAAAAGACTCTAGTAGAATATACCAGGGATACGTCTTTCACCCTCTTCTATTGAACATTTTTATTAGTGACCTGAATAAATTTCCATTCAATTCAATACAAAAATATGTATATTAAATGTACATTATATACATACAAAGGAAAATATAATTGTCTTTGGTGTCATTCATCTTATGTTTATGTGGTGAGACAAATATAAACTGATAGATGCAGGTAATAAATAAAATAGTATAAAATAAATTTTAAGAGGGAGAGAACATTACCACCCTCAGGGATAAGGAAGGTTTTTGTATACAAGGTGGCACCTGAACAGTGTCTTAAAGGAAGTTATCATTTCCAAGAGGCAGAAGTGAAAAGAAAGTGTATTCCAGATGGGCTCTTCAATGCTAGTGGTTGCATTCTGTCCATCTGGCACTGGAGAATTTAGTGTTTTATCCTACAACTCTCTTTCTTAACAGCTGATCTCCTTTTTTATTCTTTCTCTTGCATTCACTGAATGTAAAGTATAGCCAATCTTCCCCTGTAATAGACCTTCTATTTCCTGGTCCAAAATCTTCATTTTAGATCTATCTTGTAATCTCTCTTGGGATAGCAGAAGATAAAAGATATCCCTTATCCCAGGAAATGACCTCCTACTCTGATGGATCTATAATTACACTGAGGTGACCAATAAGTCCTGCCAATCATAAATATTGTAACCCACTCAGGTCCTCTCATTCTTTGCAATTCTTATCCACATCAAACTACAAATTTCCATAATGAATCCATGCTACATATTGAAGGCCTTCCTCTTGTAGTGGTAATCATGGCAGGTTTTTTTGCTGTTCCTCTCTTGAGTGCATTTAATGAGTCTGGCTTTTGGTTGAATGGGGCAGATAAAGTGGGATCTTTTTTATCTTACCACATGACACTTCTCAGCACTAAGACAATCAAGTCATTGAATTGCATATATTGTGGTACTGGGAGAGCTTTCCCTCACCCTAAATGAGTGAGCCTCTAGCCCTCAGGGCCCTGAGACAGGTATATAAGATCTAAGGTTAGCTTTTCATTTTGGGGGGTACACTCATTGAAAGAATGTGGGTGATGAGACTCTCTGCAAGCCATTGAACCCACCCCCTGGCTTTGATAACCCAGACAAACAGATGTTGGTGCTTCTCTGATAACTATGAATTGTGATTTGAATCAGACAAGGTCTCTCTGTTGATGTTTGTAATTTCTCTTTGTATTTCCCCTGAATTCAGGGGGCTGACCTTTTCCCCCTGAACTAAGTGAACAATATACATATAAATATAAACATATATATATATATATATATATATACACATTTATATATATATATATATATATATATATATATATATATATATGTTTAATTAAACTGAGATTATTAACTCCTTAAAGTTGCTTTCCTTAAAGCCTTGTCAGCTCTGAGTGTTCTTGTTGGTCTTGCACCCCGACAGCAGCTGCCAGCTACATTGTTGCTACACCTCTCTTGATTTCAATGTTTAATGAGTGCCTTTTGTAAGGTTTCAGTAACATACAAAAAGGGCTACAAAAATGGAAACTAAAAAGCATTAAAATAAAACTGAACACTGTAATTAAAACATGAACAATCTCAGATCTGGAGAATAGATGAGGAAATGTACCTCCCTCCTTTTCTCGGAGAGGCTGAGGACTACAGCAATTCTCTGGCTACCTTCATGCCATACTGTCTTCCCAGCCACCCAGTTCCTGTCCTAGGGCTTTGCTTGCTCCTGATTTGTGAGAGCTCCACAATATGAGTCCATAACTACTCAAACCAACCAACCTGCCTGCTGCTCTCCAAGCACCCTCAAACAATGCTGCCTCCCGTACCCCATCAATTTCCATTTCCAGCTCTAGGAACAGTAATTAATTAATATCCAGAGTCACATGACCAACAAGATGGAAGAATATCTATGTGTATATATGTATGTGTGTGTGTGTATATATATATGTATATGTATACATATACCTATATTTATATTCAAATGGAATGAAATAAACTATATGACTGGTAGCCATTATACTTTGGGAAAAAATTCAAATTAAAATGTCACTGAATGATAGCAGTTAGGTAAGATCAGCCTATGATTAGGAAGGAAGGGGAGGCAGGTAGGTCACACACTCATTTCCCTACAGAGAGGAAGCATGGCCTCAGTGAAAAATTATCCTCATACAGAGGAAAGAACTCCTGAGATTTCTCACATATTTACTTTGACCCTGGTGTCTCATTACTAAGACCTCAGAGGAAAACCTACCCAAAATAGTGTGAAATGGAAGACGATGGCATGAAGTAACAAAAAGGGGAGAGCTGTGGATCTTAGGAACCTGGGAATCAGTGATAATTGCTGATAGGAAACATAAATGGAATCAGATACATACAGCACAAATCGCTACAAGAGAACAGGCTCCCAGAATTGTCAGGTATGGAAAAAAAGTTAAATGAAATACAAATAATTTTTTTACATGCTATGCCACCACTTTCCTTTCCATCCACCAAACCATCTCCAGTTAGTATGCTTGAGAAAGAGCTCCTTGTAACTGATTCCCTCCTTACCCAAATCCTGGCTCTGTCTGGCACTTACCACCTGTATGATAGCAGGACAACTCACCTAACTTCCCTGAGCCTCAGTTCCTCATCACTAAAATAAGGGAGTTGGAGTAGATGGCTCTGAAGCCCCTTTCAATTCTAAACCTATGATCCTATGATTGTTTCACCCAGGGGAACCAGCAAGTTGGTATTGCAGCAGATAGCCCTTTGGATTTGGAAACTCCCCGAGTTCAAATTTAGCTTTGGATCTTTGACAAGCAGTGTGACCCGCTATTATTATAAATAATAATCCCTACCTCCCATGGTTGTTGTGAGGATAAAAGGAGATAATAAGGTACAATGCTTTGAAAGCCTTAAAGCACCAAGAAAATATGAGCTGATACTTATTAATGACACTATAGCTATCAAAGGAAATTTTGCATTACAGCCAGCACAATGACTGTTTTCCTATGTGCTACTATTGTACAATAAGGATGTCTATTCTTGGTTGAAGATCTTCACTCTTTGTTCTTCTACAGAAAACCAAAGGAATCCTGGGGTTCTCCTCTGTCTAGGAATGGAGATACCCTAGGAGGACTCAGGACAGTGAATCTGCTCTTAGTGTGTATGAGTGCTGAGAAAGAGAGACATTCCTAGCAGCTAGGTGATAATGTCAGAATGTTAATGCATTGCATGTCAAAAATCTACCTCCATGGATTCAACAGGTGGTTCATGGGATGGGTGCAGGAGCACTCATGTTTCTCTTATAGAAATTTCATCAAATAATAATTGACAGAGGATAACATTCATCAGTGCCTCTTCAAGAGCATTCTTAGCATGCCAGTTCCTTACTGCTCTTATTTCAACTTTTCCAATGGCAAGCAGGGTCATCTGGAGAGGCCAGAGGAATTTTCCACTAATCTAACCCACAGTAGAGATCCACTGAACCAAGAGGAAAAACAATCCTTTCTCTCAAGGGTCTGAAAAAGGTGCATATCTCTCTGAGTACTCAACTATTGATGGGAAAGGTTGGAGCCTTTCATTTCTTCCTTTCAAATACTGTGGGGCCAACTACTAGAATCCAGAAATTGGATTTCCTGAGCTCATTGTTTGTCCTCCCCTCTGCTTATTTGTATCTTCACCATAAGTGGGATAGATGTAATAAAATTTCATTGCTAAGAGGGATAAGTTTTAGGGTTGAGACTGTCAGTGTTTCATTTAGTTCAGTTATCTAAGGTCCTTTCCAGCTCTAATATTTTGGTGATTCTATTATAATAACCAGGTCAGCAGACAAGATGCTCAGACTTCTAAGCTCCAGTTTCTGGGCAAGAAGGCTCAGTTTCTCTTCCTGGTTCCATGGATGACAAACCTGTGATTGTAGTAAGTAAGAACAATGCTTACACCACACAGGACTCTTGTTGGAGGGTGAGGGGAAAGATTCACTAGAAACCCTTCACTAGGAGAGGAGGCAGGGTGTCCCAATATATTTTGAGCCTACTGTTATCATAACTCAGTTCTAGAAAAGGATCCTTTCTCTACCTGGAAATGATTTATTAGCCCAGTCATTGTCTTCAGCAGTACACACACACACACACACACACACACACACACACACACACACACAATCTACTAACTCCTCTGCTTATTTAAATATAGTATCTCCTCTATATGTTACACAGATCTGAATTAAATCTTTTGAAATTTTTTCCACTGCCATGGAAATCATATCAACTGAGCCATGTACTCTTTTCATTGACAAAAGTCTAATATTTGACATGGTTTTAAAAAATATACTCTTGACTTGAAAATATTATTCTTCTGTGTTTACTCTAGACTGGAACAAGTACAGAATAGTACAACACTTCCTCTCTACAGATGATATGGAGGACAAAAGGATGAATTTTGGTAAGTGAGCATGTTATCCAAAACAGTCTATTATTATGATTTAGTGTGAGATTAGTCAATATGTTTTATTGCTTTGATATAAAAATAAGATAAATATCAAAAACAACTAAACTTGCTTTTGTGACAAGACTGGAATCAATTGCAACATATAAAATATCTCAAATAACTTAGCAGCCATTCCCTCTAAGATTCAAACAATTGTTCTCTCCTCCTCCATGGAGTACTTCAAGGAGAGTCTGGCTGATCAGTTGCTAGGTAGGTTATCCTGGAGATTCTTTTAGTACTGGTGTCATGGTCCTCGTCGAGAACAAAGGACCAAAAATAACAACCACAGCATGGGTGACACTAGATGGATACTGAGGTCTCTTCCAATTCTCAAGTTTGTGATTCTGTGATATATTCATGAATGTACACCTTTCAATTTACATGTTTGTTGTTAGTGTGTACTGTCTTCCATGAGTACTGGCTTCTTTCTTTGCATTGTTTAATGAAAATCTTTTCAGACATTTTTATACTGTACTCCTCACCCTTACATATCTGGTCATTTCTATTGTTGTAACCTTCATGGAGACAGAGACCAAGTCTTTGCTAATCTATATATTTTCCTCAATGCTAGAGTGCTTTGCCCACTGTGAGTGCTTAATAAAGGTTTGATAAATGAATGTTGGGTATGAATATCCTGTAGACACCAGAGGGTTCATGTTTCCAGCATAGAGAAATTTGACATGATTATTTGGGCTTAACAAAAAAAAGTCTTGTTGCTCTCTTCTCGTTATTCAAGTAAAAAAGGAGTGGGGGTATATGGGGTATTCAGGGAGGATTAGCACCTCTGGTGTGAGGGCCTGCCAAGCCCTTTCCAGGGTGTCCACCTTCATTCAAATCTCACCTGGAGCTCCAAGGAAATAGCATAAACAAAGGCCACACGCCAATAAACCATCCCCACAGATGGGCTAAACTAGCTTGAGTGTAACTGACAGACATTAAACCTGACAGTGAGTTAAGGGAATGTCTACCCCAAGCACGTGAAGACTTTGTCTAGCAGGCTGGATGGGAGTAGAACAATTTATTCCAACAGCCATGAAGGAGGCTGAATGAGGAATTGTGGAGTACTTAAAGTTTGGTGACACATGGGCAGGTAGGAGGCACAGTGAGAAGAGGACCAGCCCTGGAGTCAGGAGGACCTGAGTTCAAATCCGGCCTCAGACACTTGACACACTTACTATCTGTGTTTCCTTGGGCAAGTCACTTAACCCCAATTGCCCTGCCTTCCCCTCTTCAAAAAAAATATTGGTAAGACAACAAACACCAAAGTTATCAACTGCATCATGGGCGAAGGCTGTTCATCTTGACTTTTGTCCTGCCACTGGACTTTGAAAACTCTGAAGGAGAGAGTGAAGCTCATGACTTTGCACAACTCTGCCTCACTTGAATCCAATTCATGCTCAAGTCAAAACATCACCCGATGATGTCATTGATCCTCTTCAAAAATGAAGGACAAACAACAAAATAGGAGTGAGTTACTATTGTCAAGAAAAATGAAAACATATAAGATAATTTTAATGGCTCAAAAAGAGGTACATTATGGTTATCCCTACTTTAACAAAATGTCATGTATAGATTCATGTAAAAGTAATAAGTTTTATGTTCTCCCTTCACATTCGAAGATGATGCTAGTGGAAGGGTACCATTGTACATCAACGTAGGCAACACTGGCTACAAATATCAGGGAAAACAAAAGTCATTGTGATTTCATGATCTAGCTTTCTTCAAACTAAGATGAAATTGGACACATTTTTACCCATTTATGAGGAATATTGACATTAATAAACAAATCTTATTAAGATTTAGGTTGACAGGGGTCAAACAAATCCTAGCAAAGAATATGAGTCACTGTACCAAGTCCTCCAAGATACAAAGCAAGAAGGTAGACCTGTTTCACTAGATGAGGGCGCAAGTAGTTCCTTCAATACTGAACCTTCAATCAGCCAGAATACTTAAGCAGCAGAAACAGTAATAAAAGGACTAGTGTTACTGAGACTAGCCCCTATCAATATGTGGATTATTTCCAAGCAGAATAAAGTGATTGTGAAGACTCTTAAGGCAGCATGACCATGGAAGGAGGGCTGGATTTGGGGTCAGAAGATCTGGGTTTGAATACTGGCTATGTTGCTTTCTACCAATCCATCCTTGACAAGTCACTTAAATGCCACTGTGCCTCAGTTTCTTTAACTGAAAAATAAGATCATGGCATTAGATGACTTCAAAGGTCCCTTCCAGCTTAAATCTATGATTCTGTAGACTCTGGTGGTCTTAGGTTGCTGTGTGTATGTCCTTCTCTGTGCACACTAAATGTGCTCTGTTCACGCACTTAGACTTGTGGAAAGACTGCCAGGACTGTATTATGTGTGTTCTCCCCGAATCCAAGCACAACTGGCACTATGCAGAAATTTATCTGTGATACATTTTTCCCTTCAGATTAAGCAGAAGCCTCTTTAATTTGCATACTATTTTCTCCACTAGGGAATGTCCGTAGGAGCTAAAGATAGGACATCTAGTTTCAAAATGGACCAGTGTGCTTTCCACTGAAATTTAAACTTTCTTCTTAGCATCCTTACTTGGAAACAAGTTAGTTTGTGTCATTGTTCTCTTATCTTTTCCACAGTTTTGGAGCCTAACAGGTCAATCACACACACTGTGACTGAGTTTGTCCTCCTGGGTTTTTCTGGTAACAGGAGGATGCAGAATCTCCTCTTCTCCTTGATCTTGGTGATATACATGCTGACTTTGTTGGGGAATGGAGCCATTGTCTGTGCAGTAAAATGGGACAAGCAGCTCCACACACCCATGTACATCCTCTTGGGGAACTTTGCTTTCCTTGAAATATGGTATGTTTCTTCTACTGTTCCCAACATGTTGGCCAACTTTCTATCCAAGACCAAGACCATCTCCTTCTCTGGATGCTTCTTGCAGTTCTATTTCTTTTTCTCTCTTGGGGTTACTGAGTGTGTCTTCCTATCAGTCATGGCATATGATCGGTACGTAGCCATCTGCCATCCACTACACTATCCCATCAAAATGACAGGACAGTTTTGTGCCACCCTGATATCTACCTGTTGGGTTAGTGGCTTCCTTTATTACCCAGTTCCTATTATTCTTATATCTCAGTTGCCCTTCTGTGGCCCTAATGTCATTGATCACTTTGTCTGTGACCAAGGCCCATTACTTGCACTTATCTGTGTCCCCGCTCCTGTTGTTAAACTCACCTGCTACACTTTGAACTCCATGATTATCTTTGGATCCTTATTCCCCATCCTTGTATCCTATACCCTTGTCCTAAGAGCTGTGTTGCGTGTTCCCTCTGGTGCTGGCCGACATAAAGCCTTCTCCACATGTGGATCCCATCTAGTGGTTGTATCTCTATTCTATGGCACCCTCATGGTGATGTTTGTAAGCCCAACATCTGGGAATCCAGCTGAAATGCAGAAGATTGTCACATTGATGTACTCAGTAGTAACTCCACTCTTAAACCCCCTAATCTACAGTCTACGCAACAAGGACATGAAAAATGCCCTGAGGAAAGTCCTAGGAGGATTGAAAATTAGCCAGAGTTCATGAGAATTATTTGAAAGGTAAGATGACTATTCTAGTACTCTTTGACTCTGCTTCAGTATCGTGGAAGGATCTGAGATCTCATAATTCTTCTTCCACTGCAGATTTCAACTCACCCCTGCCTTTTCATTATGTGTGACTTTTATCTCACACTTTCATAAAGTCCCAATAGAGATTTTTAAAAATAAAGAGGACATATATTGATAAAAATATTCATAGCCACTCTTTTTGTTGTAATAAAGAATTGGAAGTTGAGCGGGTGTTCATCAATTGGGGAATGTCTGAACAAGTTGTAGCATATGACTAGAATGGAATATTATTGTGCTATAAAACATGATGAGCCCAGTGCTTCAGAACAACCTGAAAAAGCTTACATGAACTGCTGCAAAGTAAAATGAGCAGAACCAGGAGAATAATGTAAAAGAAATAGCAATATTATAGAATGATCAACAGTAGCTATTCTCAGCAATGATTATCTAAGACTATTCCAAGGAATTGGAAATTAAAATGCCATTCATCTCCAGAGAAAGAACTGATGGAATCTGAAAACAAATTGAACCTTACATTTTTTCACTTTATTTGCTATTCTTGGGGTTTTGGTCTGCATTTTATTTTGTAACATAGCTAATATGGAAATGTTTTGCAGGATTGCACATCTATAATCTGTATCAAATTGCTTGCTTTCTTAAGGAACGGCGAGAGAAAGATAAAGGGAAGATGAACTCAAACTTAAAAAAACAGATGTTAAAAGCTTTTGTTGGGGCAGCTAGGTGGCACAATGAATAGACCACCAGCCCTGGAGTCAGGAGGACCTGAGTTCATATCTGGCCTCAGACACTTAACACTTACTAGCTGTGTGACCTTGGGCAAGTCACTTAATCCCAACTGCCTTGCCTTCCCCCCTCGAAAAAAATTTGTTTTTGTATAATTGAGAAAAAATAAAATAAAAATTAAATTTAAAAAAAGAAGTGACTTGCTATCCACTATGCCATGCTGCATCTCATGATTTCACTGTTAACAGAAAGAGAGAGAGAGAGAGAGAGAGAGAGAGAGAGAGAGAGAGAGAGAGAGAGAGAGGGAGAGAGAGAGAAAGGAAGAAAGAAAGAAAGAAAGAAAGAAAGAAAGAAAGAAAGAAAGAAAGAAAGAAAGAAAGGAAAAAGAAAGAAAGAAAGAAAGAGAGAGAAAAGGAAAGAGAGAAAGAAAGAGAGAAAAGGAAAGAGAAAGAAAGAGAGAAAGGGAGGAAAGGAGGAAGGAAGGAAGGAAGGAAGAAGGAAGGAAGGAAGGAAGGAAGGAAGAAAGGAAGGAAGGAAGAAGTAAAAAGAAATGTTGAGAAGTGTAGTTTCAAAAAGGAGATCATTGTGTACAGTAACAGCAATGTAGTAATGATACTCAACTGTGAAAGACTTGGCTACCCTGATCAGTGCAATAATCCAAGGCAGTTCCAACGAAGTCATGATGAAAAGTGCTATTCACCTCCAGAGAAAGAACTGATGAACTCTGAGTGAAAACTGAAGTATAATTTTTCACTTTACATCTGTTGCTATTTCGGAATATGGCTAATATGGAAATATGGTTTTCTATGATTTCACATGTATAATTGATATCATGTTGCTTGCCTTCTCAATAGGTGGAGGAGGAAGTGGGAGGGAGAGAGAGAATTTTGTACGCAAAATTCTTTTTAAAAAGCCAACTTAAAATAAATAATAAATTTTGAAAAAAGAAGAAAGAATACAACCAGAGGGGAAATACATTATAGCCACTAAGCCTATTGAAGAGAAACTTAGGAATTAACAGTATTCATTGATATGACACATAAATTGGATGCCATACAAAGGACAACACTCCTAGGGCACTGGGGCTAGAAGCCCTTAAAACAGAATATAAGAAATAACCTACATGTAATATTTTTCCACAGTATTTTCCTATCAGGAACTATGAAAGGGAGAATCATGTGGCTGACATTTGCTACCTGACCTTGTCTTCAGGCTCGGCAAAGAAATCTCATCATAGCATGAAGGCAAGGGGAGTGGGAGGGAGCACAGAGGGAGAGTTAGAAGGGAGCAGGAAGTTCATGCCAACCAGTGTAATTACTGCTTCTGTGCACTTGCCATTAGCCAGGACTTCAAAGGAGGCTATTCTTCTGTAAAGAGAATTAGAGAATTCCTCATATCCTGCAATTCTGGACCATTCAGGCATATTCCTGGTTATCTTTGAAGTCATGAATTCTGCCTTAATGATATTTAAGCTATTAAAGCTTAAAACTGCAGTAAGTCTTCTGGGAAACTATATAAATACGCATACATAATAAATAAATCTACAAGATATATTTATATATTGATTGGTAGGTAGATGGATAGATAGATAGATAGATAGATAGATAGATAGATAGATAGATAGATAGACAGATAGATAGATTATGTCACCCCATTAGAATAGAAGCTCGGGTTATGTTTCTTGCCTTTTTGTATACAAAGCACTTAAGGCAGCTTCTGAGTGGGATCTGAGAGGCTGATGGCACTGGTCCTACCTCTTTCAGCAATCTGAGTGCTTCATGCTAGTTCCAGGTCCTCCAACATGAAGCCAAATAACAGCTTGTCCTCCTCACTGGACAAGACAAAAGGAAAACGGGGGCTTCAATGACACCTCAAGGAATTTTATATGAATTCCTTTTGTTGTTTCAGCAGCCAGTCAAAAGGAACACAGAAAAGTGGCCTAGTAGACTTCTCTGAATTGGGGAACGGGTCCTTTCTATTACACATTATCCTGCAATTCCACAGGTAACTTCACCAAACACTACCACATCATTTGGCATCAAGCAGAGCACATTGTCCACACACACTCTGAGAATGGACTCCTATTGGCTAGTTCCCCATTATACTCAGCATATGATAAATGCTTAGGAAGTGCTTACTGATTGATTTCAGGGACTTTTCCATAGTCATAAATCAAGCTAAATGTCAGTAGCAGGATTCAAAAATACATCTTCCTGAATCTGGGTCAAGTACTCTAAAGACTATGCCACTACTAAATGGGAAGGAAAATTATTCATCAAAGGTAAAATGGAAGGAATAAACTATATGGGTGGTATCCATTATATTTGGGGTGGGAATCAAATGAAAAATAGCAACTGAATGATAACCATTATGTAAGGTCAGCTTATGATTAGAAAGGAAGAGAAGGCAGGCATATACCACAAATAAAGATCACTTACTCATTTCCTTATAGGGAAGAAAATTTCCTTAGTGAAAAATAATCCTCACACAAAGGAAAGAGTACTTGAGATTTCCCAGATATTTACTTTGACTCTTGTGTCTCATTAGTCAGACTCAAGAGGGAAACCTATCCAAAATACTGTGAATTACAGGAGCAGGGCACCAATAGAAATGGAGGAACTATGTATCTTAGGAAACTGGGAATTAATGATAATTGCTTATAGGAAATATAAATTGGATCAGATACACACAGTTCAAATCACTACAAGAGAACAAGTTCCCAGAATTGTCAGGTATGGAAAAAGGCAAATGAAATTACATAATTTTTTCACTCTATGCCCCCATTTTCCCCTCCTTCCACCAAACAATTTTAAGATTAGGATGCTTGAGGAAGAGCTCCTTGTAACTGATTCCTGCCTTGTCCAAATCATGGCTCTGTCACTTACTGCCTGTATGACTTCAGGACAAGATACCTAACTTCCCTGGGCCTCATCAATAAAAGAAGGGAGTTGGAGTAGATGGCCCCTGACATCCCTTTCAATTCTAAACCTATGATCTTATGATCATTTCACCCAGGTGAGCCAGCAAGTTTGTAATGCAGCAGATAGTTTTGGACATGGGGTAAGAAAGTGCTTGAGTTCAAATCTAGCCTTGGACCTTGGACTAACAGTGTGACCTGGAGGCAAGTCACGTAACTTCCCTTTCTCTTTCCATTTACTCCAATCTATAAGTAGGGAGAATAGATAACACTTGCCTACCATGGTTGTTGTCAGGATAAATGGAGATAATTTGGTAAAGTACTTTGAAAACCTTAAAGCAGCATATAAATGCCAGCTGATAATTATTAGTGACAACATAACTATAAGAGAATGGTCTGCATTATAGCCAGCACAATGACTGCTTTTATGTATGTGCTGCTGTTGTACAGTGAGGATGTTTATTCTTTGTTAGAGTTGTTCACTCTATTTTCTTCTAGAGAGAGCCAAAGGAATCCTGGGCTTCTCCTCTGTCTAGGAATGAGATACCCTAGGAGGCCTCAGGACAGTGCATCTGCTCTTAGTGTATATGAGTGCTAAGGAAGAGAGACACTTCTAGCAGCTAGGTGATAATGTCTGAATGTTATGCGTTGGATCTCAAAAATCCACCTCCCTGGGTTCAACAGGTAGTTCATGGGGTGGGGCAGGGTGCAGGAGCACTTGTGTTTCTCTTACAGAAATTTCATCAAATAATAACTTACAGATGGTAGCCTTCATCAGTGCCCCTTCAAGAGCATTCTTTCATCTCACTTCCATACTTCTCTTATTTCAACTTTTCCAGTGGCAAGCAGGCTCATCTGGAGAGGCCAGAGGAATTTTCCACTAATCTTACCCACAGCAGAGATCCACTGAACCAAGAGGTAAAACAAGCCTTTTTGTCAAGGGTCTGATAAAAGTGCACACCTCTCTAAGTACTCAAGTATTCCTATCAAGGAGATGGAAAAGGTTGGAATCTTTCCATTGTTCCTATCAAATTCTGTGGGGCCAACTACTAGAATCCAGAAGATAAGTTTCCTATGCTCATTGTTTTTACACCCCTATGCTTATTTGTATCTTTATCGTGAGTGGGCCAGATATAATAAAATTTGCTGGCTAATAGAATTTACATAGAATTAAGTTTTAGGGTTGAGATTGTCAGTGTTTCATTTAGTTCAGATTTCTAAGGTCCTTTCCAGATCTAATTTTTCATGATTCTATCATACTAACCAAGTCAGAAGACAAGATGCACAGACTAATAAGCTTCAGTTTCTGGGGAAGAAGGCCCAGTTTCTCTTCCTGGCTCCATGGATGACAAACCTGTGATTGTTGTTAAGTAATGACAATGTTTACAACACACAGGACTCTTTTAGGGGTGGGAGGGAATTTTTAACTTCTCTAGGAGAGGAGGCAGGGTGCCCCAATGCACTTTGAGCATACTGTTATGCTAAAAAACAGTTCTAGAAAAGGTTTCTTTCTGCACCTGGAAATGTTCTATTAGCCCAGTAATTGTCTTCATCAGTCACTGTGCCAGCAGTGGCATGAATATACGATGAAGTAATGGACACAAAAAGACGAAGACATGGGGCTAGGTGAGTCGTATAGTCATGCTATAGACTGATTTTAATGCAGTTACTGACAGTATTTTATACAGGTTAATTGCTGAGTTATCCAGACTTCAAAGAAGAGTACAATAAAGCATTGGTTAAGTTTTTTATCTCCTTGGTCCTAGGACTGAGACATTACTTTTACTCAAGGCTAACCAAATTGAAACATTTATGTTCTCTTGCATATAACCAGACTGAAACATTTCTGTCATCTCCCACGTGGGTAATCAGCTATAAAGGCAGGTTTTCTTTGCCAAGTCTTCTTATCCTAAAACTGGCCTTGCCGTGCATAGGCCCATTTTCAATTGACCCTGCCTTGCAGAGGTCTAAGAGGCCTAAACAGGATATAGCTGGCTCCCCACATCTCCCCCCTTTTTATTCTGTAATTTTAGGTGGCTAAAACATAGCGTTCATTATCCTAAGGACACAAGGTAGACAAAAAATCAGTATGACCAAACAAAGAATATAAGGTAGTGTATCGAAAATAGTCAAAAATACATTATTAAATGGTTAAATTTTTTGAAAATATCCATAATTGTTTTTGCTACTCCCTCTGGATCAATACCAGGAAGAGGGGCATTTCACTTTTTCGGCATCCCAATCAATCCCCCCTTTCTCTTTTGTAGACACTTCACCATTATAGATACATGTGAATTCTTCCCCTTAACCATCACCCATTTAAGTAAATATGGGAAGGATTGATCGATGCATTGACAAATAAAGGGGGCAGTCCCCTGTATGAATATAGATACATAGACTCAAAAAGAAATAAAAAGTGCAATTGTCTCTTTAAGATTCAAAAAGTCCTTTCATATACAGCTGTCTGGCCAGGAACATCGTCATGAAACCCTCTGGTCCTTGGTATCTGTTCTGGTCATCTGCAGCACAATATCTTCTTCTTGTTGTCTTCCTATAGGAATCAGCTTTCTGTCCATTCTTCTACAAGACTGATCTTAGCACAATTTTAAATTACCATTTCTAATCCTTATAATCCTGATCATTTTTACAAACTCAAAATTTGAACCATGGCCAATTGTCATATTTAAGAAATTCACATCAAAAGCCAGTGTCCTACACTTTACATACATCCATTATTAATTTCCTCACTAGGAAGATGAGATCTCACTTAAGGAATTAATAATAGGCTTTAATACATATATAAATACATTAAATTGTCGATTTTTAACACAATGTATATAGAATCTTAACCTTTTAGTCATGCCATGTTTCTTTGATGGCATTTACAAAGTAAACCACAAACCTCTTTTGTTTTTTTTAGCATCATTAGTTATAACAAAACTTTAGACAAGCATGATATTAATCAAATAACAAAATCACATTCTCATATTGCTTAAGGAATATTTACAAAGTGAGCCCTAAGTGGCTCGCATGCATTTCTACCCTTGTTCATAAAACTTTACTAAGTTGGTGAAAAAGTCCTTAAGTAACACTAATTCCAATGTATTGAAACAAAGTTTCTAGTTATTACAAAATTCTTAGATATCACAAAGTTTCTTAGTCAAAGAGGTGTTGTAACAGAATCTCACACTGTTAGCAGTAAGAGACTGATCACAGGAAAAATACTACTACTCTTAGAATCCTTTTTATCTATTATACATAAACTTGCAATTTCTCAGCAAGCCAAGTTCATTGTTTAGAATTTACATAAATCAAACAAGTTCTTTTCCAGGGCTGATGAACTAGCCCACAGGGGTCTTGGCAATTTTACAAAATAAGGAGAAGTAACATGGATCTCAGGAAGGGGTTAATAGAAAAACCTTGGGCCTGTCTGCTATCTTTTGCCTTTTCTCTGAGCACACTTATTCAAGGTCAAGGCTTTCTAAAAATCATGCAAAGGATTTTACAAAACCTTTCTTCATAAAAATATATCCCTTTCTCACAAACAGCTTACAATTTATCCTAATATTATTATTAATTTCTATGTACTAAATAATTCTCAAATTTGATCATGAAAACTTTTCCACATAATTGAAGAGAAAAAAGAGAGAGAAAACTAAACATAGTTTTGTAAATACTAGGCTTAAGATTAATTAACAATCTCACAAATTTCCTAAATGATAGCAAAACAAAGATAAAATTTGGTAATTTATGATTTCTTAAATTACAACACTAAAAAATATTATAATACATGGTCAATTAGAATGATTTAAAAGTTTTCTAACTCAGTACAATTCTTAGCCTAACAACATTTAGATTATAAAAGAAATTGCTTTTCTGATAACACAGAGTCTCAAATTTTACACATGTATATAACTAGTATTTACATTAATGATAATAGTGATGGTCTTAATTAGTAAATCACAATAATTATGTCACAATCAGTAAGTCTCAATAGGTGTCTCACAATTGGTAAGTCTCAATAGTTATGTCATAGTCAGTAAGTCTCAGTAGTTATCCAATATTACCACAATAGAATTTTCTTGGAGCTATATAGTTAATAAATTTCTCAATGCCAAATAACAATATGCGCCTCTTTTTAAAATTATTCAAATATACATTTCTAAGTTCCATTCACATTTTTCTTGGGAAAGCTTTACAAACAGTTTGGAATCACCTATTATAATCAGGTTGGTTTAAAATGTGCTGGGCCAGTATTCTAACTACCTCTTTTGGCCCAGATAAAGGGGAAGCCTGAGAAATTTGACTCATTGCTAACAAGGTATAGTCAGTTTCCCTTCCAGACAGAGGGGATTGATAGTTAATTGAACAGCAATAATAATAACTTAAAATAATCAATATCTTTATCCTAATCAATATCTTTAGGTGGACATAATTCCTTTTATCTCTCCAAAACTTTATTGGTTTTTAACATTAAAACAGTAATCCCAAAAAACCTAGTTAACGATCTTAAAAATTTCATAAGTGCTGGCCAAATTGTTTTAGCTGTTACCTTCTATTAACTACAAGTAAAGGTAGGAATTCTTAAACCCCTAAGGAGTCTACAGATAGATTGGAGGGGGATTTAAAAATATATATCTTTTGTCATTTAAACTCAATTTTCTTCACATTCATAAGTGTATTATTATTTGACAAAAGGTTTCATATGCTTCACCAGATTTTCTATGGTAAACAGAATCTGCTAAAGAATTTTTAGCTGTTGTAACTTTTATTGCAGCCCTCGCTCAGTACAAGACAGGTGAAAAGATCTTAATGGTTCTAATTTTAACTCGAGTAAATTTTACTTCTGTGTTCACTCCTTAAAAACTTTTGAAAGTGAGAACACACACACACACACACATATTTCACTAGCACTCCACTGCCTGCTTAAACATAGTATCTCTTCTATATGTTAGTCACATTTGAATTAAATATATGGGAAAAATTTTCACTGCCATGAAAACCATATCAACTGAGCTACATATTCTTTTCATTGAAAAAAGTCTAATATTTAACATGATTTCAAAAATATACTCTTGTCTTGAAAATATTATTTTCTGTGTTTGCTTCAGTTTGAAACAACTACAGAATAGTACAACCCTTCCTCTCTACAGACTTTATGGAGGACAAAAGGATGAATTTCAGTAAGTGAGCATGTTATCCAAAACAACCTGTTATTTTGCCTGGGTTTAGTGTGAGATTAATCAATATGTTTTATTGCTTTGTTGTAAACAATGTTAAATATCAGAAACTTGTAATCTTGCTCTTTCTTGTGACTACAGTGGAATAAATTAATTGCAACATATAAAATATCTGAAATATCTTAGCAGTCATTCCCTCTAACATGCAAACAATTTTTCTTTCTCCCTCCTTGGAGGTCTTCAAGGAGAGTCTGGCTGATCACTTGCTAGGTAGGTTAGAGTGGAGATTGTTTTAATGCCAATTTCATGGTCCTCTTCGAGAGGAAGGACAAACAATAACAACAGGAGCATGGGTTGTGCTAGATGGATACTGAGTTCTCTTCCAACTCTCAAATTTGTGATTCTATGATACATTCATTACTATACACCTGTCATTTTCCATGTTTGTGCTTAGTATGTATTTTCCTCCATGGGTTCTGATTTCTTTGCATTATTTAATGAAAATCTTTTCAGATATTTTTAAACTGTACTCCTCACCCTTGCAGATCAGGTCATTTCTATTTTTGCAACCTTCATGCAGTCAGGGACTAAATCTCTGCTAACCCATATGTCTTCTGCAATGCTAGAGTGCTTTGCACACTGTGAGTGCTTAATAAATGTTTCATAAATGAATGTTGGGTATATTCATGTAGACGCTGGAGTATTCATGTTTCCAGCATAAACAAATGTGTCCTACTTATTTGTGCTTATCAAAAAAATCTTCTTTCTCTTGTTTCATTATTCAAGTGAAAAAGTAGTGAGGGTGTATGGGGAATTCAGGGAAGATTAGCACCTCTGGTGTGACAGGGCCTGGCAAGCCCTTCATCCAACTCTCACCTGGAACTCCAAAACACTAGCATGCAAAGAGGCCACACCTCAGTAAACCATCCCCACAGAAGGGCTAAACCAGGATGAGGGTAACTGACAGATTTCAGACCTGCCAGTGAGTTAAGGGGATGTCTACCACAAGCATGTGAAGGCTTTCTCTAGCAGAATGGATGGGATGAGAACAATTTATTCCAACGGCCATGAAGGAGGCTGAAGCAGGCACTGTGGGGCACTTAGAGTTTGGTCAGACAATATAGACCCCAAGGTCATTCACTCCATCATGGGATCTGGCTGCTCATTTTGACTTTTGTCCCACCACTGGACTTTGAAAACTCAGGGAGAGTGAGGCTCATGACTTTGCACAACTCTGCCTCACTTAAAACCAATTCACACTCAAGTCAAAACATCACCACATGATGTCATTGGTCCTCTTCAAAAATGAAGAACAAACAACAAAATAGGAATGAATTAGTGGTTAAGAAAAATGAAAAGATATGTAATCAATTTTAATGGCTAAAACAAGAGTTACAGTATGGTTATCTCTAGTTTTAACAAAATATCATGAATAGGTTCATCTGAAGATGACGACATTTATGTTCTTTCACATTCAAAGATCGTGCTAGTGGAAAGGTAACTCTATTTTAATGTAAGTAACATTAGCTACAACAAAAGTCACTGTGATTTCAACTTCAAGATCTGTCTTGCTTCAAACTAAGAGGAAATAAGGCACACTTTTACCCATTTAGGGGGCATATTGACATTAAAAAATAAATCTTACTAAGATTTAGAGAAACAGGAGTCACACAGAATAAAACAGTCTTTGTTTCAAACTAATGTTATCACAGAAACCATGGGCACTATATACAGCAAGTCCTCCGAGATAGAAAGCAAGCAGGTAGAACTGTTTCCCTAGATGAAGGCACAAGTATTTCCTTCTGCACTGAAGCTTCAATCAGCCATAACAGTTAAGCAGCAGGAAGAGTAATAAAAGGACTAGTGCTACTGAGGCTAGCCCCTAACAATATGTGAGTATAGATTAATGCCATGCAAAAGAAAGATACAGTGAAGACTCTTCAGGAACCATGGCCATGGAAGGAGGGCTGGGTTTGAGGTGAGAAGGCCTGGGTTTGAATACTGGCTGTGCTAATTACTACCCATCTATCTTTGGACAAGTCACTTAAATCCCACCCAGCCACTCCCTGACTCAGGTTACCTAGCTCAAAAAAAATGAGATCATTGCATTAGATGACTTCAAAGGTCCTTTCTAGCTATCGAACTGTGATTCTGTAGACTACGGGGATCTTAGGTAACCGTGTATATATCCTTCTGTATGCACACTGGGTTCTGATAGTGCACCTACACTTGTGGAAACACTACCAGGAGATTATATGTGTTCCCCCAGAGTACAAACAAAACTGACACTATTCAGGAATTAATCTGTGATACCTGTTTACCTTCAGATTAAGCAGAAACCTCTTTAATTCGCATACTATTTTCTCCACTAGGGCATGTCCCATAAGAGCTAAGGACAAGATATCTAGTTTCAGAATGGACCAGTGTGCTGTCCATTGAAATTTAAACTTTCTTCTTAGTATCCTTACTAGGAAACAAGATAGTTTGTGTCATTTTGTCTGTCTTTTCCACAGTTTTGGAACCTAACAGATCAATCACACACACTGTGACTGAGTTCATCCTCCTGGGTTTTTCTGATAACAGGAGAATGCAGAATCTCCTCTTCTTGATCTTAGTGATATACATGCTGACTTTGTTGGGGAATGGAGCCATTGTCTGTGCAGTGAAATGGGACAAGCAGCTCCACACACCCATGTACATCCTCTTGGGGAACTTTGCTTTCCTTGAAATATGGTATGTTTCTTCTACTGTTCCCAATATGTTGGCCAACTTTCTATCCAAGACCAAGACCATCTCCTTCTCTGGATGCTTCTTGCAGTTCTATTTCTTTTTCTCTCTTGGGGTTACTGAGTGTTTCTTCCTATCAGTCATGGCATATGATCGGTACCTAGCCATCTGCCATCCACTACACTATCCCACCATCATGACAGGATGGTTTTGTGCCACCCTGATATCTGTCTGTTGGGTGGGTAGATTCCTTTGTTAACCAGTTCCCATTATTCTTATATCTCAGTTGCCCTTCTATGGCCCTAACGTCATTGATCACTTTGTCTGTGACCCAGGCCCACTATTTGCACTCACCTGTGTCCCTGCTCCTAAAATTAATCTCATCTGCTACACTTTCAATTCCATGATTCTCTTTGAACCCTTCCTCTCCATCCTCGGATCCTACACCCTGGTCCTCAGAGCTGTGTTGCGTGTTCCCTCTGGTGCTGGCCGACATAAAGCCTTCTCCATATGTGGATCCCATCTCGTGGTTGTGTCTCTATTTTATGGCACCCTCATGGTGATGTACGTAAGCCCAACATCTGGGAATCCAGCTGGAATGCAGAAGATTGTCACATTGATGTACTCAGTAGTAACTCCCCTCTTAAATCCCCTAATCTACAGTCTACGCAACAAGGATATGAAAAATGCCCTGAGGAAAGTCTTAGGAGGATTGAAAATTAGCCAGAGTTCATGAGAATTATTTGAAAAGTAAGATGACTATGATATTGCTCTTTGGCTCTCCTTCAATACTTTGAAGGATCTGAGGTCTCATAATTCCTCTACCACTGAATTCTGCAACCCATCGATACCTTTTCATCCTGTGTGCCTTTTTTCATCTCATGCTTCCACAAAGTCACAATAGAGATTTTAGAAAAGGAAAAGGACCTATGTGGACAAAAAATATTTATAGCAACTCTTTTTGTTGTGGCAAAGAATTGGAAATTGCAGAAATGCCAATCAATTGGGAAATGGCTGAACAAGTTGTGGGATATGATTAGGATGGAATACTATTGTCCTAAAAGAAATGATGAGCAGGATGCTTTCAGGAAAGCCTGGAAAGGCTTGCATGAACTAATGAAAAGTGAAATGAGGAGAACCAGGAAAACACTGAACAAAGTAACAACAAGATTGTGCAATGATCAACTGTAAATGATTTAGCTACTCTCAGCAATACAATGATCCAAGACAATTCTAAAGAACTTAAGATGAAAAAGTGTTATTCATATCCAGAGAAAGAACTGGTGGAATCCTAAAGCAGATTAAAACGTACCTTTTTAACTTTATTTGCTCTTCTTGGGGTTTGGGGTCTACATCTTATTTTGTAACATAGATACTACGGAAATGTTTTGCATGATTATCCATCTATAATCTATATCCAATTTGATGCTTTCCCAAGAAGGAGAGAGAGAGAGAGAGAGAGAGAGAGAGAGAGAGAGAGAGAGAGAGAGAGAGAGAGAGAATACAGAACTCAAACTTTAAAAAAACAAATGTTAAAAAATTTTGTTTAAATGTAATTGAGAAAAAAATAAGATAAAAATTAAATGTTAAAAAATGTACATTGCTATCTGCGGAGTGCTCTATCTACAGCACTCGCACTACTGTCCCCACCACTGCTAGCCCGTCCTCTCACTCACCAAGTCGCAGCATGATGAGTCTTCGGGGGGCCACCGGCCTCCACGACCCTCGTGGAGGAAGAACCAGACAGAACACCTGAGGTAATCAGGGAGCTCTTTATTCCGCCGCGACTACATCCCGGAACGCCGCACTTCCCCGAAGCGAGTGCTCTTATAGCTTTACCCCTCCCTATGCGAGCTCTATCGTCCAATCACAGGCTGAGTCCTACTTTATATCCTAATATGGCAATTACAGCAAGCTAGCTCTAAGTGTTCCCGCCCCCAACATCTCCCGTTCCCGCCCCCAACAGCTATCCACTATGCCATGCCGCATCTCATGATGTCACTGTGGAAACAAAGGAAGGAAGGAAGGAAGGAAGGAAGGAAGGAAAGAAGGAAAGAAGGAAGGCAGGCAGGAAGGAACGAAGGAATGAAGGAAAGAAGGAACCAAGGAACGAAAGAACGAACAAAGGAAGGAAGGAAGGAAGGAAAAAGAAGAAGAAAAGAAAGGATGAGGGGCATAATTTCAGAAAAACATGGTCAGAACTATATGAACAGCCATAAATGAAGTGAGAATAAGGAGATCATTGTGTACGGTAACAGCAATGTTGTAATGATTATCAACTGTGACAGACTTGGCTACTCTAATCAATACTAGGATCCAAGATAGTTTCAAAGGCATCATGATGAAAAAATGCTATCTACCTCCAGAGAGAGAACTGATGAACTCTGAGTGAAAATTTAAGCATAATTTTTTCACTTTATTTCTCTTCCTTTCTTTGTAATATGGCTGATATGGAAATATGTTTTTGCATGATTTCACATGTATAATTGATATCATATTGCTTGCCTTCTCAGTGAGGGAGGAAGTGGGAGGGAGAGAGATAATTTGAAACTCAAAATTTAAAAAGGAACAGCCTTAAAATAAATAATAAATCTGAAAAAAATAAAAAACAAAGAATACAACCCCAGTGGAAATGCAGTATACCCACTAAACCTACTGAAGAGAAACCTAGGAATTAACAATATTCATTTATATGACACATAAATTGGATCCCATACAAAGGACCACACTCCTAGGGCACTGGAGCTAGAAGTCCTTAAAACAGAATATAAGAAATAATCTACATGTAATATTTTTCCACAATATTTTCCTATCAGGAACTATGAAAGGGAGAATCTTGTGGCTGACATTTGCTACCTGACCTTGTCTCCAGGCTCAGCAAAGAAATCTCATCATAGTATGAAGGCAAGGAGAGGTGGGAGGGAGCAGGAAGCTCATGCCAACCAGTATAATTACTGCTTCTGTGCACTTGCCATTAGCCAGCACTTCAAAGGAGGTTATTCTTTTGTAAAGCCATTTATTCTGTGCCCCTTTAGAGAGAACTAAAGCACTGTTGGCATTCCTATCTACTTCTGTGAGTGCTCAAGACTATGTATTAGCTCTCTGAGGATACTCAGGTGTCATTCAGCACACCAATGCAGATTCAGAATCTGCTAAATAACGAATGAGAGGTGCCAAGCTTTCCTACAGAATGCTGTGAGGCTCTTCATCCTTCAAAACTAATATCTAGCAGAGGGATTTCTGAGGGTCACCTCCCTCCCCCACTCCAAGCACCCACCCTGTAACAATTCCACTGCTTATTTGTATGTTCACGCAATAGTTTACATTTAAATAGCGTTTTAATCTCATTAGAAGGAAGAAGTGCGTGAGGCAAATATTTCATTGGGGGTAGAAAGATCTATGAATCATGAAAATTTTCCTCATTCACAAAAGAAGATGATTGCTCAGTAGACTGCTCCCTCCCCTTTTAAACTAATGGATGTTCTCCTCAGATCCCTCCAGATATGTCCCCAAACGTGGAGTTACTTCATCAGACCTAGCTATGCCCAAGAGCCAATCTACTATGAATGAGGGAGACAGCACAAGTATAGAAGGGACACAAGGCAGCAACCAAGGATTCTTGAAAAGATGCTTGAGACATCAGGGAAAACATTTATGTGAGAAACAAATTCGGTCCCTTGGGAATCTAACTGCCTTTGCCATCTCCCCATCCCTTTCAAAGCCCCTTCATCAGAGACCAGAACCCAAGAGTTTTTATTGACTGCTAATAGAAATTTCATGTGCCATGTACCTCAAAACTTTATGTACTCCACTACTAAAGAAAGTGAACCAGAAAGATGACTCAAGGTTTCCTGAGGTTTCTTCTTCAATTCAAGTTAGATGGCATCAAAGATAATCATCATCACTGTTCTGCTTTCCTCTATGCACTACTGCAAATAATCTGCTCATGTACAACCTATTCCATACTCTGCCAAAACTAAATAGTAATAACAATAATAACAGGAAAGTTCCAGGGTTAAGGTATTGTTGTTATAGGACTTTGTAAGATGTTGGGTAAAAAATAAGTGTAGAGCAGAGGAAAGACTTACTTCAAGAGCAAAGACTCCTGAAATCAGATACTAGATGAGACTATATGTAGTTTGAAGGGAGAAGTCTAAATTTGGGGTTTCTCTTCTTAGTTTTCTCCATGACTTTTTAAATGATGCGGAAACCATAGTGGATAAACTACCTTCTCTTTCCATATCCATACATCATATATACATCTTTCTCAGAAAAAAAAAATTGAATTGAGTCACACCTACCATGAATCTATGTTTTTGTGCTGGCATGTTTTGAGGAACATAATTTTTATGTTTTAGGGGACAATAATTCACAAATACATATATCAATACACATAATAATTGGCTGTGTGACCAAACAAGATAACTTTTGTAAAATGCTTAGCACAGAACCTGGCGTAGAGTAGGTGTTGTATAAATGCTAATTCCCCCCTCTCTTCTTTCCCCTGCTAGAGTGGGGTTTTACTCCTATTAGAAATTGGCATTCTCAATACAACTCCTCCCAACACTGAGTTTCAACAAGAAACTGCTGATATTTCTATTCATTCCCAAAGTCCAAGAGGGAACCTTAACTTTAGAATCTACTATTCTTCCTGCATAGAGTCATAATGTATGCCCCATCATTGTGAAACTTGACATACAGAAATTTACTATATTGAATTTACCACTAATGGGTTGTGTCTATGTGCAACATCCAATAATAAGCTAGGCAGGATTCCATTATGCCTTCACCTTTATATTTCAGTAACATGTCCTCCATTATGACTTTCTGTTCTATTTTATAGTTTCAAGTAAAGAGGATCTTCTACTTCATGCCTTTACTTCTGCATAACAACTTGTTGCCTCTGCTAGGATTCCATATTCTTCCTGGCAAATTAAACTACTCCTAAATCCTATAAACTTCCAGAAAGAGAATCTAGGCAGCCCATTTAGTTTTCCTATGAGAAATCATGTGTTGTATGGGTATGTGGAGAAAACGTGCCTAAGTCTCAGTACCCAGTTGGAAAGCTATATTTTATGTTGCTCTATAAAATGATGACTACATAACTTAATGAGGCTGTATAAAATGACTATATGAAGGGAAGGAAGCAGTAGGACTCAAGGCACCAAAATGGAGAAGTATACATCATATTTTAGGAAGGCCAATAGTCAATTTCACTGTAGAATAAGTTACATATAAGAGAATAGTAGCAGATAAAACTGGAGCTAGAAAGATGCAAAGGTAACCTACCTGAGCTGTATGTAAGCAGACACCTATACTACTGTGCTATAAGAAATGATGAGCTTAATGATTTAGAAAAACATGGATAGAATTACATGAAATAATAACTAAATGAGCAGAACCAAGAAAACATTGTATACAGTAACAGCAGTATTGTTGAAGAACAACTTTGAACAATTAAATCATTTTGACTGTTATAAAAACCCAAATTCAATACAAAAGACCTATGAAGGAAGATACTATCTGCATCCAAATAAAGAATTATTAAATAGAAATGTGTATAGAATGACTTTACATATATACATATATTAGTGGTTAATGGTAGCACTCATGGGAGGGGGTGAGGGAAGAATAAAAGAAAGACTTATACTTACTTTATTATATATATAAAAGGAATAGCAAGCTGTACATAATAGATTTGTGTTTTCATATACTAGCATCTTTTTTCTATTCTATTATGTTAAAGAAATGCTTCTTTTATTTCATAAGTTTAGAATAAAATATGTGATTTTTAAAAAAAAAAAAGAAACCTATCTATGATAACCTCAAGATCAGGAGAGTGTCCTAGCATCTCTGCTAGGCTATAGGCTATGATTAGGCAGAAAATTCAGTAGCTAGCCATAATTGACCACTGGCTGATATATTTTAAACTGGTCATCACAGTGTGGAAGATGCATAGCAAGCAAGTACAAGGAGGTAGAAGGAAGGAGCTCAGGCTTGAGTTGGGAAGCAGCAACACATTTCTGGTGACTTGGGTCCCAAAGATTTTTCTGTTCTGGCATATCCTGCAAGCATGATTGCCTTTCTTTAAAGGAAGGAGTCCAGGGAGGTTTATTCTGTGGATGTCCATATTGTTTCCTGTATCTATGACCTATTGGTCAAAATGTACTGATCTGGACAAAATTAACATGTTAGGTAGTTATCTTTCAGTACCTCTGGTTCAGACTCTGCTGAAACCTCAAAACTACATTCTGAGGACTTCCCTTTCCATTTAGGTGTGCCAGTAAATGTATATATCATTAAGGCAGAATTGATGACTTCAAAGATAACCATGAATATGCCTGAATGGTCCAGAATCGCAGGGTATAAGGAATTCTCTAAGTAGAAGGCAGAGGAGTTAAAGCATTTATTGAAACTCAAAAGTACTAGACCCATGGACCAGTGTCCCCAATTCGACATCCTGGCAAGAACCTTCCAAAACCAGTATGCCCATCTCACAATAGTGACCAGGAAGCCACAGAAAAACATTATGGCAGCAAGCCAAACCATACTGGTGCTTCCCCCCACCCAATGCCAGGGCCCTCCAGCAAGAAGACCACCCGCTGGCCTCAAGCCCCTGCTCAGCACTCTCCGGTCTCCATGAGGGTCAGTTCTGCTTTTCTGTAGTGCCTGCCGCCATCACCGCCGCTTCCGCCCCAATCTCCAAGCTGTGTTCTAGCTAGCTGACTGCTTCCTCTCTCCTTCAGTTCTTAACTGCTCTCACCAACTGCCTCACCAACTGCCTCTTATCTCTGCTCCAACCATTCAGCAAGCTCCTCCCACCAGAGGCTTCCATTGGCTCCAGTCCTAGCCACTCTCCCCAGGACCCTGAGGGCCCCACCCCCGAAGCCCACTCACATGGGTGGGGAAGATCTTCCCATTCACTGATTGCCTTTACAATGTATTATCCAGAAAAGTAGATTGGGCTTTGAATATCAACAAGGATAAGGAATTTAGAAGCATAGCATGTAAGAACTGGAAAGGACCTTGGAGATCATCAAGTCATTTGGAATTTATTCAATAAATGTAACAGATATTTGGATATTAAAGATCTTTGGGGAGTGGGGCCACACAACCTCTACAGGACTGATTGTTGTTGGGAGAAACGGGAGGCAGAAAGACAACTTAAAGAAGAAATTTTATTGGTCCAAGCATGAGGTAAAGAGGTCTGAACTACTATGGTGGTGGTGGAAATGGAAAGGAGAGGATAGAAGTTAAAGGGAAAAAGAAGATGCTACATAAATATTCCATCCACAAATGGTCTGATTGTTTTCTGTTCTTGTTGTCCACTCATGTCCTACTCCTCACGACCCCATCTTGGGGTTTTCTGAGCAAAGATATGGGAGACATTGGCCATTTCTTTCTCCAACTCATTTTGCACATGAGGAACTCAGGCAAACAGGGTTAAGTGATTTACCCAGGGTCACACAACTAGTAAGTATCTGAGGCCAGGTTTAAATGCAAGAAGATGAGTTTTCCTAATTCTAAGCCCAGTGCTCTGTCCACTGTGCCACCTACCTGCCTCTGAGTGTTTAGCGGATTCCAAATAACTTAATAGTATGATAGCCAAAAACAGCTCTTGCCTTGTGAGACTATGTAAAGAGGGCCATTCTGAATTTGTTCATAGGATCATTTATGAAGTAGTATGTTTACTTCTTGGTGGTATATATTAGAAAGAACATTGGACAATCTGCAGAGCACTCAGAGAAAAGATAATGATCATGATAGTGACAGACCTCAAGATAATGTCCTGTTGCTAAAGATTCTGCCAAGAATTGGTAAAAGAAATCAAGAAGGTTTAGCTAGAAGAAGAAAAATATTTCAAAGGCTAACACAGGTAAAAGGGATAAGACTTATTTTGCCTACATGAAGAGGACAGAACAAGCAGCATGGGTGTAAGTCCCTAAGATGCAAACAAGGGTTTGCCATTCATTAGGAATTTCCTATCAGAATTGTCCATGAGTGGAATTGACAACCTCAGAAGGGAGGAATGGAAGATTCCCATTGCTGCAGATCTTCAAGTCAAGTCTGGATGACCATTTGTGACATACGTTGTGACAAGGATTCTTGTTCATACATGGAATACATTCCCTGGCTTTTGTGGTCCCTTTCAGCTCTGAAATTATGTCATACATGACATTTGCCTCAAAGGAGCCTTTTGAGAGAAAAAAATATTCTGCAACACATCGTGCACTCTTTCAACTATCAGGACATCAGAAACTGGATTCATGTTGATCTTCCTTACTCATTATTGAAGTGCAGGGGGTTGATCGGTCTGGCATTATCCCCTGGTGAACCAAATCCTGCTGAGATTCAGTGGCACTGTAATTACTAAAAAGTTTAGTCAGGGAAATAGCTTTGAGTACTTGAGAAGGAAGAGTAATTTCTCACTGGGAGTTTGGGGAAAAGTCATAACAGGTTTTTCCAAGCCGTGGCCAATTGGTCACAAGAATAGATCCCAAGGGGACCAAGCCATGGGGTTAATCAGAAGTAGACCTTGCCTAGGACCCTTACTCTTAGGGGAAAGACTATGGAAAAAGTTCTCAAATGGCTACACAAAACAATTTGGGCCAGCCATTTCCATGGCTCATGGAACTAGACCTATTTAGTATCAAAGCCCATATCAATAAGAATTTTAAGCATAATGAAACCTAGAAAGGTAACATTCCACTGCAGACAAGGTACCATAATTAAACTGTGATAAGCTTTGTAAACTTTTAAACCATATGCAACTGGACCACACTAGATCCACTGAAAGTTCCTCTTAAACAGCAATCCTCAGGTATTTGTCTTCACAGGTTGATATGGTGTTATTGGAAAATGTTAAAGAGACCAAAGGAAACCCTGTGTTCTTTTCCTTATGGGGAATGAAGCCTTTGGTATCCTGGTAAGCAAGAGGTAATGTCAGCTTAAAGTCTGATGGATGGCACCCAAAACTTGAGACCCCAGCTTGCTGGTACAGAGAGAAAAAATTGAGTGGTTATAGGTTAAGAAGAAGACAGGATAATATCAAATTGGTTTCTATACAAACAGGATGTTTAGCATACAAATCCTACAAAAGCATCACTAAAATCCTTGGAAATTTTAAAAGAAGTCATAGTGCCATTTTTAGAGAACTGATAAATAGAAGTATGCATAGAATGATTTTTCATATATATACATATTTGTGTCTAATGGTAGCCATCTCCAGGGCAGGGGGGAGGAGGGAAGAAAAAATGGAGGGAAAGGAAATTTACATGATAACTTTGTTGTATACTTGGAAAGAATAGCAAGTTTTGCATGGTGGATTTGTAGTTTCATATGCAATCAGCTTTTCATTTCTTCTACTCTGTTGTGGCAATGCTTGTTTCATTTTATGAATTAAAAATAAAATAAATATTTTTTTTAAAATCCTTGTCCTATAAATAACAAATATGCATGGCAACTGATAAAATTGTCTTTATGTCTTTTCCATAGCTCAGCGACCAACACATGAGTCAGGAACGCACACTGACGGAATTTGTCCTCTTGGGTTTCCCTGGTTGGTGAGAAATGCAAACCTTACTCTTTTTATTGTTCTTAATCATCTATATGCTGATCATGAAGAGGAATGAGGCTATCATATGTGTAGTGAGGTGGGGCAAGAGGTTTCACACCCCAATATACATCCTACTGAGGAACTTTGTGTTCCTGAAAATATGGTACTTCATCTCCCCTGTTCCCAACATGTTGGAAAATTTCCTCTCAAAGACCAAAACTAGCTTTTCCACTAGTTGTTTACTCCAGAAGCCTCTTTCTTATGCATCATAGCTTATGATCCTTACCTTGCCATTTGCCACCCACTACATTCCCCAACATTAAGGCCTTGAGGCACTACTACACTTTCATGTCTCTCTGCTGAGCAGCTGGCCTCCTCAGCTATTCTGTGTCCACTGTCTAGCTCTCTTAGTTGTCATTTTGTGGTCCCAATATCATTGATTATTTTATTTATGACATAGACCCACTGCTGGTCCTCTCCTGTGCCCCTGATCCTGCCACTGGTTCTGTTCTATGTCTCAAACACCCTCCTTACCTTCCTTATTGTATTATGCATCCTTGGCTCCTACATTCTGCTACTAAAGCTGTGCTGCAAATCCCTTCAGTATCATGCCAGCACATTTACAGTTGTTGCTGAGATTTGACAGGCTCAGGGGTTTATGACTCAAACTGTCCCTTCCTTGATGCATATGTGTGTGTATACATATACACATTGCATAATATATATGTATATATGCATACACACATTTGTATATGGATATATATAAATATATACTATATAGTACTATATATATATTTCAAATATATGATATACTATATAAACACCATATGGTATATACTATATTATATATTATATGCCTATATATTACTATAGAGTAATGCTATATAGCATTAGAAAGTTTGGAACAAATATTAGTATTTAAACTATTAAGTAGCTTAAATATTATGTATGGCTAAAACATTACTATTTCAGCTATTAAAGCTTAAAACTTCAGTAAGGCTTTTGGGAAACTATATAAATATACATACATAATAAATAAATCTACAAGATATATTTATATATTGATTGGTAGATAGATAGATAGATAGATAGATAGATAGATAGATAGATAGATAGATAGTGTCACCCCACTAGAATAGAAGCTCGGGTTATGTTTCTTGCCTTTTTGTATACAAAGCACTTAAGGCAGCTTCTGAGCGGGATCTGAGAGGCTGGTGGCACTGGTCCTACCTCTTTCAGCAATCTGAGTGCTTCATGCTAGTTCCATTTCCTCCAACATGAAGCCAAATAACAGCTTGTCCTCCTCACTGGACAAGACAAAAGGAAAAGGGGGGCTTCAATGATACCTCAAAGGACTTTATATGCATTCCTTGTGTTGTTTCAGCAGCCAATCAAAAGGAACACAGAAAAGTGGCCTGATAGACTTCTCTCAATTGGGGAACAGGGCCTTTCTATTACACATTATCTTGCAATTCCACAGGTAACTTCACCAAACCCTACCACATCATTTGGCATCAAGCAGAGCACATTGTCCACACACACTCAGAGAATGGCCTCCCATTGGCTAGTTCCCCATCATACTCAGCATATGATAAATGCTTAGGAAGTGCTTACTGATTGACTTTAGGGACTTTCCCATAGCCATATATCAAGCTAAATGTCAGTAGCAGGATTCAAAAATACATCTTCCTGAATCTGGGTCAAGTACTCTAAAGACTATGCCACTACTAAATGGGAAGGAAAATTATTCACCAAAGGTAAAATGGAATGAATAAACTATATGAGTGGTATCCATTATATTTGGGGGGGAATCAAATGAAAAATAGCAACTGAATGACAACCATTATGTAAGGTCAGCCTATTATTAGAAAGGAAGAGAAGGCAGGCACACACCACAAATAAGATCACTTACTCATTTCCCTATAGGGAAGAGAAATTTCCTTAGTGAAAAATAATCCTCACACAAAGGAAAGAGTACTTGAGATTTCCCAGATATTTACTTTGACTCTGGTGTCTCATTAGTCAGACTCAAGAGGGAAACCTAGTCAAAATACTGTGACTTACAGGAGCAGGGGGCCAATAGAAATGGAGGAACTGTGTATCTTAGGAAACTGGGAATTAATGATAATTGCTTATAGGAAATATAAATTGGATCAGATACACACAGTTCAAATCACTACAAGAGAATGAGTTCCCAGAATTGTCAGGTATAGAAAAAGGCAAATGAAATATATATAATTTTTTGACATTCTATGCCCCATTTTCCCCACCTTCCACCAAAGAATTTCAAGATTAGGATGCTTGAGGAAGAGCTCCTTGTAACTTATTCCTTCCTTGTCCAAGTCATGGCTCTGTCACTTACTGCCTGTATGACTTCAGGACAAGACACCTAACTTCCCTGGGCCTCAGTTCCTCATCACTAAAAGAAGGGAGTTGGAGTAGATGGCCCCTGACATCCCTTTCAATTCTAAATCTATGAAGCTATGATCATTTCACCCAGGTGAGCCAGCAAGTTTGTAATGCAGCAGATAGTTTTGGACTTGGGGTAAGAAAGTCCTTGAGTTCAAATCTAGCCTTGGACCTTGGACTAACAGTGTGACCTGGAGGCAAGTCACTTAACTTCCCTTTCTCTTTCCATTTACTCCAATCTATAAGTAGGGAGAATAGATAACACTTGCCTACCATGGTTGTTGTGTGGATAAATGGAGATAATTTGGTAAGGTGCTTTGAAAGCCTTAAAGCACCATATAAATGCTAGCTGATAATTATTAATGACATAACTATAAGAGAATGGTCTGCATTATAGCCAGCACAATGACTGCTTTTATGTATGTGTTGCTGTTGTACAGTGAGGATGTCTATTCTTTGTTACAATTGTTCACTCTATTTTCTTCTAGAGAGAGCCAAAGGAATCCTGGGGTTCTTCTTTGTCTAGGAATGGAGATACCCTAGGAGGCCTCAGGACAGTGCATCTGCTCTTAGTGTATATGAGTGCTAAGGAAAAGAGACACTTCTAGCAGCCAGGTGATAATGTCTGAATGCGATGCATTGGATTTCAAAAATTCACCTCTGTGGGTTCAACACGTGGTTCATGGGGAGGGGGGTGCAGGAACACTCATGTTTCTCTTATAGACATTTCATCAAATAATAACTTACTGATGGTAGCCTTCATCAGTGCCCCTTCAAGAGCATTCTTCCATCTCACTTCCATACTTCTCCTATTTCAACTTTTCCAGTGGCAAGCAGGCTCATCTGGAGAAGCCAGAGAAATTTTCCACTAATCTTACCCACAGCAGAGATCCACTGAACCAAGAGGTAAAAGAAGCTTTTTTGTCAAGGGTCTGAAAAAAGTACACACCTATATAAGTACTCAAGTATTCCTATCAAGGAGATGGAAAAGGTTGGAGTTTTTCAATTGTTTCTATCAAATTCTGTGGGGCCAACTACTGGAATCCAGAAGATAAGTTTCCTATGCTCATTGTTTTTACACCCCTATGCTTATTTGTATCTTTGCCATGAGTGGGCCATATATAATAAAATTTGCTGGCTAATAGAATTGACATAGCATTAAGTTTTAGGGTTGAGATTGTCAGTGTTTCATTTAGTTCAGATTTCTAAGGTCCTTTCCAGATCTAATTTTTCATGATTCTATCATACTAACCAGGTGAGAAGATAAGATTCGCAGACTAACAAGTTCCAGTTCCTGGGGAAGAAGGCCCAGTTTCTCTTCCTGGCTCCATGGATGACAAACCTGTGATTGTCGTTAAGTAACAACAATGTTTACAACACACTCTTTTAGGGGTGGGAAGGAATTTTTAACTTCTCTAGGAGAGGAGGCAGGGTGTCCCAATGCACTTTGAGCATACTGTTACCCTAAAAAAAAAAAGTTCTAGAAAAGGTTTCTTTCTGCACCTGGAAATGCTCTGTTAGCCCAGTAATTGTCTTCATTAGTCACCACACACACACACACACACACACACACACACACACACTTCACTAACATTCCACTGCCTGTTTAAACATAGTATCTCTTCCATATGTTAGACACATTTGAATTAAATATATGGGAAAATTTTCCACTGCCATGAAAACCATATCAACTGAGCCATGTATTCTTTTCATTGAAAAAAGTCTAATATTTAGCATGATTTCAAAAATTTACTCTTGTCTTGAAAATATTATTTTCTGTGTTTGCTCCAGATTAAAACAACTACAGAATAGTACAACCCTTCCTCTCTACAGACTTTATGGAGGACAAAAGGATGAATTTCAGTAAGTGAGCATGTTATCCAAAACAACCTGTTATTTTGCCTGGATTTAGTGTGAGATTAATCAATATGTTTTATTGCTTTGTTGTAAACAATGTTAAATATCAAAAACTTGTAATCTTGCTCTTTCTTGTGACTACAGTAGAATAAATTAATTGCAACATATAAAATATCTGAAATATCTTAGCAGTCATTCCCTCTAACATGAAAACAATTTTTCTCTCCACCGCCTTGGAGATCTTCAGGGAGAGTCTGGCTGATCACTTGCTAGGTAGGTTAGAGTGGAGATTGTTTTAATGCCAATTTCATGGTCCTCTTCGAGAGGAAGGACAAACAATAACAACAGCGACATGGGTTGTGCTAGATGGATACTGAGGTCTCTTCCAACCCTCCAATTTGTGATTCTATGATACATTCATTACTATACACCTGTCATTTTCCATGTTTGTGCTTAGTATGTATTTTCCTCCATGGGTTCTGATTTCTTTGCATTATTTAAAAAAAATCTTTTCAGATATTTTTAAACTGTACTCCTCACCCTTGCAGATCTGGTCATTTCTATTTTTGTAACCTTCATGCAGTCAGGGACTGTCTTTGCTAACCCGTATGTCTTCTGCAATGCTAGAGTGCTTTGCACCCTGTGAGTGCTACTTATTTGGGCTTATTAAAAAATCTTCTTTCTCTTGTTTCATTATTCAAGTGAAAAAGGAGTGGGGGTGTATGGGGAATTCAGGGAAGATTAGCACCTCTGGTTTAAGGGCCTACCAAACCCTTTTCAGGGCGTCCTCCTTCATCCAACTCTCACTTAGAACTCGAAGACAGTAGCATGCAAATAGGCCACACCTCAGTAAACCATCCCCACAGAAGGGCTAAACCAGGATGAGGGCAACTGACAAACTTCAGACCTGCCAATGAGTTAAGGGGATGTCTACCACAAGCATGTGAAGGCTTTCTCTAGCAGAATGGATGGGATGAGAACAATTTATTCCAACGGCCATGAAGGAGGCTGAAGCAGGCACTGTGGGGCACTTAGAGTTTGGTCAGACAACATAGACCCCAAGGTCATTCACTCCATCATGGGATCTGGCTGCTCATTTTGACTTTTGTCCCACCACTGGACTTTGAAAACTCAGGGAGAGTGAGGCTCATGACTTTGCACAACTCTGCCTCACTTAAATCCAATTCACACTCAAGTCAAAACATCACCACATGATGTCATTGAATCTCTTCAAAAATGAAGGACAAACAACAAATTATGAATGAATTAGTGGTTAAGAAAAATGAAAAGATATGTAATCAATTTTAATGGCTAAAACAAGAGTTACAGTACGGTTATCTCTAGTTTTAACAAAATATCATGAATAGGTTCATCTGAAGATGACGACATTTAAGTTCTTTCACATTCAAAGATTGTGCTAGCGGAAAGGTAACTATGTTAATGTAAGTAACATTAGCTACAACAAAAGTCACTGTGATTTCAACTTCGAGATCTGTCTTGCTTCAAACTAAGAGGAAATAAGGCACACTTTTACCCATTTATGGGGCATATTGACATTAAAAAATAAATCTTACTAAGATTTAGAGAAACAGGAGTCACACAGAAAGAAACAGTCTTTGTTTCAAACTAATGTTACCACAGATACCATAGCCAATATAGCAAGCCCTCCAAGATAGAAAGCAAGCAGGTAGAACTGTTTCCCTAGACGAAGGCACAAGTATTTCCTTCTGCACTGAAGCTTTAATCACCCATAACATTTAAGCAGCAGAAACTGTAATAAAAGGACTAGTGTTGCAGAGACTAGCCCCTATCAATATGTGAGTATAGATTATTGCCATGCAAAATAAAGAGACAGTGAAGATTCTTCAGGAACCATGACCATGGAAGGAGGGCTGGATTTGGGGTGAGAAGACCTGGGTTTGAATACTGGCTATGCTAGTTACTGCCCATCTATCTTTGGACAAGTCACTTAAATCCCACCTAGTCACTCCCTCACTCAGGTTCCCTAGCTGAAAAAAGATGAGATCATTGCATTAGATGACTTCAAAGGTCCCTTGTAGCTATCAATCTGTGATTCTGTAGACTCTGGTGGTCTTAGGTAACTGTGTGTATGTCCTTCTATGTGCACACTGTGTTCTGATAGGGCACATACACTTGTAGAAAGACTTCCAGAAGTGTGAGTATTATATGTGTTCCCCCAGAGTACAAACAAAACTGACACTATTCAGGAATTAATTTGTGATACAGTTTACCTTCAGATTAAGCAGAAACCTCTTTAATTCGCATACTATTTTCTCCACTAGGACAAGACATCTAGTTTCAGAATGGACCAGCATGCTGTCCACTGAAATTTAAACTTTCTTCTTAGCATGCTTACTCAGAAACAAGATAGTTTGTGTCATTTTTGTCTTGTCTCATCCACAGTTTTGGAGCCTAACAGGTCAATCACACACACTGTGACTGAATTTGTCCTCCTGGGTTTTTCTGGTGACAGGGAAATGCAGAATCTCTTCTTCTCCTTGATCTTAGTGGTATACACGCTGACTTTGTTGGGGAATGGAGCCATTGTCTGTGCAGTGAAATGGGACAAGCAGCTCCACACACCCATGTACATCCTCTTGGGGAACTTTGCTTTCCTTGAAATATGGTATGTTTCTTCTACTGTTCCCAACATGTTGGCCAACTTTCTATCCAAGACCAAGACCATCTCCTTCTCTGGATGCTTCTTGCAGTTCTATTTCTTTTTCTCCCTGGGGACTACAGAGTGTTTCTTCCTATCAGTCATGGCATATGATCGGTACCTAGCCATCTGCCATCCACTACACTATCCCACCATCATGACAGGACGGTTTTGTGCCACCCTGATATCTGCCTGTTGGATTAGTGGATTTCTTTGTTACCCAGTTCCTATTATTCTTATATCTCAGTTGCCCTTCTGTGGCCCTAACGTCATTGATCACTTTGTCTGTGACCCAGGCCCACTATTTGCACTCATCTGTGTTCCTGCTCCTAAAATTAAACTCATCTGCTACACTTTCAATTCCATGATTATCTTTGGACCCTTCCTCTCCATCCTTGGATCCTACACCCTGGTCCTAAGAGCTGTGTTGCGTGTTCCCTCTGGTGCTGGCCGACATAAAGCCTTCTCCACATGTGGATCCCATCTTGTGGTTGTGTCTCTATTCTATGGCACCCTTATGGTGATGTATGTCAGCCCAACATCTGGGAATCCAGCTGGAATGCAGAAGATTGTCACATTGATGTACTCAGTAGTAACTCCCCTCTTAAATCCCCTAATCTACAGTCTACGCAACAAGGATATGAAAAATGCCCTGAGGAAAGTCCTAGGAGGATTGAAAATTAACCAGAGTTCATGAGAATTATTTGAAAAGTAAGATGACTATGATATTGCTCTTTGGCTCTCCTTCAATACTTTGAAGGATCTGAGGTCTCATAATTCCTCTACCACTGAATTCTGCAACACATTGATACCTTTTCATCCTGTGTGACCTTTTTCATCTCATGCTTCCACAAAGTCCCAAAAGAGATTTTAAAAGAGGAAAAGGACCTATGTGGACAACAAATATTTATAGCAACTCCTTTTGTGGTAGCAAAGAATTGGAAATTGTGAAAATGCCAATCAATTGGGAAATGGCTGGACAAGTTGTGGGATATGATTAGGATGGAATACTATTGTGCTATAAGAAATGATGAGCAGGATGCTTTCAGGAAAGCCTGGAAAGGCTTGCATGAACTAATGAAAAGTGAAATGAGCAGAACTAGGAAAACACTGAACAAAGTAACAACAAGATTGTGCAGTGATCAACTGCAAATGATTTAGCTATTCTCAGCAATACAATGATCCAAGACAATTCTAAAGAACTTAAGATGAAAAAGTGTTATTCATATCCAGAGAAAGAACTGGTGGAACCCTAAAGCAGATTAAAACATACCTTTTTAACTTTATTTGCTCTTCTTGGGGTTTGGTGTCTACATCTTATTTTGTAACATAGCTACTATGGAAATGTTTCGCATGATTATCCATCTATAATCTATATCCAATTTGCTGCTTTCCCAAGAAGGAGAGAGAGAGAGAGAGAGAGAGAGAGAGAGAGAGAGAGAGAGAGAGAGAGAATACAGAACTCAAACTTTAAAAAAACAAATGTTAAAAAATTTTGTTTACATGTAATTGAGAAAAAAATAAGATAAAAATTAAATGTTAAAAAATGTAGTTTGCTATCCACTATGCCATGCCACATCTCATGATGTCACTGTGGAAACAAAGAAAGGAAGGAAGGAAGGAAGGAAGGAAGGAAGGAAGGAAGGAAGGAAGGAAGGAAAAAGAAGAAGAAAAGAAAGGATGAGGGGCATAATTTCAGAAAAACATGGTCAGAACTATATGAACAGCCATAAATGAAGTGAGAATAAGGAGATCATTGTGTACGGTAACAGCAATGTTGTAATGATGATCAACTGTGACAGACTTGGCTACTCTAATCAATACAAGGATCCAAGATAGTTTCAAAGGCATCATGATGAAAAAATGCTATCTACCTCCACGGAGAGAACTGATGAACTCTGAGTGAAAATTTAAGCATAATTTTCTCACTTTATTTCTCTTCCTTTCTTTGTAATATGGCTGATATGGAAATATGTTTTTGCATGATTTCACATGTATAATTGATATCATATTGCTTGCCTTCTCAGTGAGGGAGGAAGTGGGAGGGAGAGAGATAATTTGGAACTCAAAATTTAAAAAGAAAAGACCTTAAAATAAATAATAAATCTGAAAATATAAAAAAGAAAGAATACAACCCCAGTGGAAATGCAGTATACCCACTAAACCTACTGAAGAGAAACCTAGGAATTAACAATATTCATTTATATGACACATAAATTGGATTCATGCAAAGTACCATACTCCTAGGGAACAGGGCCCAGAATCCCTTAAAACAAGAGTATAAGAAATAACCTACATGTAATATTTTTCCACAGTATTTTCCAATCAGGAACTATAAAAGGGAGAATCTTGCAGCTGACATTTGCTACCTGACCTTGTCTCCAGGCTCAGCAAAGAAATCTCATCATAGCATGAAGGCAAGGAGAGGTGGGAGGGAGCACAGAGGGAGAGTTAGAAGGGAGCAGGAAGCTCATGCCAACCAGTATAATTACTGCTTCTGTGCACTTGCCATTAGCCAGCACTTCAAAGGAGGCTGTTCTGTAAAGCCATTATTCTCTGCCCCTTTAGAAAGAACTAAAGCACTGTTGGGGTTCTTATCTACTGGGGAATTGATACACTACCTGTGAGGGCTCAATACTATGTATTAGCTCTCTGAGGATATTCAGGTGCCATTCAGCACAACAGTGCAGATTCAAAACCTGCTAAATAATAAATGAGAGGTGCCAGGGAGGTGACAAGGTTTCCTACAGAATGCTTTGAGCTCTTCGTTCTTCAAAACTGGTGTCTAGCTCATGGATTTCTGAGGGTCACCTCTCTTCTCCCCTCCAACCACCCACCCTGTAGCCAATCCACTGCTTATTTATACATTCACAGCTATAGCTTGCATCTAAATAGCTTTTTATGGTTTAAAAAGAGAAATGACAGGAGATTTCATTTTATCCTTTGCTCTTACCCAAAGAATAATTATTTCCTAAAATTGTTAATCACATCAACTAGATTGGTACATTATCCAGAAGAAAAAAACAGAGAGATGATGCCAAGTTTCTGGATTCTGGATTCTGATCTGTGAGTCTGGGCTTCTGCTTTCTATTACTGCTTTCATAATCGGCAGCCCCAAGGTTGAGCTAGATCTCCCTGACTTCTAGATTGCAAAGTAGAAACTAGAATTTTTAGCTTACAAAGATGAATAATAGAAGTTAGGTCTGAGATGCTTAGAAACTACTTTTCTTTTCATGATTCTTCATTACCCTGACAACCAGTAGTGACAATGAGATCTTAATTTCTTAGGACCATCTAATTCACGTATTCTTTCTTGTTTGCTTGCTTTTTCTTTCTTTCTTTCGTTTCTTTCTTCCATTCTTTCTTTCTTCCTTCCTTTTTGTTCTCCTTTTCTTTCATTCAACAGTGGCAGCTAGGTGGCGCAGAATCAGGAAGACCTGAATAAAAATCTGGCCTCAGACATTTCACTATCTGTGTGACCCTGGGCAAGTCATTTGACTTTTGTCTGACTCAGTTCCCTCAGTATAAAATGGAGATAATAGTAGCACCAGGAGGCAGCTAGGTGGTTTAGTGGGTAGAACACTGGAGTCAGGAAGACCTGAGTTCAAATCTGGCCTCAGATATTTACTACTTATGTGATCCTGGGTAAGTCACTTCACCTCTGTTTGCCTTAATCCACTGCAGAAGGAAATGGGAAACCACTACAGTATCTTTGTCAACAAAATTCTGTGGACACTATGGTCCACAGTGTCACAAAGAGTTGGACATGACTGAACAACAACAACAAAGCACCTACCTCATAGGTTTATCAAAATCAAATGAAATAATATTCATAAAGTGCTTAGCATAGTGCTACCACATAGTAGGTGATTAATACAAGCTCGTTCTCTTCCCTCATTCAATCCCCACCCCCATTTACTAAGCATTTACTTCTGTGCAGAGGCAATGTGACATAGCGGACAGAAAGCCAACCTTGAGGCCAATAAGAGCTGGGTTCAAGTCCTACCTCTGATATACCCTGGGTGTGTGACACTGGGCAAAGAAATTAATATTTCAGTGATCTAGGCAACTCCCTCAGAGTATAAATTGCAGAGGAAGAAATCCCCTCTATGGGGGATTATGGGGCATTAATTAGAGGGGGTTTCCTTACCCTGGAGTTCCCTAAGCCAATGAAATCACAGGTCCAATAACTATCCCCCTACTTGGACACAGAGCACTGTGCAAGGCACTGGTGGGGATACAAAATTTGGATAAAGCATGGTTCTTGCTTTCAAAAAGTTTATAGTTTAGTTGAGAGATACTTAAAATAATCCTTCCAGTTTCTTCTTTGCCTTCCTCCAAAATAAGTCTTCAGTGCATTTGTTTCTTTGACATACTCAACTCAACAACTAGATTCTCTTTCTGCCTCGGTGGACAGAATTCTGATTCACTATGAATTTTTTTATTTATGATTTTTTAATATTTTATTTTGTTTATTTATGATTGCTGCCTCTATATATAGTTTTTCTCCAGTTACATGTTAAAAACAATTTTTACATTTTGGGGTTTTTTAAGTTTTTAGGTCTAAATTCTATCCTTCACTCCCTAACTTCCTTCACTCCTCCCTGAGACAGTAAGCAGTCATATATAATTTATACACGTGTAGTCACGTAAAAAATTTCCGTATTAGTCATTTTGTATGAGAAGACTCAAATTTAAAAAAAGAATGAAAGAGAGTGAAAGGATGAAAGAAAGAAAGAGAAGGAGGGAGGGAGGGAGGAAGGAAGGAAGGAAGGAAGGAAGGAAGGAAGGAAGGAAGGAAGGAAGGAAAATATAGCATTCTTCAGTATGTATTCAGACAGTATCATTTCTTTCTCTAGAGGCTGTTAGTATGTTTCATCATTAGTCCTTTTTGATTGTCTTGGATCATTCTATTGCTGAAAATAGCTGTTGTCCACAGTTCTTCATTGTACACTATTGCTGTTACTGTGTACAACATTCTCCTGGTTCTGCTCACTTCACATCAATTCATCTTTCCAGGTTTTTCTGAAATCATCCTGCTTGTCATTTCTTTTTTTTTTTTTTTAATGTTTTTTCCCAAATTTTATTGAATATGAAACATATCTCTACAGTTTCTATTGAGGGGGTTGACCACGTCCACGACCAAATCCACCTCTAAATTGGAATTCTGTTGCTGACCCAGCCCCGGCCTCAGCCTTCTTGTCAGCACCAGGAGGAGCAGCACTTCGTCTGTATGTGTCTCTGTCAGCTTCACCCCGAGTAAGCCGGGCAGGTCGCTCGCCCTCCAGACCTTTGGGCCTTGGCCTTCCTGTCTCAGGACGACTTCTTCGGAGTGTGGCAGGCACAATCTCAGGGGGCAGGTGAAGGTAATCCCGGAGGTACTGAATGCCCTCATTGGTGAGGTACCAGTAGAAATGCCTCCATGCAAACTGCTCCTTAACATAGCCACGAGACTTTAGAGACTGCATGGCCTTCATGACATGGAGATTGGGCACATTCTTGTCAGCCAGCTCGGGGTGCTTTGGCATGTGGACATCCTTCTTGGCTACCATCACTCCCTCCTTAAAAAGGAGTTCATAGATGGCAATTCGGTTCTTCTTGGGCATCAACATCTCGGCGGTGCGGCGGGTGCTGCTCTAGATGGAGCCCGGGCTAGAAAGGCCTGCTTGTCATTTCTTATAGCACAATAATCTTCTATCACAATTATATACCACTCTTTAGCCATTCCCCAATTCATGGGCAGCCCTTTGATTTCCAATTTTTAGTAACCACAAAAAGAGTTGTTAAAAATATTTTTGTACGAAAAGGTACTTTTCCCTTTTTTGATGTTTTCTGAGAAATAGATCTAACAATAGCATTGCTATATCTTTTTAAATGATGTGTTATTAGTTCTAAAATAATTAGCTTTTTTTTCATTTGGATGTGCTATTTGTTCTCTATATTTTAGGGAATATAGTTAAATCTTTTTGAAAAACTTAATTGAAAATCTACTTTGTTTAGGATAATTTTCCTTCCATCATCCATATCATATTAAAAATCATTGATGCTTCCTAAATTTGGAAATTCTCATTGTATTGAGTGTCTTGTGGATAGTCTATGATTCCTTATAATAGGACCCTTCTTTTACACCAAATCTATAAATGGAATAACTAAATAACATTATTTGAAATTAAATTCAAATATTTATCATGGAAAAACCTGTTTATTTTTCCTAGATCAATGTTATGTTGATTACAAAACATAATGGAAATTAGTTTTTGCTCTTGACTGTCTGTCCCTAAAGCAGTCAGGTTAGGCATACGTGCGCTCCCTGCCTTCCACCTCTAATTCTGTAAACACTAGTCAAATCAGCACTGCCATTCCCAAAAAGGATGTACCAATCAATTTTCCTACTCTCCCACTTCAAAACTCTACTTCCTGGATATTTTCACTTCCCTTATTAGGATAAAAGTTTCTTGTTTTTGTTCCCAGAATTTAACACAGTCCTGGCACATAGCAAGTTTTGTATAAATTCGTTATTGTTCATTCATTCAACACAGAATAACTGGCTAAACTAATCCCAAGTAACTAGCTAACGCTAATCAAATCAAAATAGCTATTATGTAATGGAGAGAAATTCCTAACCAACTTGTTGAATCTTCTAGGGACATGGAGACCAGACCCTCTAGAGTCCTAAGACGAGCTGAAAGATGTGGTCTCGCATCATATGAGGACATTGTAACCTCTTAAGGAGGCATGAAGTAGACTCCCCAGTTTCATCTCAACTAAACCTGGTTTTAAAAATTGGGTGTAATCCTCCTAATATATTCACCATACCACTTGCCACAGTGGCTTTTTCAAAACTTTTCGTCTCTCCTCAAGCCTTCCCCTGACTCCCTCAGCTGAGGGAGTCACTAAATTTCACTAAAACTTATTTCACTTATTATTCACTTATTATTCACTTATTATTTCACTAAAACTATTGAGGCCATTCCTGAAGAGCTCTCTCCTCTCCCTTCCTCCGCAATCCACATCACACAGACGTCTTCTGCCACTATCTATCTCATTTATCACCCATCTCACATGAAGAAGCAGTCCTTCTCCTTGACGAGGCCAACCCCTCCATATGTACAAGTGATTCCATTTCATCCTGTCTTCTCCAGCAGATTGTCTGCTCTATCATCCTTAGTTTCACATTTACCTTCCATATTTCCCTATCTGCTGCTTCTTTTCCATGTTCATACATGCTCCTATCTTTTCTATCCTCAAAAAATCCTCACTTGATCTACCTAGTCCATATCTCTTTTTTCCTTTTGTGGCTGAATTTCTTGAGAAGACCATCTATGGTTGATGCTTCCATTTCCAAATCTAATGACCTTTTCTAAATTTTCATCCTTCTTGAACTCTTTGTAGTTGTTGCATTGTCGATCAATCTCTTATCTCATGGTTACTCTATCCTATTCTTCCTGGCTGCCCATTCCTCATACACTTCTGCTGGATCTTCTTCCAGATCATGCTTACTAATGGGGTGGGGTGCACATGTTCATGGACAAAATGAAATCCAGTAGACCTATACGACAAATTGTTCCTGCTGTGAGAGAACTCAGCAGGTACCACATCTAAATAGCAGTGAAACAAGGCTGACAAATGAAAGCCACCTTACTGAAGTTGAAGCTGGAGTGGCCACTGTGATGAGGAGCTCCATGAAGCTGGAACAGACTTCACAATCAGATCTCTAATCTAATCAGCAAGGTTACATGCCTCCCAAAAAAATGAATGACAGGTTCATGATAATTTGACTTCTACTTGCAGGAAACTGCAACACCACCATCATCAGTGTGTATGCTCTCTCCATGACAAACCCTCATGAGTCAAAGAAAAATTTTATGAGGACATAGGGACCTTCATCATCAGTGTGCTAAAAGAGAACAAGCTTATAATTCTGGCTGACTTTAATGCCAGAATAGGCACAGACTATCAGACATGGCAAAGAGTCCTTGAGAGAACAGTCAGAAACAGCAATGACAATGGTCACTTACTACTGAAGACTTGTGTGTCTCATGCCCTCGTCACCAACATTGTCTTTTACTTACTAAACCACACCCAAAAATGTCATGGATTCACCCTCTCAGTAAGCGCTGGCATTTAATAGACTACGTCACTGTAAAAAGAAGAGACAGGTAGAATGTGAGAGTGATGAAGGCAATGTGTGGCAAAGAGTGCTGGATCAATTATACACTTATCCTCTCCAAGCTAAATATTTGCATTTGACAAAAGCAGCAGCTCCAAGGCAACACAACTGTCAGGAGACTTGACATCAACAGATAAGAGTGCTTCTCCATGCACGAAGTTTATTGCTGAATTTGAGAGAAAGCTGAGTCAGCACACAGTTAGAAAAAGTGGAGCAGAAATGGAGTGGGCAGCTTTCAGAATTTGCTCATCTGGGCCAGAGCACTCACAAACAGCAAGATTGGTTTGATGAAAATGATGGGGAAATTCAGTAGCTGCTAAATGAAAAACAAGAACTCCACAAGATTTACAAGCAGGATAGTTCATCCATTTTTAAGAAGGGAGCATTTAAGTCCATCAAAAGTAAAGTGCAAGTGAAGCTAAGAGAGATGCAGGATTCTTGGCTCAGTAATAAAGTAGATGACACTCAATTTTACACCGATAGTAACAATCCAAAGTACTTCTACAATGTTCTGAAGACTATTTATGGGAAAAAAGACCTCTGGCACATCTCAACTATTCAGTTGATGTGGCTGATAGAGCGACACTGATCATTGATAAGGACATGATACTGGAGAGATGAGCCGAAGTGTTGTCAACAGGCAGCCATCAATCAATGTTGAAGCCATTAATCATATACCACAGGTTCAAGTCCATCCCTCTCTAAACAAACTTCAAAGAGGAATTGAATGTCACCAGGCTCCTCTTGTATGGCAATGAACCTGGCACTGATTTCATCCCAGAAAAGATCTACAAGACAGGGAGTCCACTGCTCATTCAGAAACTGACTAAGTTATATGGCAACAGGAGGTTATTCCCCAAGAGATCCAGGATGCCTCCATTGTCCATATCTGTAAAGACTCTACCAAGAAAATCCAAAAAGGGGTCAGGACAAGTCAGACATGACTGGAAAATGACTTAAAAATAAAAATAATTATGGGTAGAAGGATTTTCCCCCCTTCAGATTCCTCACCTGGGAGTTTCCCGAAGTGATAAAATCCTACATCCAGATTGAAGGGTGAGGAGAAGAAGGGAAAGAGAGAAATAGATAAGAAGAGAGGGAGGGAGGGAGGAGAGGAGAGAGGAAGGAAGAGAGAGAAATGGAAATGGATGTAAGTATAGATATAGTCAAGATCTAGATGTAAGTATTAATGATATAGCTAATATAGATATAAGTATTCATATAGATATATTCATAAGTGTAGGTATAGATGTTATAGATGACAACTAGGTGGCATAGTGGATAAAGAGCTGGCACTAAAGCAAAGAAGACCTGAGTCCAAATCCAGGTGCAGACACTTCCTAGCTCTGTGACCCTGAACAATCATTTAAACTCTGTTTGCCTCAATTTCCTCAGGTATAAAATGGAGATAAAAATAGCACCTACCTCCCAGAGTTGTCATTAAATGTTAAAAGATGAAATAATATTTATAAAAATGTTTAGAACAGTGCCTAGCACATAGTAGGTGTTATGTAAGTGCTAGGCATTTTTAATAATTATTAGATATATAGATAGAAATACATGTAGATGTAGATAGTGATGGTGATGGTGATATATGTAAAAGAGATACAGATACATTGAAAGTGACTTCTAAGAACAATGTAATCTCATCACAAATGGAAGGTCTCCCAAAATCTACCTGGTATTTGTTCTGGTTTCTCTTCTCTTTCTCCTTCATTCAAGCCAAACCCTGGGGGCCAATCTACACAGACTATGGGAAGACCCATGGGCAGGAGAGAAGATGGTCCCTGGAGGGGAAAATGGCAAAAATACAGAACCCACCAAGGAGAAGCCTGAGATTTCACAGCAATTACTGGAGTTAAACAGAGCTTGAGTGCTTTATGCTATTCTAGAGACTAAAGAAATTCCTAGGAAGCAAGCCTTTGGACTATCCAGGTGCAGATGGAATAAAATTAATGACGTATGATCCTCTCCAACAGTGCTTTTTCTTTGGAGTCACCAAGGCTAGAGACCTTGTGACTGAGATTTCACTAAACATTCACTCTCCCCATGGGGTGAATCTGTACCACCATCACTAGGGATAAGAAAGAGGTGCTAAGCCTTAATACTATGACTGCTGCCATGTACCTGCTCCAGTCTGATCACTATGAATCATCTGAAAAGAACTCAAAAAGGCACTATGGTGATTTGGAAAGACTGACAGACTAGAAGATAGAAGATCTAGTTCTAATCCTGGCTTTGCTGCAAACTTTCTTTGTGATTCCCCTCTCCACCCCTCCACCCCCACCCAAGTAATTTTCTTACTTCTTGTTTTCCTTACCTATAAAAATAAGAAGTTATATTGGATGATCTCTGAAGTCTACTCTATCCCTAACATTCTATGAGCTTGTGAATATTGTGCCCTCTTCTGAGAAATCCGTTCACTTTTTGGCACTTGTATGTATCCAGTTCATGGTATAACTGGAAAAGAATATTGAATGATAGAACAATCAAACAATCACTCTTAGTTGATCTTGGAGTGAGATACTGTTCATTTCCTTGTAGTCAAAAGCAGAAACAGGTGGAGGAGTTGTTCTTTTTGCCTTACAGAAGTCATTCATTGACTCTGAAAGCTTGAGAAATGATATTCATATGACTAGGGGTGGGGGAGAAGAAGAAATACTACATTCTTAAACACCCAAGTATATTCCCAGAAAGTGTCAGCACTTCTGGCAATTCCTACAGAATATGAAACCTGGATCCTCTTCTCTACTGTTGTGTATCTTTTGTCTTACTTATTGCTCATTTTTACCTCCATCTGAAGTGGACAAGAGAGATGATAAAAAGGAAATTTAAACCAATCAACCTGAATACTAACAAATATTGCACAGGGTTCAGTGGAGGAGGAGGAGGGGATTCATGCTTTGTGATTTGAGATTGTAAGTACCATTCATTTATCCTTCTTTTCCATGTCCCTAAAGATACTGATGTTCTTATCAACACAAAGCATTTTCATTGCTCAACTTTCATGTGATTCTAGGTCAAAGTCCATGAGACTACACTTTGGTCTCTGTTCCCGAGAAGCACCACAAGCAGTATCTTCTCTCTGTATCACCGATTCCTACTTTGTAATCTATAAACTAATTTTTGCTTGGGAAACCAGATATTGCTTAGACTTGAGTTATTTAGAAATTCATTTTCTCTTCAAGATTCCCCATCACGCTGACCACCAATATGGAACTAATGGGAGAACCCACATCTTCCTTCCTAGATGTCAGCGTTCCCTTTTCAAGTTCTTTTTTTTCTTCCTTGATTAATAAAGTTTTAGTTCGTTAATCTCCATGACAAAAAGCAAGATCCATGTATTTGACAAACTCAAATTGAGACCTTTCAGCCTCAATTTATAGGCTCTGAATTCTGTACTTTATGAATTTTATCATTTTTTTAAAATGACTAATCTTTTTCAGGAGAGTGTATAGTGTCCAGTCAGCCCAATCAACCATTTAAATAGCTAATGTAACTTTATTTTCAGGGAATAAATTTAGCTCTTATGGTTTAAATTTACAGTCATCCATGTTCTCAAAAAAAATTGTACCTGTTGACAAAACTTAAGTTTTGATGGCATAGAAATTCATGGAAAGAAAATTGGTTTCTAGCTATAGTTGGCTCTGTCCATAGTATACAGCACAAAAATGATAAATTCTCAAAGTATATGTATCTGTAAATGAAACTTGAGTTTGCCTTCAATGCTCAAAAGAATGAATTATACTTTCATATTGAAATTAACCTTAGTGTGCAGTTCCTATGGGGAAAATTTGAACCTGAAGAAAGTTCTTCTCTGTGGATTTTGTTAACAATGTGAAAATTAATACTGATAAGTAGCAGAACAATGACACTTGAATCCATATTTCCAATGCCCTGTTTTTATTTTTGGTTTTAGCTTTTCTAGAACATGAATAAGTATGCAGGTATTTTTCAAAATATGAAGTGCAGTTCAGCAGGTGAAAAGAGTAGGGTTTAAAAGGAAGCTTTCAAGGACGAGTCAACATTGTATTGCCTATGGGTGACTGGCCAGCTCAGTTGATTTGAGAGGTTGTGACGGAGTGAAATTTGAGTGCTGGATTTGTCAGAAGCCCTGTGCTCAAGTGTTAGCCCTGACCCTTACTAGCCATGAGCCTCAGTTTATTCATCTCTAAAACAGGGCTTATAATAGCTGCCCAAACTTTTTCACAAGGTTGCAAAGTGTTATTATAATAAAGCCAAAATCATAGTAAAGTCCTATTACCATATGAGCAAATCAGTTTAATTCTATCTATGGCTATAAATTGATCCCATATCCCCACAAACTGTTCTCCAAAAATATTCATTTGGTCATTGAGCAGACTGAATAAGTGAGGAGATGGATCACCATAAACTCCTCACCACTACTGGCAAAACAACTCAAAATGTACCTTATAGGATGGTTGAGTCACTATATCCACATACAAAGGACAACAGATATTAAATGATACTAGGAAAAAATGTGAAGACAGCTAAGTTCATACCTTCCCTAATTCCATCCTAGTTCTTCTCCTTCTCCTAAAGGTTTCCTCAAGTGTTTATCAATGAATGAATGAATGAACCAATCTCTGCTAAAGTGCTTCCTGATAATTAAGGTATTCACAGATAATGGCTCAAAGTGAAACCAACCCATCTACCTTCCAGAATATGCATTAAAAAAAAAGACTCGAAGTTGGAAAAGAGTATAAAACCCTAGGAATAAAGCTATAGTGGTGAAATTGTATATAGTGTGGTTATTTGGGGGGCTGGAAGGTGCATCCTGCACCCATTTAAATCGTAGTACACCTGTTCTACATCTTACTAAAACAGGTCCCATATCTTTTTTTAAGATGGCATTGAAATTCATGAAAAGAAAATTGGTTTCTAGCTATGCTTGTCTGTATTCATAGGATACCCCACAAAATGATGAATGCTGGAGAATATGCTGAGCCTTTAAATACTAATGTTATTTCCCTTCCTGGTAACTTGTGGGAGATATTTCAAAAGAAAAATCAGATTGTGTCTAATTATATGGAAGGGCATTTTGTAAAGAAACAAGTGAATGCTATTCAAGGATGAAACAAAAGCTACAGAACAGATCTTTGTTTTTAACCATAAGTCAGAAAAAGGACAATTTAAAGAGAAATTAATTCTATACCCGTGGCTTTGTCTTTGATATGCAAAGATGACGAAAGTGACAAGTGATTTCTATCCATGCACTGAAAGCCCAAGGAAAAAGTTAAACTGTTAGGTATCATTGGTTCAATTTAGCTTCAAATGTCTCTTTAGCTTCAAAGGATAAGGAAATTACACTGGATTAATTCTAATGTTCTAGGAAATTCAAGGAGCATGCCATTACAAATCACGTCACATTGAATCTCAGGGCCCCAGAGCTCATTTAGAACAAGGCAAATTTTGCCCCCAAACTAGTCTCAGAATGATTTGTGTGTTTCCCCTGCATAGAGCAATGAACCATAGATCTAGATTTGGAAGTCATCCAGTGTTGACCTTAGAAATCATCTAGTACAACCCCTTCCTTTTTACAGATGAGAAAACTGAGACTCAGAGAAATTAAGCAACTTGTCCAAAATCACACAGCAAGGAACTGGAAGCGCTGTGATTGAAACTTGGGTTTCATGATTTCAAGTTCAGTCCTTCAAGTTCAGTCCTCTTTCCACTATCCCACATTGCCTCCCTCGAACTCTCTGAGGCAAGCTCCTTATTCCAAGAAAAGTTTCAGAATCTCTACAAAAGTATTATCTATCATGATTATCTTTGTCTTCTCCACAGTTCTGAGACACATGAACAGGTCAAGAGCAACCACTGTGACTGAGTTTGTCCTCCTAGGCTTCCCTGGGTCCTGGGAGACACAGCTTGTCCTCTTCTCACTGCTTTTGGTCATCTACATCCTGACTCTTCTTGGTAATGGAGCCATCATCTGTGCAGTAATATGGGACCAGCGAATCCATACTCCCATGTACACTCTCCTAGGCAACTTTTCCTTTCTTGAGATTTGGTATGTTTCTTCCACTGTTCCCAATATGTTGGCCAACTTTCTCTCCAAGACCAAAGCAATCTCCTTCTCTGGATGCTTCCTACAGTTTTATTTCTTCTTCTCCCTTGGTACAACTGAATGTCTTTTCCTAGCAGTGATGGCTTATGATAGGTATCTGGCTATCTGCTGCCCACTGCACTACCCAACCATCATGACTGGGAGGCATTGTGCCACCCTAGTGTCTCTCTGTTGGTTGGTCGGCTTCCTTGGCTACCCAGTTCTCATTTTCTTAATCTCCCAACTGCCCTACTGTGGTTCCAACATCATAGATCACTTTTTGTGTGACATGGACCCACTGATAGCCCTGTCCTGTGTCTCAGCCCCTATCACTGAGCTAATTTTCTATACCCAGAGCTCCCTTGTCCTTTTTCTCTCCATTACATACATTTTCACATCTTATACTTTAGTGCTTAGAGCCGTGTTTCAGGTGCCTTCAGCAGCTGGCCGACATAAGGCCTTCTCTACATGCGGGTCTCACCTGATGGTAGTGTCTCTGTTCTATGGGACAGTCATGGTGATGTATGTGAGCCCAACATATGGCATCCCAACTTTGATGCAAAAAATTGTCACTTTGGTGTACTCAGTAATGACTCCATTCTTAAATCCCCTAATCTATAGTCTTCGCAACAAGGACATGAAATGTGCCCTAAGAGCAGTCTTGTGCAGCATGAGAAGTAGCCAAAGTTCATGAGTAACCTTTTTTTGATTAAGACACTCCATGTCTTTATTTTCTAATGAAGTCAGTTAGTAGAATGATCACTTTTTCTAATAGTGCTCCAATTTTCACTTTAAGGAGGTAAAGATGAGGAGTTTTCTCTGAGATAATTACCACCTTTTAATTCTCTCTTCAATGTAATTGAACCTCAACTTACTGAATTTCAACATCCAATGTCATAATTATTCTTGAAATGTGAATGACATGAGTGGGGAGGCAGAATAGAACTAGTGTATTGCTTAATAAATGCTTGTTGATTGGTTTATATGAAGCTTTATTGCAATTGTATGTACCATGTATTTCCCCAGAGGTTGTTTATGGGAATATATAATTTTCAATATAAAAAAATCAACCAACAATAAAATAGCATATTTTTCAGGAATCACCAATACTGCACTCCTCAAATGAATCAATCATTCAGTAGATATTATGGAATATAATATCTGGAAGGAATTATCACAGTTATATCACCCAAGCCACTCATTTTAAAGATGAGGAAACTAAAGCCCAGAAAGATGAGGTGATATACCTAAATTCACAGTTCACTTCCTTTAATCCAGTTAAGGTTTTTATTATTTATCATTTGTTGAACCATGTATCCACCACTGTACTAAGTCCTATAAGAAAGATAAGCAGAATATAATCTGTGACTAGGAATTTTTCCACCGGGGCAAAAACAATTTGTGGGAGGTGACTAAAGTGGCACAATCTGAAGCAATAGCACAAAGGGTTGAACACACATGAAGGACAGTCTGACCACAAGTGTAATAATACCAGGTGATGGGGTGACCCACACCCCCCATCCTCCGCTACTCTCTTGCCCACTCTCTTGCCTTCTCTAAGATTGCCTTCTCTGCCCTAAGATCACCTTCTTCCCCTTTAACTCTCCAACAAACCATGACCAGGCAGACCACAAAGAAAAAAGTACAGGAATAGTAGACTCTGGACCACAGCTGGGAAGAAGCATGCTCCTCTCTTGTTGGCACCTCAAGTTCTGGCTGCCCTGCTCTGGTTAAAGCTTTGTAAATAACACATGGTCCCTCCCACTAATCACATAAAGAACTTAGAGAACAATATATGACAGTATAGACTTAAGACCTAACTAGTATAGGATAAATTATAAGATTATAATTATAAATGCTATATAAAATTATGATTATAAAATTATTCCTATAAGAATTCATAAAACATCTTCCCAAGTTCCTCTAAAGTTGTTCATTTCATCATTTTTATGGGCCAATAATATTCCATTTTATTCATATACCACAATTTGTTTAATCATCCCCTAACAGATTATTCCTTTAGTTTCCAATTTTTTACTACCATGAAAAGAGCTACTATAAATATTTAAGTTTAGACTAGGGTAATCAAAGAAGTCAAAAGAAAGGTGAGATGAGCTAAACCTTGAAATGGAAAGGATCTGGGTAGACTAAGTGCTTGGGAAAGGAATAATGGTAGGAACGATATAAGAGCAAGCCTGACTTGTTTGTGTGACGCTGAGGATATCACCCTTTCTGAAACAAAATGTTCATGTTAGGGAGTAATGGGAAATAAGTTGATAATAAGTAAGGTGGGGTTGGATTATGGAGGACTCTGAAAGCCAGAGTGAGTCTGTTTTAAATTGCTTTCCAGAATGGCTGAACCAATTCACAGCTCCACTTGCAATGCATTTGCGTAATGTTTTTTCACAGCTCCTCCAGCATTTGTCATTTTGCTTTTTTGTCACCTTTGCCAGTTTGATAGGTATGAGGTAGAACCTCAAAGTTCCTTTAATTTGTATATCTCCAGTTAGTAGTGATTTAGAGCATTTTGTATCATTGTTGGATTTCTTCCTTTGAAAATTGCTCATTCATACCTTTAACCATTTACGTATTTGGCAAGCTTGTTCTTTTTAATAGTGTTGCTGCACTCCTATCCTTGGACTAGGGCTAGGCAATGTTGTCAGTGTGGATTTATCTAATAAAATTCATTATTGAATCCACATCCACTGGGTAAACCCCATCCCATCCATGGAACTGCTGGCTTTCACTGAGTCTTGGTCACCTGAGCAAGGCATAATGGAATCAGCCACTCAGACAAGTAAATCCATATGCTACAATATGCAGTTTTTACTCATAAGAAAAGCATCTATAAAAAGGAATAAAATCATGATATATTTAAATACAATCATGCAGCTGTACCCCCAGCTGTTCCCAGTTCCAGGCCAGATGTAGATAGTTTATAGTTATGCTCTGAAACCAAGAGCTATAGAAAAGACACAGTTCAGTCGTTTGGTCCCAGTGGCTACTTCTTTCTTAGGATTGAGCCAAAGAGGGTCCATGAAATAAAACATAATTCTCAAATGCTCAAATTAACAGCCTTCAGGAGAGTCATAGTCTATTGAGAGAACTCATGATTTCTGGGAAGCTCAGCTCTTTCTCATGCCATGAGAACATGACTTGGAAGAACCCTTGGTGCAAAAAGAAATTGCTCTGGTGACTTTTCTTCCTGCCCAGATACTATACTCCAATTGATCATATCTCAATCTTCTCCTGTGTCAGTGCTTGCTTCAAGGAATGACTCCTGACTTTACTGTCCTGATAACCTTCTTGACTCCTTTGCCTCTGGTCTTCAATACCCTCTGAGTATCTGATCCCCACACACTTGGCTACTGCAATTTCATTATATCCTACCCATTATCATCCTTGAGGATAATTCTTAGACTCTTTTCATATTGTGTTTGCTTTACCTGCACATCTACCCCATCTCAAATGCTTCATGAATTGGGTTTGATTCAAGGCAAAAAGTCTAAATCTCAGATGGAACATAGATATGAGTACAGGGGTGTGCTGGAATGGGCTTGTACTGGTTCAAGAGATGGTTAAAATTTCAGTGTAAGCATTTACACCTTGGAAATTGGCAAATGCTACAAATCAGTGCTTAGTTTATTGTTTTATTGATTGTCTAGATTTAAGGAAGTGAAGAAGAAAATGTTAAAATTCAGATTAAATTTCAAAGTGTGAACATTTTTTCCCCAAGAAGAGCTTCTTGTTAAACATTTACCAGCACATTTCTGTATGTAAACCCCTGTTGCACAATTAAGTTCCACCAACATTACCATCATCAAAAACCCTGATACAACATTAATGAGCTTTTGCCAAAGCTTGTGGGCAGAAGGGAGTAACTCTGAGATTACTACTGAGGATTATGAAGGGTGGAAATCTAGGAGGAGTGGCTTCTGCACTCAGAAATAAAGCTTGCTCATTTATATTTATAACAAAGCCTCAGGTCACTACTAGGTACTATATGACCACCCTCTGGAGATGGAAATTCCACTTGTAAAATGGGGACAGTCCAAGGCTATAAAGGCAAGCCTCCCTATCTACATTTATCCACTTCATCAATTTCCTCCTCTGCCTTCAGCATTCTAGGACCCACGTGATCTCAACATTCAAGTGATTGCTATCCTTTTCCCTTATGCTCTGCTACCCTCTAGTGGTCAAAATACTCCCATTGTATTACATTCTTGGATCTACGTAACATGATAAAAATTTCAACTAACCCAAGTGCTTTTGGAAATGGAATGTTCCCTTTAATTTAATTTATAGTTAATGAAATGTCAACCACCAAGAAAAGTACAGTGAATGTGACATAATTTCATTCGTTCACTCAACATTCATAACATTCATTTGAGTATTTATTTTCTACTTGTAAAGTCTTGGTCTTAGTGCCATGGAGGATATAAAAGAAATAATGGAGGCTGACCCCAAATGGTTATTTTATTTTCTCTTTGGTTCTTTCTTCACCCACAGAATTTTTATTCTGGGGAAAATCTCCTAAATAAAGTTTAGGAATAGTTGATGTCTAGGTTTCTTGAAATTAGGATAATGGGTCCCGAAGACTCACATGGACACTCATACATAATGTAGATAGAAGAAAGCCTTTATTTCTCCCACCACAAAAAAAGTTCATAAGATACAAAGGTGAGATTTTAGATGAGACTTGAAAAGATGAAGAGGGAGAGAGATCCAGTCATGAAGGATAGCAAGTGAAAATGTACAGAGTTGGGGAATGGAATTTCTAGTATGAGAAATGGCAAGGAGGCCAGTGGATTGAAGAGTCATGGTAGGGTATATGGAGTAAGAAGTCTTAGAAAGGTTGAAAGGGACCAGGTTATAAACGGTATTAAAAGCCAAACAGAGAATTTTATTTCTTTTTGGGGATCTTCAACAATAATGATTGTAGTTCTTTAGCTGTCATCATCCTCTGTGGAGGATTCTCTTCCTCCTCCAAGAAGCACACTCTTAAGGAGGCTGGTGTCCCAATATTCAAACTCATGTACTCTTACTTTCTTGGGAACTATCAAATTTAAATGGAAAATCCATGTAAATCCATTGTGTGGTACTCCTGCCTCCTACCTGTACTCAGAAAAGAAATAAAAAGACAAAAGATTGCCGGGACCCAGAGGTCCAAGAACTTCCTCCTTAGGTTCATCATGTGCTTCTCTCATAAATCGCCTAGAGACAAAATCTCCTCTCCCACCCAATTTACTACACTCAGGTCTAGAAATCTGAAGGACAGACAGCATGAAGGAAAAGAAAAGAATGAACTGTTTTATAACTCACTTTTCCAGACCACTGAGAAAACACAGATCTTCTGAGAGGAGTTTTTCTTCCCTGGCTCTTAGTTGCCACTCATCCTATAAAAGCAGCTGTAGTCACTGGGAACAAATCAGAGTTCTCTGTGTCCTCTCTAGTAAGGAGCAAGAAAACATGTCTATCTCTCTGGATGGTAGCCTTAGAGCAAAGGTCCATCCCTAAAATTCCATCCAGTTAACTGGGGGATTCATCCAATGTTCCAATTATCAATGCTTCTTCTATGTAAAACATGCTACCTACCTTCCAGAAATTTATCATCTAGAAGTGCAAAGAAAACATAAGCACATGCACTAGTTAAATAACACTATATGGTCAACATGAATAATATAGACAATAAGTTCTGTAGAAATTCAAGAAAATAGGATATTAATGAAGACTGGAATCATTAGTAAAAACCTCAAGGAGGAAGTGAGACTTGAGCTAAACCCTGAACAATGGATAGGATTTGAACAGAAGAAGAAAAAGTAGAGGGAACAGCATGATAAGATGAAGTTAAGAATTGGTTCAAACCAATGGAGAGGAAATTTAACACCTGGGTTCAAAAAATTGACTTTATAAGTATGAGATAAGGGAATCATGAGTAGATAATAGGTTTTCTGAAAAAGACCTAGGAGTTTAGTGGACTACAACATGAATATGAGGCAATAATGTGTTAAGGTGGCTTAGAAAGCTAATGTATTTTGGGACTACAGTAAGAGAGATAAAGTACCCAGGAGTAAGGAGATGATCATCCTACCGCACTCTATTTTGGTCAGACCACACCTGGAATATTGTGTTCTGTTTGGGGTGTCAAATTTCAGGAAGTTCATTGACAAAATGGAGAACAGCCAAAAAGGTAAAGTACTTTGAGTTCATGCCATGGGAGGATCAGCTAAAAGAGCTGGGAGTGTATAACTAAAAGAGGGGATTAGACTTGTTTTGCGTGACTCTGGAAGGCAAAATTAGGAACAATGAGAAGTGGCAAAGTGGTCGATTTAGGCTTGGTGAAAAGAAACATTTCCTAAAAATTAGAACTGCCCAAAAGCAGAATGGGTTCTTTGGGCCCTGTGACCCTGAGAAACAGACTTGGAGTTTTGTTCTGGTTTGTTTGTCCTTTTCAGTTCTAGGCATAAGCAATGGAATCCCCAAAATGTACTTAAACCATAGTGACCTTGAAGGCAAGATTCCAGGCCAGATTTTGCTGCTGGAGCAGCAGGGATGCCCCGAGAAGCCAGGGTTCCCAGGACTCAAACCCAAGGCAGACCTTGGACTTGGAATTTGGTGGAACGAAGCAATATAGGAAATGAGCTAAGTTCTGAACCTGGTCCACCTCTCCTTTGCAGGGAATGAAGCAGTATAAAGGAGGATTGCACCCCTCAAGTATTAAAGGGGAACAAGCCTGTATGCTTGCTCTTGCTGCACCTCTGAAGTAAATATTCCTTTGTCAAAACCAAACTGTTAATTGGTTAAATTGAAATTTAGGGAACACAGCTGATAGGGACTTGAGTCAATGGCAGAGACTAGAAACCCCAAACCAATTTAAGAATACTGTAGAACCATGGGGAAGAGGTGAAATATAACATACCTGGCTTTTGGTTAGTGAGGATGAGGGTAGTCACTGTTACATTAGGTTAAAATTAGATTTTATTCTATAGGCAATAAGGTGAAACTGAAAGTACTGGAGTATAGTTGCAACATCATGAAATAAGTATCTTAGGAGAATTTTCCTATTAGCTGTGGGCTACATGAATTGGAGGCAGGGAAGAAATGAAGGTAATGGGCTGTAGTAATCTAAACTTGAGGATGGGGGAGTAAAAATGGAAATAAAGTGACTAAGAGCAGAGATTTTGTTGTTATTCAATCATTTCCAACTCTTCATGACCCCATTTGGGGTTTTCTTGACAAAGATACTGGAGTGGTTTGCCATTTCCTTTTCCAGCTCATTCTGAAAACTGAAGCAAACAGGGTTAAGTGACTTGCCCAGGGTCATATAGCTAGTAAGTGTCTGAGGCCAGAATTCAGTTCTTCCTGACTCTAGGCCTATCACTCTATCCACCGCACCACCTTGCCGCCCTGAGAGCAGAGATACTTCAAAGGAAAAAAAAAGATAGAAATGAGTTGATGACATTAGATAGAAGGGATTAGAGGGAAGAATCAAAGATGCCTCTAAGTTTACAAATCTCAGAGTAGGAGAATACTACAAAGATTGAAAATTATGAAATTGTTATAAGGACTTAGTTTTTTGGGAGGGAAGGCAAGAAATCAATCAATAAGTATATATTAAGTGCCTTCTATGTACCATATACTGTGTTAAGTGCTAGGGATACAAGTAGAAATAATGAAACAATCCCTACTCGCAAGGATTTTAAGAAATGTAGAGGCTGAAATGACATTGGGACACCCAAGTGAAGGCGTTCTGTGGGCAGCTAAAGGGAAGGGACTCAAGCATGGCGGAAAGTTCAGGACTGAAGATTTGAAAGCTATCAGCTTATTGGTGGTAGAGAGGCCATTGGATTAGATTTATTCAAAGAGAAAATATAGAGAGGAGGATAAAGGATTAACTGAGCCTCAAAAATGATCAGTTAATAGTCTGGAGGAAGAGAAGCCAGAAAGTGTGTATCGTTAATGGGAATGGGAAGATCTTTCCCATCCATTAATAGGCCTATGTGACCTGTTTGAGTCACATGGAAGCCTGAGTCACATGAGTCTGAGTCACATGGAGTCTGTAGTGGGAGGAGCTTGGAAGGGTGGAGTAAGTTAGAGCTTGGAAAAAAGAAAGCAGGCAGAGAGAGCAGAGCAGCAGAGTGAGTGAGAGAGGGAGCGATTTTGCTTAAGGGAGTTTGTTTGTGGGGAGCCTGAGGGAGTTGGGATTTTATACTATAAACAATGGAGAGTCACTGAAAATTTTTAGGAGTATTAATCTTTGTATGAACAGATACAGAGTGAAATGAGCCGAACCAGAAGAACCATTTACCCAATGATTTCAATAATGTAAAGAAAAACAATTTTGAAAGATTTAGGAACCTTGATTAATCACATCTTCTCCTCTGATGCTACCACCACCCTGGTGTAGGCCCTCAGCACCTCAAGCATGGATTATTGCAATAGCCTGCTAGTGGGTTGGCCTACCTCAAGTCTATCCCCACTCCAATCCATCCTCCATTCAGCCACTAAAGTGATATGATATTCCTAAAGCACAGATCTGATCATATCACCCCCTACTCAGTAAATTCTACTGGCTTCCCTATCGCCTCCAGGAAGAAACACAAAATGCTCTTTTTGGCTTTCAAAGCCCTTCATAATCTAGCCCCCTCCTACTTTTCTGGGCTTCTTACACTTTATTCCCCAACACATATTCTTCAATCCAGTGACACTAGCCTCCTGGCTTTTCTGTGAACAAGACACTCCATCTCTCAGCTCTAGGCATTTTCTCTGGTTATCTCCCATGGCTGGAGCACCACCCCTCCTCAGCTCTGCCTAATGACTTCTCTGGCTTCCTTTAAGTCCCAAAAACATTCCATCTTTTACTGGAAGCCTTCCCCAACCTTTCTTAATACTAGTGCCATCCCTCTGTTAATTATTTCCTATTTATCCTGTATATCACTTGCTTTGTACATATTTGTGTGGGTATTGTCTCCCCCACTAGATTGTAAGTTCCTTGAGGGAAGAAACTATCTTTTGCCTCTTTTTGTATCCTCAGCATTTAGCACAATGCCTGAAACAAAATAGGTGCCTAATAAATATTGAATGAGCTATCCATCCCCAGAGAAAGAATTGATGGTATCTGAATACAAATTGAAGCAACTTTTGTTTTTTGTTTCACTTTCTTTATTTTTCTTGAGTTATTTTGTCTGTTTTCTTTCACAACATGACTATTATGGATGTTTTGCATGACTACACATATATAACCCATATAGAATTATTTGTCTTCTCAATGAGGTAGGGTGAGGAGGGAGGGAGAGAATTTAGAACTCAAAGTTTTAAAAACAAATGTTAAAATTGTTGTTTACATGTAACTGGGGAAAAGTTAAATACTAAACAAATTTAAAATTTTAAAAGGATTGATTGATTGATCAATATAATAACCAATCACAAGTCCAAAAGCATGCTTCCCATTTCTTAGTAGAGAGGCAATAGACTGCAAGTGCTGAATGAGGCTTATATTTTCATACATAACCAATATATGGATTTGCTTATTTACCATACTTATTTATTACAAGGGAGAGCATTCATTTTGGCAAGGGGAGGGGGGGAGGGGAGAAAGACAAAGTTGTTCCGGGCAGCGGAGAGGTAGTCATAATTATTTCCAAAAAAAAAAAGGAAGAGGCAGAGAAGGAGGATCAAGAGTTCAAGGGTTGGACCTCCTAGAGAAAGAAGGTTTTCTGATATGCATTCCTTGGAAAGAATGTATCATCCACATGGTTCCTATGCAGCTACCCACTTAGAGCTCAAATCCTGTGAGTAACGCAGTGCAGGTCCAATAGGAAGGGTTGTTGGTGGTGGTGGTCTTTTGTTTTCAAAGAGGAGCAACGACTTCATAGGCGATGTCTGATGTCTTGACTTGCACGTGAAATTAAATTTAAGTGAGACAGAATTGCACAAAAGTTGTCAGCCTCACTCTTTCTTCCTGAGTCATAAGAGTCTAGTGGCAAGACAAAAGTCAAGAGGACTGTCAATGGCCCAGGATGCAGTGAATAATCTTGGAATCTTTAATACCTGACCAAGCTGTAAGCACTCCACAGCACCTGCTTCAGCTGCCTTCATGGCTGTTGGAACAAATTGTTCTCATCTGCCCATTCCATCAAAGGAAATCTTCACATTACTTACCTCTCTAAAGTAAAAATGGGCATGATGCCTCAATTATGTACTTTCATAGAATGATGAGAAAAGTGTGTTGTAAATCACTTGTATTGCATTAAGTTGTTATATACTTCATATTTATGTCTGCTTGTATAACAACCCTAAAAATATATATACCTTCCAAGGAATCTAAACCACAGAGCAGTGTGAGTCTTAAGGGAATCGTATAGGACTATTAGGGAAAAGAGAATTCACCAAAATGTCAAAGGGTTTACCCAGTAGCAATCTCAGATTCAGTTATTCCAGGGAGATATGATGGACTAAGTACTTTCTGTGGCTTCTGAATTTGCATATAGGTTCATTTGTCTTATGTATCTTGTTCATTTTCTGTGAGGTGAAATAAAGGCTATGTGATTCCTGATGTCTTTAATGGGTTTGTAATGGTAATTTAAATGGCAAGATCTTTCCCATCCATTGATAGGCCCATTTGACCTGCTTACGTCACAGGAAGCCTAAGTCACGTGTGGTAGGAGGATCTTGCAGAATGAGTGGAACAGGAAAGAGTACAGCAGGAAAGAAGAGCAGTTAGAGTTGAGGGAGAGAGAAGAGGTGAGCTAGCTATGCTGTGAGTTTTTGTTTGTGGGAAGGCACCAGCAGGAGCAGAAGGCTCTGGAATGGAGTGGCTCCCTGCTGTGAAAATGTGTATTCACTTCTTTGTGCTTGGATGGATTAGACTTACTGGTTTGGGGACTGGGCTTTTTGGTGTCTGAATAAATGTTTCGTTTCTGTCTTCTGTATGGAGAGTCTGTTATATTTTGCGATTCAGAACCACACTGGCATACTCATAACAATAGTAACCATTGTGAATATTGCCTTGGCGATACATGGTACAAAAAAATGGAAGCTAGAGAGTTTCCCACTTTGGGGAAAACCTAGACATTATTATACCCTGAGAATATTAGATTTTCCTGAAGCAACTATAGGTGAGAGCAATGAGCCAAGTAGGAGAAAATAACTCTGTTGGATTTAGCCCCCAGGATCACTCTTGATCCATATAAACCTGGCATTTTGGGGGACTCTGGACCATGAGTTACATCTTCTTACTCTTACTTTCCATTATGTTGTTACCTCTTTGGAGAGTACCTCCCACTACTCCAAGTTTCATACCCATTTTCCTTCATAGCCAAGTCCGAGAAGTAGTAACAAGAGGTCTGCTTCTGAGAAAATAGAAACAGTCTACTCTTCTATTTTTTTTGAGGGGGGAAGGCAAGGCAATTGGGGTTAAGTGACTTGCCCAAGGTCACACAGCTAGTAATTGTTCAAGTGTCTGAGGCTGGATTTGAACTCAAGTCCTCCTGATTCCAGGGCTGGTGCTGTACTCACTTTGCCACCAAGCTGCCCTGAAAGTCTATTCTTGATGGTTCCACATACCTTCTGCACCCAGAAAGCATTCAGATATTTGCATAGTGGCCTTGAACTTTTTTATTATGAATTTGACAAGCAAAAAATAAGATGTAAAACGTTACATAAAACCTTTAGTATTTAATGAGAGACAATCAAAAGAATGAACAAACAAATGCTTGCTCCCTCCCAAATGCTTTTGTTTCTGTGTTTAAGCAGTAAACATGATAGGCTCTATGCAATTTAGCAACTCTAGAGAATGGTAGAAGGGAGATCCTGGAAGTAGAGAAACTATTTAGGACAATATTCAATGGTAAAGTGAAGAGGTGTTGAGACTGAACTAGAATAATAGATGGGTGAATGAAGAGACAGGTGGATATAAGAGATCCTGAGAAGGTAGAATTGACAAGCTTTCACAAGTGACTGCGTATGAGGGTAAGAGTGAGGGAAGAATCCAGGATGACTTGGAGGTTGCAAACCTAAGTGACTAGAAGGATGGTAGTGAGCTCAGCAGAAATAAAGAAATTTGGAGGCGGGATGAGTTTAGGTGAAAATAATGAATATCATTTGGGACATTGTTGCTAGTGAAATTCAACAAAGGTAGACTGAGGCAAATTTTCTCTGAGCAAGATAATAGTGGATCAGCAGCACATGAACCTGTGGGTCTATGAATGCCTCAGTTTAAAAACCAAAGACCATTAGACCAAGATGTGGTTCCTTTTTATAAGCATAAAACAAAGAACAGAATAGAGTCAGTAAGAAAACAAAATAAAATTAGTTCCAGGATTGGCAGTATCATGGAGGTGAGGACAACAGGAACCATTACAGAGTGGAGGCACAGAGGACAATATGATTGGTTGGAAATTAGGAATGAGGGTCTAACAACAACCCACCTCCTTCCCTCCTGTGACTAAGAAATATTCATTGTTTGAGTCTACCTGCAAAGCTAGAGATAGGAGATAGCAAACCAGGCATCCTCCAGACATCCTTGAAGAATAGGTAAGTAGTATGAAAATACTAGACCAGACTCCCTGGTGTCTACCTTCATTCCCCAAGGATAACAGATTTCCTTAAGGTAAGAACAAAACAGTGATTAGCAAGAGAACCAGATTTCTAAATTTAACTCACTACAGGCCAGCTGAATTTCTGACCTAAGTTCAGAGACTAAGAACCATGACTTAAACAGTTATAGAACAAAATCAATTAACTGTGTGTGGGTCAAAAGACCACTGACTCAAGTAAAAAAAAAAACAGAGGTGTCTCGGTTTCTCAAAGCAGAAAAAAAAAAACAGAGGCTTTATTTGATCAGGTCTTGCAAGAATTGGTCATCTCTCACTACCAGGGCAGAGATAGCAGTGAAGAGAGGCGAGGGAAGGGAAGGCAAGCAGGGAGATATATACCCTTGTACAAACAATTCTAAGAAATCCCACCCCAGAGGCTGGACCCCCATTCCCATTTTCGGAGACAAGTGGCCTCACAACCTAACCAGGAATAAGTTTTTACCCAATACAAGCACAGAAACTACAGAATTACCTTATAGGGAAACTATAATGCTAAGATGGCTGTTTGTAAATAGGCTAGGGGAGGGGTAGAGGGGAATATCATCTGGTTTCTCCAAAATCATATGATTTACAGGAAAATGAAACTTGGGCCTGGTGAGGTTCACATCCTAACTGAATTTGTACGATCTCTATTTGAATATTGCTTTGCCTGAGTTATTCGTAGGGAAGCTTTCACAATCTTGTATTCCATTCACAGCTGAGGTGACATCTATAAATCTAAAGGAGGAGGGGGAGAAAGACATTCCTAAAGGCTAAATAATCAGATTCCCACAGACTCAAATTTATCCCATTTCCCTTTTCTCTAAATATTGATTCTCAAACATTTTAGATATAAATACATATATATATACATATTCTGTGTGAAGCCTTCACATTTTATTCTCTCACCACCTCACACAACGTAAATGGGGTCAATAAAAAAATGATACAGAATCACTTTGTCTCAACATGTTAAGTTTGAGATGCCTACAGTAAATCCAGGTGAAAATGTCCAGCAGACAGTTGGTGAGAAGAGTGATTAGAACTGGATATATATTTGGGAATCATTTCCAAAGAGCTAATAACTAAATCTCCTAGAACTAATGAGTTCACCAAAGGAAATGGCATAAAGAAGGCACTCATAATTGTCTTGGGGAACACATCCTTGATGGTTGGGAGAGGGATGATGATGATCCAGCAATGGAGAAAGAAAGGAGCAGTCAAATAGGAAAACCAAGATACCAGTGTCACAGATACAGTGCCAGTTATTCTGAAGTTGTGGGTTTTGTAGGTCTTTTTTAATGTTTCAATTAGATATACTTGATATATTTTTCATTACAAAGAATATTACCAGGTTTTTTTTTTATTTTTAGTGATATTATATAAAAGTAAAAATTTTTACATACTTCTCTTGTATTCAAGCAGTCATATGTTACGTCCACTAATTTTTTGCTAACTCTACTTTAGATTTCAAAGCATATGATAAGCATTTCATTTGAAAATAAAGGTCTTTTACTTCTTTATTACCAATCTCATTTTTTACATGCTTTACTATTATTGATAATTCTTTAAGTATGTTAAATAAGAGTTACATGAGTAGCTATCCCTATTTGATACCTATTCTTAGTGAGAATGGCTCCTAATGTTTATTGGGTGGTTATAATATGTGTGATTGTACGTGTGTACATATAAACACACATATACATACACATATACATATGTATATATGTATAATTCAAACAGAGAGATCCTTATACTTCTCTTTGTAAATGTTTTTAAAATGAATGACATTTTATCAAAGATTTATAAAAATATAGAAATGGAAAGATCCTTCCACAATATGAATAAAAGTATATTTACATATTTAAAGAACTGTGGCTACTCAAAACATAAACACAAAGAAGTAATAATGATCAATCTTCTCTTTCCTCAGATCAAAGCTCTCCATGAATATTGTTGTATCCCTCCCAATAACATCTACTAGCTCCAATACCAACTCAGTGCTTTTCCGGTGTAACAATGCTTTTGCTTACCTGAGTTGGCATGACTTTTAACATCACTTTTTAGGTTTGTATTTGCATGGGAAGGCTAGAATTCCTAAGATTTTATTTCTTCCCTATTCATTTGGTCTGCAGTTGAGGTAAATTGCTACCAAATGGCCAGAGGATTATATGCTAAACTAATGGATTCGTGTTTAAGAAAAATACATGCAATAGAGTATACTTAATGATTATTTTCCTCTAAAAAAATCTTTCTTTAAAAAATAAGCTAAATTTAAACGCTAAAGAAGGTTATATTGAAAAAGTCTCATATAGAGAACACAATTTTCAAAAATATAAACACTTGGGGCAGCCAGGTGGCACAGTGAGTAGAGCACTGGCCCTGGAGTCAGGAGGACCTGAGTTCAAATCTGGCCTCAGACACTTGACACACTTACTAGCTGTGTGATCTTGGGCAAGTCACTTAATCCCAATTGCCCTGCCTTCCCCCTCTAAAAAGAAAAAGATAAAAATATAAACACTTAAGTACAGTTAGGTACTATTTTTATTAATGCTTAAATGTTATTCATGTTAATCCTTCCCTCCCTCCCCCCATAAGCCTTTATGACTTTTTTTTTTTTTTTGCAGAGACAGTGTGGTTTAATGGAATGCTAGAAATAGTCACAGATAATCCACCTTCACCCCCCACAGCTCCCCCACAGAGTCCCTCCATTCCAGAGCCAGCTTCTTTTACTCAATCTGGGGTGTTCCTCTGACCAAGCTGCCCTGTTCTAGGTGAGGCAGGGTGTGATCCATGTTACTCCCAGGGAAGCCTTTATGACTTTAAAGAGAGAAATCTTTAATCCTTTATTTTACTCATCTAACTTTGGTGTAATATTCTGCCTATGACTAACACCATTTCCTGGTTCTTGGAATTAAAAGTCTCTGCGGCTTTTAGACAATAACAGCCATCTGCCATCTTGGTCTCTTTTTTTAAACCCTTGAAGTAACACCTCAGAAGTTTTCAGCTCCCTGGCCCTTCACAGCTCTTTGTTCCTTCAAGTGGTTTGGAAGAAGTCAGAAAAGAAAGAAGGTTATGGAGACACGATGTTTACAAAACAGCATCATGAATCTCTATGATTGTCTTTTTCCCATCAAAAGAGAATAATTTTTTCCCTTTTTCCTCAAAAGATGACACCTCCTCAGTCCTGATACTTGCCTTGCCCTTTTCCTACCTGTTCTGATTCATTACATAGAAACTGCTTTAGACTAAAAGGCTTGAGTTACAAATCGAAGTTATAGTAGAACTGAAGTTTTAAAACATATTTTGAAAGTCAGCTTAAAAGAACATGAAGTGGCTTCTCTTCACTTAGCTTTTATTGCTAAATAAATACAGGTACCACCCCCCTTTATCCTCCTGAGATGGTGAGGGAAGCTGCCAAGGGCCTTCAGACTTAACATTTCCTTTAGTGAAACCCTAAAGCCTAAACTCTCTAAGCTTTCTACACATATGCTTCCCATCAAGACACCTTCAAATTAGACATTTTGAAGGTGGTAGGGTCCACCTTCAAATCTGGCATAAATGTGGTCTTGGTTTGGTGAGCTCTCTCTTCCCCAAGGAGTCTATTGCAAGTCTGAAAATAAGACATCAGGGGCAGCTAGGTGGCGCAGTGAGTAGAGCACCAGCCCTGGAGTCAGGAGGACCTGAGTTCAAATCTGGCCTGAGACACTTGACACTTGTACTAGCTGTGTGACCTTGGGCAAGTCACTTAACTCCAATTGCCCTGCCCAAAAAAAAAAAAAAAAAAGAAAATAAGACATCAGTCTCTCAGATTGATTCTGACTAGAATGGAAAGAGTAGAAATGGCAATGGTCCCTATCAGCTGCTTCCTTTTGTGTCCTCCACCATCATAAACAACACCCAAATACCCCTAATTTAAGGGAGAAGATAACAGACAAGGATCTTGTGGAGAGTTTTTTCTTGAAGTCTTAGAATTTAAAGTTGAGCCATTGCTACCAAACTAAGGTGGGAAGAAAATTGTCATTAATCTGTCAACAAGTATTTATTAAGCACTAATAAGGTTTAGGCCCTGTATTGGGGATACAAAGCAAACAATCCCTACCCTTAAGGAGCCTACATTCCAACAAGGGAGACAATGTGAAGATATGTATATAGGTATATATTGAATACATAAAAAACAAATACAGGGTAGCTCTATGGGGTAAGGCACTAGAAGTTACAGGAGGACCAAGAAAGGCCTCACACTGACTCATGATCTGAGTACTAAAGAAAATCAGGGATTTTAAATATTGGATCATTGACAGAAAACAATATGCACTACTGCTGTTTCCTATCGCTTTTGTCATATGTGCCCTTTTTGTTAAACCTTAGAATAAAAACCATGATATGTATAATCCCTGCAGTCACCAGCCCCAATTAGGGCTCAACTCTATGCGACACTAGAGGTGAAGGGAATGTAAAGCTGAAGGTAGGCAAGTGGAATCATAGATTGAGAGCTGAAAGGGATAATGCCTATCATCTAGTTCCACTTTTTCATTATACAATGAGGAAACTGAGGCCCAGAGATCAACAATTTGCACAAGGTCATACAGATAGAAGTAGCAAGACCAGAATTTAAACACAGGAGAGATGATGGATTGAGTCCAAAACCAGCACTCTTCCCATTGCAACATGGAAATCTACATTTGAATTCTAGGGAATCAGGAAAACTAGGGGCTCACCTCCATGCCTCTATGTTGGCCCCCCATTCCTGGGCACTCCAAGTATAGAAGACAACTCCACCTCTTTGAGTCCCTTGCTGTCTTCAGGGTTCAGCCTACGTGTCATTTTCTATGCAGAGCTTTTCCTGATTCCCTGAGGTAGCTAAGTGTCATAGTGGATAGAATGTTGGACTTAAAAGTCAAGAAGAATTAAGTTCAAATCCTGCCTCAGATACTTATTAGCTGTGTGACCCTGGACAAGTCATTTAACCTTTGAATCATAGTTTTTGCATTTTTCATAAAATGGGTATAAATAATAGCATCTATGCTTCAAAGTTGTTAAGAACTTTTAAGCAATATACAAATGTTAGCTATTATTATCCTCTTCATTGTTACTGTTTACTCCCTCCTCCTCAGATATAGATATGTGCTCAAGTATATGTGTGTGTATATATATATATATAAGTCCTCAGATTTTTGTGTATATACATATAATTATGCATAAATTTATGTACATGTGTATACATACATACATATACACTATCTGTTCATTTTTTCAAGCTTCCCACCTCGGGTAGAATATAAGCTCTTTGAGGGCAAGAACAGTTTTTCATTTTGTCTTTATAGATCCCTAACACCTTACACATAATAGACACTTGAAGAACAGCTTCTGAATAAGACCAGACAAGCTAAGGGATAGAATATGTTTTCCAGGAGAGATCTCTAAGGTCCCTTCTGGTTTGAAAGCTCTATGACTCATGAAAAGGGAAGAACAGTTTTCAGAACTAGAACCTGGAAATTAGAAAGCTTCTAAGTTGTACCCCAATGTTTCTTTCCAAAATGGGAATGATAATTCAGCTCCCTGGGCTATTAGAGGCCCTAAAAGGCACTGAAGGTCATGCCTTCTGCAAAATAGTAAAGAAGGGGAAGCTTATCAAGCTTCTATAAAATGGAAAATCTAAGGACCCTTATTCTTGACAGCTGCTATATCTTGCCCCTGTGAGGTTTAGTCACTGGAAAAAAACAAAGTATGGCACCATAAGGAAGACTTTGCACTGCTGTTGTAAAAGCTTTAGCAACCCCACCCCTAAAGGTGAAAGGTTAACTATAGGCTTCTCTCCTACTGTTTTAGGCCTCTGCCAAGGCAAACAGAACATTCTACACCTAAAATACACATTTCCCCTTTGTCTGACATATTCCTACCTATTATGTGGCACTATGCCCTCATGTCCCAGGTCCCTACCACAGGTGCTACCATCATCTGATATGGCTTTTAAGTCTGAACTCCTCTATATTCATAGCATCATGAACAAGAACCTAAAAGTACTCTGAGGCCTAAGACTATAGAAAGGCACTAGGAAGGGAGCAGAGGATGAGACTACAAAGGGAGAAATTCAGGAAAATACAGCCCTAAGAAAAGGGGAGGAGGAGCTATAAACCTCTGAGGAATTATTTCAATAGCTGAACAAGAGAGTAAGATGGCAACCATTGCTATTATTAAGATATAGACAAAGAGGAAAAAAAAAAGCCCATTGGATGGACTTCAAAATTATACTGTAGGTATCTTGAGGATTTGTCAACAAAATCAGACTATAACAGTCTCCCTTGGTAGACTTCAGTTTATCAAAAACAGTGGATTGCTTTCCTTTTGTATAGTGAAAAGATCTGCACAAACAGAAAAATCTAAATAAAATGGAGACCTTATCTAATGCTCACTTTTCACTATGAGACTAGAAAAAGGTTAGTGGAGGAAATCTACCAAACTGGGAAAAGGCAGAAGCTGGACAGCTAAGGCGAGCAATTCCTTCACAATTCCTCCCTTCTACCCACACATGGACAGCAAGGGACTTGCTTAAGGATATCAGACAAGAGGAGGAAGAAGGTCACTTTGCTTGGGCACTTATACTTTATCCTTATAACATATGAAATATGTGAGAATTGGGCCTTGAAAAGCGAGATGATAAAAGGAGTTCCCTTGTAAATAGAAATACCTGTAATCCATAGAATCATGTTTAGAATTAGTCAATTGTATGCTTAAATAGGGATGCTAAAACACATACATGGAGGCTTAAAGTATACTGAAGGTAACACTGGGGCAATGAGCTCTTGGATGGACTAAGATTAAAGCATCTTCTCCACTTAAAGTTCATTTACCATCCTGAAACACTACTCTTAAGCACTAGCTCTGAAAAGAGAGCATTGTGTCATGAAAAGAATGTTGGTCTTGGATGAAAAAGACCTGAATTTGAGTCCCAGGCCTGATATCTACTGGCTGTGTCACTCTATCTCAGTTTTACCACCTGCAAGACAGGGATAACATCTACACAGACCTATCTCACAGGGGTGTTGGTAGGAAAGTGCTTTGTAAATCTATATACGTGAGTTATTATTACTTTGACCTAGAGTGTTGTTGAGAAGGTATTCAGAGCAAGAGTCTACAATACTTATTCTCTAAGTGTGTCTGTAAGGCATTTGATGGTCTGTGTTAGTCTCCTAAGAAGAGAATTCTCTAAAGCACAAGTTGTATAAAAATGTGCCTGTGTACATGGGTATGTTTGTTTTTCACAGAATATTTGAATCTATAGCAAAAAGTCCTAAATATATATTTCAAATATGTAAGCCCTTGTGGTAAGGAGAAATAGATAAGGTCAATTGTTCAAAGGGGCTAGCAGACAAACAGTTTGAAGATCATCCCCTTCAAATGATCTTGTTTCCTAGTTTGGCTAGCTCAGCCAGGCATGTCCCACCTTCACCCTTCACCAGGGAAATATTTAACACCTTATCCAAAGACCAGTAGAACACTCCTCTCCCCTCACCTTGCTACAAGTAGAAGCAATGATCAGGCAAAATAAGTCAGCTGACACAGGCCAGAGGAGGTTGGCATTCTTTAGGCAGCTTTTGCTCTGGCAATAACACCCACAGAATTTCTATACTCCCAAGGTTTCAAAGATCAAGTTGTTTGAAATTATTAGTAAAGAAACTTAAAAGAAACAATGATGATGTTTAAAAAAAAAGTCTTGATCCCAAGACTCTTGTTTGAATTACAGCTCAGTAGCTCAGTCTTGGCTGATTAGAAGAAGTTAGAAGCTCCAGAGAGCCAATTACAAGCTGGGGCAAGAGAATGAGAGATGCTGCCATCAAGTACCAATTAAAAGTGAAGAAAGCCCACAGTGCCAGAGGACAGGACTCTTGGTTATTGCATCAGTCAAGTTCCAACCCTAGCTCCCCACAGAGGGAAAGTGAAGAGAGGAAAGGAGCAGGAAAGAGACAAGTGGCCCACAGCTTCTGCCAAGCTTCCAGCTCTTATCCCAGGTGAACCTAGCAATTAAAATGCAACAGGCAGCCCTTGGTCAACAGAGGGCTGGTGGATGGGGAAGAAAAAAGCAGGTACACAGAAACCCCCAAGAGAATCCTATGAAAAGGATCAGGCCTCCTAGAAAGGAAGAGCATGGGCTCTAACCCAACAACTCTGCTACAGTTTAAGGTAGTTACAATCAAATCGTATCATACTATGACTTCTCCATATGGGTACCTAAGAATAGTAAAACCCCAGTACAGCGTTTTCTTTCCACACCCCCATCCTCTTCATTATGTCTTCTCCTCCTACTTCCACACACAATACAAAACACATGACACACACATACGTACACACACACATACACACAGCTCTTTATGGGGATCTTTTCCATGATCAAATAGTATATGAACACCATGAGGCAAGGATATTTTCCTAATTCTCACTAAATAGGGTCATGCAAATCTGCCAGGATCTGGGTAAATGTGCTAACAGCTAGAGATAAGGAAACAGAGAAGTTTACTGAGGCTCTTGAGTGGGTGGTTCTAGAAATAGGAGAATTCTTTACAGAAAGTTTAAAAAAAAGGAACCTTTGTTTAAGTATCTGGAGGTGATGGTACAATACAAAATTAGGTAACAAGTGCAAAATGAGGGATAAAGATAGTATGGCAGAAAGAACTGAGTGTGAGGTATAAGAGAGCAAAGCAGATTGACTAGCACAGAGCTGAGCACAGAGTAGTCCCTCAACAACACTTGGAAGAAAGCTGACTGACATGGTGGTACCTCCTTACCTGGAGTTCTTTAAGAAAGAAACTATCCTAGGAGATATGCAGTCCTGTCTAGAGGCAGGAGGAAAGATAAGCAGATTTTTGGCATAAATGCATTTAGGTATTTCTACAAATTTTTTTAAATAAGCATCATGAAGAGATCAGTTATACAAACCATGGGTTCATTAAGGAAGGAAAGTAGCTAAAATAATATTGAGTTTTAGAGGGCAGCAGCTAGCCAAAGGTTGAAAGACATTGTTCATTCTTCCAGACACCCTAGAAAGCACTTCTAAGGAAGGAAGCAGGACCTTGGCCTAGCAGTCAAGGTTCCCCACATCTACACCTCCAAGACGACAATTCCTAAGCATCTCTCTTGTCTTCCCATGCTCTCTGTCCTCACTTACTGAATTTCCGATCTCAAGCTAGGGTTTCACTCCTTTCAAAAGAGAATCTGACCTGGTATCTTGCACAAAGTAGACCCAATAAACGACTGAATTCCTCCTCCTGGTTCTTAGACAAGGTCCCTGCTCTATCCTCTTGTCCCTGGTCTCCAACAAATGTCCCTCCCAAATTCTTCCTTCCTAGGCCACCTCTTCCAGCCTGTAAAAGCTTCCAAACATCCCCATTTTTGTCAAGGGCAAAGCCATCTTCATTCTTTCTCACTCCATCTATCCAGTTTCTTAATACTGACACATCTCTCATATTTGTCCCCTTCCCCCTAGTCAAACAGATATCACCCTAGTTCAGGCCCTAACTCGTCCTTTCTAGCCTGGGCTATTGTGGAAGCCACTAATCCATCCTCTTGCTTCTTCGCTCCCTTTTCTATTCTACACACAGCTGCAAAATGATTTTTCTAAAGCAGTCAATAAGCATTTATTAAGCCCCTACTATATGTCAGGCACTGTGCTAAGTAAGTGCTGAGGATATAAGGAAACAAAAGGGAGTCCTTGCCTTCAAGGAGTTCACAGTTTAACAGGGAGACAACATGCAAACAACTACATATAAATGAGCTATAGAGAGGATAAACAATAACACTAGAATTAAGACGGATTAGGAAAAGCTTCCTGCAGAAGGTGGGATTTTAGCTAGGACTTAAAGGAAGCCAAAGAGTAAAGATGAAGAACATTCCATGAATAAGGGACAGCCAGTGAAAATGACTGCAGCTGAGGGACTGTGTCTTGTTCAAGGAATAACACAATGATGGCAGTGCCACTTGACCAGACTGCTGAGTGTTTTAAGGTATAAAGACTGGAAAGGTGGGGGGAAGGGGAAGGGAACTAGGTTATGATGGGCTTTGAACACCAGATTTTACATTTGATCCTGGAGATGATAGGGAGCCACCGGAAATTATTAATAGGAAAGTAACATAAGAGGAGCTCCACTTTAGAAAAATCACTTTGGCATCTGGGAATAGAGGAAGGAGAGATTTGTGGCAGGTAGACCAACCATCAGACTATGAAACTAGGCCAACATGATATGACCTGCATCAGGGTGGTGGCAGTAACAGAGGAGAGAGAGGCATATATGTGAGATGTTGTAAAGGTGAAATGAACAGGTCTTAGCAACAGACTGGATATAAGGGTAGTAGGACAGAGTTAAGGGCAACACCTATGCTGCAAGCCTGAAAAACTAGAATGGTGGTGCTCTTAACAGTAACAGGGAAGTTTAGAAGCAGCGAAGGTTTGGGACTAAAGATGACTTGTTTTGGAAATCTTAAGTTTAAGATGTCTACAGGACATCCAGTTTGAGATGTCTAATAGGCAACTGAAGATACAGGATCAGAGGTCAGCACAGAAGTTAAGGCTGGACAAGTAAATTTAAGAATCAGCATTAGAGATGACAATTAAACACACAGGGGCTCAACAAATTGAATAGTATATACAGAGACAAAGGCCCAGAACAGAACCCTGTGGGATGTGCATGGTTAGTGGTCATGACCTCAATGAAGATTCAACAAATTAAACTGAGGAGCTGTCAGATAGGGAGGAGAACCAGGAAAGAATGGTGTCTTGAGAACCTAGAAAAAGAGAGCATCAAGGAGAAAAGGCGGATCAGCAGTGCCAAAGGCTGCAGAGAGGTCAAGGAGGATAAAGATCATTGGTAACTTTGTGGGTTTTTTTTGGAGGATAGAAGATAGGGCAATTGGGGTCAGGTGACTTGCCCAAGGTCACACAGCTAGTGTGTCAAGAGTCTGAATTTAAACTCAGGTCCTCCTGACTCCAGGGCTGGCGCTCTACTCACTACGCCACCTAGCTGCCCACATTGGTAACTTTGGAGAGTATTTTCAATTGAAAGATGAGGTCAGAAGCCAGATAAAAAGAGTAAGAGAAGTAGAAACACCTACTGTAGATGGCCTTCTCAAGTTCAGCCAAAAAGGGTGGGAGACATGGAACAGAAAGGTGGAAAAAGTGAGATTTTTTTGATGGGGAAGACATGAGCATGTTTGTGGACAATAGAGAAACAGCCAGTAGTCAGTTTAAGATTGAAGGTGACAGTGAGGATGATAACATTTTCCTGAAGATGGGATGGAATGGGATTATTTCTGCAAGAAAAGGGGTTTACCTTGACAGGACGGGCCACCTCTTCATATGAGATAGGGGTGGAGGAGACAGTGGCCAAGGGCATTGAGTAATGAGGGGAGTAGAGAGAGCTCTCGAGGAACAGCCTCAATTTCTTTGTAAAAGGATAAAAGGTTCTCAGCTGAGGGGGCAGGGGGAGGGGGGGTGGGGAGAGGAGGGGAAGAAAGATTCATCTGCGATGACTGGAATAGTGAGTTAATTTAGGGAATAGAAGTGAAGACTCAGTTGAGGTTATATAACATAAATTTGTAGCGGACCCAATCAGTACATTTATGTGACTTTCTCCACCTACCCTCAGTAGCAAGCATGTAAGAGAGAAGATAGTAAATGATGAGAATGATCCAAAGCTGAGGCTTAGTAAGGCACAATTGGTGATACATGGGTGCAAGGGATTGACCATATCACTTGACTAGTAAACAAACTGCAGTGGTTCACCATTGCCTTTAGAATCAAATGTAGGCTCCTCTGGTGGACTTTTAAAGCCTGCCCCAACCCCATTTCCAATGTTAATATGACTCCCCTTCCCAAATGCTGGAGTCCCTCCAAACTGGCCTTCTTGCTGGTCCTCACATATAACACTCCATAGCCTATGCGTGCTTTTGCACTAGCTGTCTGTCCCCCATGCCTAGGATGTGCTCCCTCTTCTCTTCATCCACTTGGAATTGCCATTTTCCTTCAAAATTCAGCTCAAGCACTACTTTCTCCATAAAGACTTCTCTGATCTTCCAGCTGGTAACAAGTTCCCTTGCTTACATAAACTTACCCTGTATTTATTTCGTATATATCAACATGTTGTCTCCTCCAGTAGAATGTAAGCTTTTTGAGGGCATGAGCCATTTCATTTTTGTCTTTGTATATCCAGCACCAAGTACCGCGCCTAGCACATACTAAGTGCTTCATAAATACTTGTTGAGGATCTCATAGGCGGATAGGTTATCACCTGGGGCCCTGTAACATCTCTCTGGACAGTCTACAGGTTGAAATTGCTCCACAAGCCTGATCCAGATGCCAGATACCACAGAGGTTCTCATCTCCCATCCCACTTAACTGTGAAAATAGCAACCTCGAAATGGGTTCTGTAGCTACTTTGTTTCTATAGCACCACCAATCAACTTGTGCCATCCTACCTAGAAATCTAACCCTTGTTGAAAAAAAAAAAACCTCAATTATCACTCCTCTTCAGCTAAAGACTTTGTATAGAAATTGAAAATTTTATAAAATAATTTTACCCTACAAGGTAGCTAGGTCCCTTTATGTATAAACATATTTTACACCTTGTTGCTTCCATGTGAAAGTGTAGAAACACAAATTACAACAAGCAGAATTCAGGTTAAAGACTTAGAATTATCTAAAAGGTAGGAAACTGTTAAGAGGTGACCTAAAAAAGATGTAACATTGCCTTTCCTGGATATTTCTCAGAAGAAGAGACACTACATATCTAAAGTTGAGAAAATAAGAGTTGAAAGAAGCAAGATAGAATCAAGGCATTTAAACCCCAAAGATTCCAGCAACCTTAAAGAACATCAAAATGTCAGTTCCTCCTACTGCTTTTTCCACAATCTACTAAAGGTGGGCCAATGGACACAAAACTAGGTACCAAGCAAGGACCTGTCATTCATTAGTTTCTTCACAGGATTCAAGTCTCTTCCCCATCCTCTTCCTAACCCTCCCTCTGCCCCATTAAAGGGTCCCAAAGATCTCACCCACTTACTTCCCAAATCTGGAAAAATCCCTAGATCAGCAAAGAAAAAGGAAACAAAGAGAAGGTGTAAGAACACTAAGTAGGCCTACTTTCCCTCCTGGGACAAGAGCAAACCTACCAATCAACACACAGCCTAAAGAAAACCAGGCAGCAGGCCCTAAAGAAATCAAAAGCACTTTTGTTTCTCTTTAGTGTTAAATGTTTGTTCTACATTTAATTCTGTGTCTACAGAGGAATTCTGAGTATGGTGGTGACAAGGAAACACAAAGATTCTCAAAGACTAGTGGCCTGGAAAGCAGCAGGAGATAACACTGAAAGGTGGTTAAGATAACTGAGAAGTCCTGTGTTGCTTAGGAAGGTATGTTTGGGAATACTGGGGCCTGGAGGAATTTTGAACCCAAATAAGCAGCCAGACAAGCCTTAATACTCCCCACTTGTCCCCTACTCATACAGTCTAAAGTGACATTGTGTCAACTAGTGTGGGACCAGGAGAAAGAAGAAAAGTAAAACTAAAGAATACTACAGGTAGCTTTGGTTTTATTTTTCCAAATGAATTTAATTGATGCTCCCAGCTTCACAGAAGAGACAAGCCCTTCACTTAAAATAAAAAATAAAAAAGTATTGTCAAAAAACAAACTATAAAAAATTTTCATCCCTTCCCCTAGCAATAAATACTGAACTAATATATATACATATGTGGCTCAGGGAGGATTCAAAAATAGAAACCTTGGGGACCCAGCCCCCATAGCCCAGCCCAGCACTCACACTTATCCAATGACCTCAGCCCAAAATATAGGGAGCAATGAAAGTAACATGGTACCCCATGCAAGGGGACAGGTACTGAAAGGGGCTGAGGCAGGGCAACAGAAAGACTGGAGGAAGGGAACCTAGCTTATGTAATAAGGCAAAAGAAGGAAAAATCCAACCCAAACACATGCCCACCCCTCCGAGTCACTGGGTAAGAGTAATCCAGCCTCTTCATTCCCCGGAACTTCTCTCCATGTCACCACTTCTTCCCTAGGATGTGAGTCTGAGAGTCATTCACTGTGTGGTCGATATGCCACAGTGGAAGCAGCCTGGCTGCTGGAGCCTTGTGGCTTCCCATTTACCACCAACAAAAGGGGTGTCTCCACACGAATACAGGAAAAGGAGTAGTTCTGGAAGAAACAAGAGACAGGGAAGATCAGTAGTGCTCTTAGGTAATAGGAAATTCCAGAATGGATCACATCATCCCCTCCTTCTACTCCTCCCACTCAATATTCATGCACCTCTACTCCACCTTAAATTATCCCAATTAGAACTGAGAATAAATAGAGAGTAACTGTTAGCCTTACCAGAGAAAATAAGGGTTTGGGACACTGACAAAAAAATCAAGAGGGATTCTGAGAGAATTCTGCATTTCTCCAATCCTCTCAAGATAAAAGAGAAATGTTTGGAATAGGAGGGATGACCAGCATGAGCACTGAAAAGACAATATTTTTTTAAGGAAACCAAGAAAAGTAGAAAAAAAAATTTTATAGTAATTTTTCTAATTATAATAAAGCATACTAGTTCACTGTACCTCAGAATCACCCACAGATTGATTGAATGTTGACCTATAGATCCACTCAGTTTTAAACAAATTGAGGGTTTTCTATCAAGAGCCACTGTCCCACTGCAGGTCTGGAATAGGATACCTGATGTGTCCTGATAAGGGCTGAGCTTCCTGTTTTCAGATTTGGTTCAAAGAAGTCAAGAGAGAGGATCTGGGACCCATCACCCACCTTTCCTTTATGCTGGATTTGATGGCGCCGGAGATGGGGCTCAGGGATAGCCACAGAGTCACCAATGAGCACACCCCAACTCTGTACCATATTATACACCGTCACTGCAAAACAGGGCCCTTCAGAATCCACCAAGCCAAATGTGCTGCCAAGAAATACAGACGGAAGTGTTGGCAGAAGAGAAGACGAAAAACAAGAATTTTAAGAAGAAAAACTAGAGAAATAAAAAATTTTTAAAACCAGCTCCACCTGTCTATCATTTTCTGATTATAAGCCCGAAGAAGGCAGGACCAGGAGGCACGAATTACCACTATATATCTTTCCCAAAATACTTTAACCCCATGTATCCAAGGGACACTCAACAAATATTAATAATGATGATGAAACATCAACCAAACTGTTGTGGCCGAAACCATGTTTCTTGTTTGTCATTTTAATTAGGGTCATATCTTCCTTCAATCTTTCTAACTCCTTGCAGTTCTCTACATAAAATCTGAATTGACAAAGCACCCCACTACCCTGCCCTCTTTTAACCTCTATGTTCTTGAGGGGAAAGAATAGGATGGTGAAGGGAAGGACAACCTGTTCTCAATAGTGTAAGGAACTCCCAGAATAGAAAAAAATCCCTTCACCAATGCAGAAAGGCAACTCATCTGAAATCTGTTGTCTTACAGAGTGTTACAAGGTCACACAATTAAAATGTCAGAACTTGAATCCAGTTCTTCCTAACCATAAGGCTAGCCCTCCATCCACTACTATGCCACAGTGTCTCCCATATTTATTTCTCATAATTACCCTGTTTTATTTAATTGGCCCTTTTCTCAACAGCTTTCCTTCTCTTTTTAATCCAACTCACCTGGGATAACCTCCCCAACCAAGCTATATTCCTCCCTTTACTTAAACCTCACCTTAAAGCTACCTGCTAAGCCTTCTCTTACTTAAGACCCCAGGTAATAAGACCTACCTATCAAATAGGACAAAGCAAAAACTCAGGGAAGATCTTCATAGATTTAACAATGCACCCTTCTGAGGCCAAGAAAAGCCATATTTTATCCATGCAATGACTACTCTTGGAACAGTCAGTGAAGAGAAGTGAGGTGACTTTCAACTCTACCCAGAAGCCACTAAGACTAAGGAGGGTAACCAAGGAGGGTAACCTCAGTTGCCAGAGAAAATCCAAGCAGAACACTGGATTAGTAAAGCCACTCACAAGGGCACCTTCTCCTCTGTGGTAAGGCTGAACAAAACCTTGCCCAACACCACAGTACCACTGTTTACGCCAGGTTGTAATGTATTCAGTGGCTTTAGCTCCAGTGCCATCTTCTGTCCAGAGGCTGCCTGATAGCGTCCATCCCCACAAGGACCCAACTGGGCTGGGCGAAGACTTCCCAGCATGTTCTGCAACTTCTTGGCCTTCACCTTACCCTACAGATAATGAAGATAAACTGTCAAAAATAGAGGTGTCAAAAGTCTAGCCCTTTCCTCTAAGCTCCGCTATCCCCTTCCCGGGCCCACTCTATCTAGGTTGCCATCCACACTGCCCAATTCCAATCCCAATAACCCTACCACGAAAAAGAGGATGAGAGTCAGTCCATCCTGGTTACCATACCTTGCTATCAAGGAGGCTGGTCAATCTATCTAGGAATTCTAGGAGCTGTTGTTCTCGTTGCTGAGGCTCTGGCCAGGCTGGGTCCAATGCTGCAGCTCTAGAGAAGCCTTCCAGGGCCTCCTCATAATTTTCCTCATATTTATATAGCTGCATATAAAGAACTGATCAAGATTCTCCCCACCCCATGATATCTGCACCAAACAATAATATTAACTAAACTTTGTACAGCACTTTAAAGTTTGCAAATTTCTTTATATACATATATTTTGGTATCTCATTTATATGCTATTAATTTAATACCTAAATAAACACAAATCTTTCCAAACTTCTTCCCTTTTCCAACTGTATCACTTCCCCTCAGTACCTCCCACTTCTTCATTCCCTCCCCTTTCCTTCTACTGTGCCTGTTATCATGAGGTAGGGCTGACCTCCCCCACCCCCCAAGAAAAACTTTGCATTTCCTCTAGATGAACGTACCAAGCTTTGCTATGATCCTACTCAGCAATATCCATAAACTAAGGCTTAATACATTATCATTTGTAGGAGTTACATATTGTCCTACCATCAGCCTTACCGTGGCCCTGTTCAGATGGAGATCCGGATTGCTGGAGGCAGTCCTGTCCACTTTTTCCTACAGTGAGATATTAAAAAAAAAAAAAGCCATCATTCATTAATGACTTCTGCTTCATACATGAGAATGGTCACTCTAAACAAGGCTTGGGGCCTCACAGAAGCTCTCAAGATTTCCCTCCATGACAAAGTGTCCCCTATCCACCTTCTGTTGTGCTGTTGTTTCTCCTTTAGATACAGTGGCTATCAGCTCTACCAAAGAGAGGGATGAATACCCAGATACTGAAGCTTCATAATGAACCAGACAAATGGAATTAAAACTTGTGATTTATTTATCCATGTTACTGTTTTATCTATGTTTTTAAAATATTATTATAATTAACCAACAGAATGCTGTAAGAATAAAATGAATAAATGTGAAAGCATTTTGAGTGAATGAATGAAAAAGTATTCATTAAAGCTATATTCCATGCACTATACCAAGCCTTGCTGACACAAATGCAAACAGAAATGGTCCTTACTTTCCAAGAGATTAAATTCTAATAGGAAGGGGTATTTGGGTCTAGAAAGTCACACAGATAGTAAGCAGAACAATAAAAAGTCCAGTGACATGCCCTTTCCAGAGACCAGGATAGTATTAATTTGATTATAGTTCTCAAAGAAAGAGGCAGAAAGGGGGAAAATATACAACTCAGTTTTAACTTTAAAAGGAAAATGTAATAGAGATCAAAGGGATAAACAAGGCTTCATATAGTACTAGTACAAGGAACAATGAGAGAAAGAGAAATGTCAACTATTTACTGGCAGCCAATGAATTTCACAGTATTTGTGGTTTTAGATGGAAAAAATATACCTCATCTTAACTCATTTCCTCTGTCTGAAGTAACACGGGACACATCCAGAAAGATGTTTCTTTAATAATCTTGTTAAAATTCTGATTAAAAATCACACTCATCTCCAAAGCTGATACCTGAAACTAGTTATAATAGATAAAATGGAAATACAAGGAAGTGCACTCTGAGTAGAAGACCACACAGGCCAAGCAAATAGTAAGGAAATCTTATATATATAATAGACGTGTGGGTAAGCATATATGCATGTATATACATATGCATATATGCGTACATGTATGTGCATATATGCCTATGTGCATGTGCATACACATATGTTACTGTTTTTAAAATATGTTTTAAAATCTAGGTTCTGAAAAAAAAAAATAAAAAAAATAAAAAAAAAAAAATCTAGGTTCTGAAAAGGGGGAAAGGATCTTTTATGAATTAAAAGCAAGTACCTGGCACAGTATAGATTATGAAACCTGCTGAAAACCTACTATTACCCTAGTAAAGGTATCTATTCTTGAATAGTAAAGTATTCATCAGGACAAAGGCGCTGGAAACGTACAACTGCAGAGCTAACAAGTAGACACAAGATAGCTATTATTTTCTCTTGCTAACAGAAGCAAAGCTGTGTAACGCAAAATATATGATGCTGAAAGTAGTCTCTCTGTGCAAAGAAAAAGATGCAGAAAATACAGAGTAGCAAAAAGGCTCAGAATTAAACGGGGAGTGAGAAAGGCAAATTAATGCTAAGACATTGTGAACAAGTAGTTAGAGGATATAAGGAAGCTATCTATTTGCAAGGGTTTTTTTTAGGGGAAAAGTGATTCTGAAACTCAGAACTATGTCCAGCCAGGCCTTCCACACAAAGAAAGGATTCAGGGTATATTTAAGGTTTTTCTACTTAAACTTGGAAGAATTCCGGGACTAGATTACTAAATTACAAATGCATACATCATTAGCTTAAATTTAATCAGACACATATACATTGTTATTTTTGTGTTTTTTAAATATGTACTGAAATGTTAACAACTGATTATTAAGAAGCAAGTAATTGCTATAAGGTAATAGAGTTAACTTTCTATACAAAGAGCAAAAACTGATGTCAGTGCAAGCCACGTTATTTGATTCAGTTAACAAGCCCATGGGAAGTCTGGCCAATCATCTCATGCCATTCAGCTGATGCTAGTTCCCTGCGACACAGGCATGTACACATACAGAAATAAAACAACTAACATTGCAAACCCAAACCTGTAAAGTGACAATAAATGTCTCCCATGCTATTTATTGAAAAGCCAAAATCATTCTTATTAGGAATCTTTGCTAGCCCACCCCATCTGTCCCAGGTGACCATTAACACTCACCGCTTGGGCATAAGCACTAAGAGCTTGCTGGGAAATCTTAGGGTTCTGGCCTGCGTTGAAGAAGAGGGAAAGGTATGCATTCCCTAGGATATCTGAGTAAGAAATGCAAAAGCAGTTAAATAAGTAGCACACACCCAAGTTATCATCCACAGTCAGCACTAGACCTTTCCATTTCATCCCACAGGTTCCATGTCTAGGGTGACTGTGTCTCATTTTAGAAATCCTACAGCAGGAGTTCTTATCCTAGGGTCTATGAACTTAGTTTTTAAAAAATATTTTGACAACTATATTTCAATACAATTGGTTTCCTTTGCGACCCTAGGTATTTTGTTTTATACATTTAAAAATATTGTCCTGGGGCACCTAGATGGTGCAGTGAGTAGAGTGCCAGCCCTGGAGTCAGGAGGACTTGAGTTCAAATCCAGCCTCAGACACTTGACACACTTACTAGCTGTGTGACTTTGGGCAAGTCACTTAACCCCAACTGCCCTGCCTTCCTCCCTCAAAAAATAAAATAATAAAAATATTGTCCTGAGCAGAGGTTTACAGGCTTCCCTAGATGACCAAAGGTTCCACGACTCAAAAAAGTTTAAAAAGCCCCGGACTAGAAGCTAATAAAGCAAAGTCTACTTAATTCCAGAGGCAAGGAATAGACTGCGGGAACAGTTTTGACTCAACCCCTATGTGTACTTAAATAGTATAGTTCCCTCCTTACTATAGTTCAACAGGGAGGTCCCCCAGATTTATCAAAAGAAAAATATACCAGATCCAAAACAAAAGACATGAAATCCTCTGAGAAAGAACTCACACCATGAACGTCCATCATGAACATCCATCTGCACAGCTAATTTGGCCTGCCGGACACTGTCCACGACATGGCGGGAACGTTCTTCACCAGTCTCAGCCCGCAGTTGACGAAGCACCATTGACAAATTCTGCAGAGAGACTTTGTTCTTGTACTACAAATGAAAGAGATGTACAGTCAAGCCCCAGGACCCCTCCTGACCCCATTTCCTTCTCAAAAATCTTATTCCCTGAGCCCATCTTCTCAACACTCTCATTTCTAATCTTAGTCTCACTTTTATCACTCCTTGTTCCCATCCTCCTGTACCAGTTTTACACCTAGCTTTGTTTTCATTCCTGACTCTCCTTCACCCAAATCCATTACCTTCTCCCTTTCTTAGGCCTTTGTCCCTCATTCCCTCTTCCAGGTTTGTTCCTCAATTCCTGTTTCTAGTCTTCTAATTCTGGTTTAGAAACCTGGTTTTCATGCACTGGAGGGAATCCCCAGACAGCAGAGGAATTTCATCCTTTCCATATGTGATTCCTGTAAATATAGCAGGAAGCTCACATGGGAGAGGGCTCCAGAGAAGCAGGTGTGTGCAGCTGCAACATCCCCTTTCTTCCAGTACACCTCACCCAGCTGGTTCCAGGCTTCCACCAGCTCAGGCTCCAGCTTCACAGCCTTTGACAAAAGCTCCTCAGCCTGAGGACTATAGTCTGGAGTCACATTCAGAGCCTTCCCTGTCAGCATAAGAACCCAGGCCTTTTCCTGGGAAAAGCCTATAAAGGAGTAAAAGGCAAAAGAAACTGAAATCTGAGACAATCTTAAAAAGCATCTTTCCCCCAGGGAATAGTTCCACACTAGTGGGAAGACTTGGGGAAAATTATCATCAGCAAAAGTACTGAATTTCTACTAAGTGCAAAACACCATACAAGGTACTGGGATCATAAATCATTACAGGTTAAAACATAGTCCTTGTCCTCAAGAGGCTTATAGTTTACCTAGGAAGTATACATAAAAATAGGTCATGTACATAAAAAAGACAAATATCAGCATAAAGTATCATATGCAAAGTATCAAATGAGTGGTACAAATAACTAAGGGCTACAGGAGTTCACTGGAGAGAAATAGAAAGTTGAGAAAAGACTCCAAGAATCCAAGCTATCACTGTTGGACGGAGCTGTGAACCAGTTTAACCATTCTGGAGAATAATTTGGAACTATGCCTAAAAGGCTCTAAAATTGTACTTTGACTTAGCCATACAGCTACTAGGTCTATAAGTGAAGGAGATCAAAGAAAAAGAACCCATATACAAAAATATTCATAACAGCCCTTTTTGGGGTGGCAAAAATTGGAAACTTGAGGGGATGCCCATGAATTGGGGAATGCCTAAACAAGTTACGGTATACAAATGCGATGGAATACTATTGTGCTGTAAAAAATGATGAAGGGGATAATTTCAGAGGAATCTGGGAAGACATATGAACCGATATAAAGTAAAACAAGCAGAACTAGTACAATGTACTGTGAAAGATTTAGTAATTCTGATCAATACAATGGTCTACCAGAATTCCAAAGGACTCATGATGAAAAATGCTATCCACCACCAGATAGAGAACTGATGGACTCGAAGTACAGACTGAAGCATATTTTTATTTCCTTTCTTTATTTTCCTTGTCCTTTATTTGGTGGGGGGGGGGGGGGGGCAGGTGGGACATAGCTAATGTGGGAATATGTTTTGCTTGATTTCATTTGATTAATGGGTATCATATTTCTTACCTTCTCAATGGATGAGGGAGGGAGTAGAGAAACAACTTGAAACCAAAATTTTTTTTTAAAAAGAATCCAAGCTATCAACAACCATACGAAAAATACATTCTAAATCACTAGTCATTAGAAAAAATGAAAATTAAAGTTTTACCTCATACCCATCAAAACAGCAAATATGCCAAGAATAAAATGATAAATTTGGGAGGGGTACTGGAAAACAGACACACTAATATGCTGTTGGTGGAACTGTGGGCTGGTCTAACCATTCTGGAAAGCAATTTGGAACCATGCCCTAAAAGTAACTAAACTGCGTATACCCTTTGACCCAGATGTACTACACCCCAAAGAGATCAAAGAAAGTGTAAGAAGACTAGAAAAGTAGGAGGAGGCCAGGTGGTGAAAGCCTTCTGAAGCCCAAATAGGAGATTTTTTTTACATGATCCTGGAAAAATAGGGAGCCACTGGAGTTTATTGAGTAGAAGGATGGCATAGTCAGTCCTTCACTTTAAGAAGCACAGAACCTTCACTTTAGGAAGACTAATTTGACAGCTGAGTGGAGAATGGACTAAAGTGAGGAGAAACTTGAGACAAGGAGACCAACCACCAGACTATCACAAGAGGCCAAGGGTGATGTGAAGAGGGTCTAGACCAAGCTAGTGGTAGTGTCAAAAAAAAAAAGGGGGGACACACATGGGAAACGTTATGAAACTAAAGACTTGGCAACTGACTGGATATGAGAGATGAAAGAGAGGGAGGAGTTCTAAGTTTTGAGCCTGGGTAACCAAGAGGATGATAGGACCTTCAACAGTAATAGGGACATTAGAAGAGGAGAGGACTCTTCCCTTCTTCCAACTGGAAAAGTCTAATAGGCAGTTGGAGATGTAAGGTCAGGAGAAAGGTTAGGGCTGGTATAAGTAAGTCTGAAAATTATTAGCAGAAAGATGATAACTGAATCTATGGGAGCTAACGAGATGAACAAGGGAAACAGTTTAGCGGGAGAAAAAAAGGAGGCATGCCAGAGCCTTGGTGGACATTCATGGTTAGTTAGCATGGCCTTGTTGAAGCTCCAGCAAAAAAGACCTGTCTGTTAGATGCAGAGGAAAAGAATCAGGAATATCCCAAAAACCCAGAGAGAAGAAAGTGTCATCAAGGAGACAAAGGTCATCAATAGTGTCAAAGGCTGCAGAGAGGTGAAGAAGGATAATAACTGAGAAAAAACTATTCGATTTAGCAATTAAGAGATCATTGGTAACTTTGGAAACAGCAGTTCGGACTGAACGATAAAGTCAGAAGCCAGCCTGTAGAATTAAGAGAGGAGAGGAAATGGAGATGCTGATTACAGATCAGGGCTGTCCAAAGCGTGGCTGCAGTACGATTTTATGCAGCCCACCTGTGTTTACTACAGGCATGGAAACTGACACAAAAGCATTTGCATCAATTTCAGGGCTTGTGGTGGACACAGGCAGGCCACATGGTGGCGCACGGCCAGTGTTATGGACAGCCCTGTTTGTTATAGATTCTTCCAAGCCCAATTTACATGCAACCTCCTATAAGAAGCCTATCCTGATCCTCCCAGTTGTTAGTATCTTCCTCTTGTAAATTACTTTGTACGTACTTTGCCCTTAGTTTTCTAAGCAGATACTGTTTCTTCCCAATTAAATGGTAAGGTCCTTGACAGTTGTCTTCCTATTCCCAGAACCTCACAGAATGCCTGGCACAGGGAAGGCACTTAATACTTACTAAATTAATGAAGTTTTAAAAGGTCATGAAAAGGCCTAGTTCAGACTTTATTCTAAAGGTCATAGGGTGCCAATGAAGTAGAACTATCTGTTGCTATAGGTAAAGTATTCTGGCAGCTATGTTCAGGTTAGAAAGGCAAAGCCAAGGAGATTACTGAAATACTCTAGCCAAGAAGTAAGTCCTTTCCCATCACAGTGGTATGATCCAAGCGTGAAACGAGCTGAAAGTCTGGGACATTTGGTATAGGGCTTTTTCAACTACATGCATTAGCTATGGTCTATACCTATCAGAATGACTTGTTTTGTTTGACCAACTAGTAGTGGTCCCTTTACAAAATATACAAAAGGAGGAAGAGGCCATCTCATTTCCCAGGCAAAGGAACACTGGCGTTCTATCTCGAATCTTGAGGGTTATACCTCCTGCTTCCTCCATCTTGTGTAGGGTCTTCTCCATTTCTTCTCGAACATCCTGGTGCTTCTGACCAGCACACTCAACTGGATGTGTCTCAAAGTAGTGGTCCCGAAATGAATAGAGCTGGTCCACCAGTTCCTAAAAAAGTATAGGGATGGTGCCATCATTTGAAAGGAACAAAAAGCCGGGTAATCTGAGATTGGCTGGTCACAGAAGGAATCTTTAACTCAGAAACATCAACTCCCTGATACCCTTAAGGGTCAGAGCAACAGGAGTGGGATACTAGAGTGCTGTAGATCCTAACATAAAGCAGCCAGGGTTCCAGGCTCATATTTCAGGAGTATTCTGCTCTAGTCTCCATAAAAATGTATAAAAAAAAATGTCAGAATAACATTCTCTCTTATCAATAATCTGTTGATATGTTCTTGTCTTGAGATCTGTATCTCAATCACAAACTTGTCTGTTCCACTACTCTTGACTGGGGCCTGAAACTGAGGCACACAAATACACATAATTATTGTGATATGCACACTAGAGCATTTTTCTGGGTTCAGTTAAGAAGGGTAGGCAGCCTCTAGGGGTCCCTTCTACCCCCAAGAAGTCTATAAAAACAAAAACAACCTTTTCTCAGCTTTCTAACCTGTGATAGATAATTTCAACTTATTCTTTTCTTCTTTTATCTGCCTTCTATTTCTGTACTTTATATATGCCCTTTTTCTGTCTACCCTCTACAAGGTTACTTTGGAATATCCAGTACAAATGAGATCCAATATTAGGGGCATTCTTTGAGCACCACAGTCACCCCCAATCTCCGACCTATCTCTTCCTCTCCTGAGCTGCCCTAATTAACAGGTATCTTTGGATCTTAGCTTTAGACCTCGAAGAACCTGGGACATTATCCGAGCCATCTAGAAAAAACTGAGACCCAGAAGGTCTAAATGACCCAAGGCCTTACAGGTAAAAAGGTACCTTACCTTTTGCCTTACAGGTAAAAAGTAGCAGACCCTGAATTTGAACCCAAATCCTCAGATTCCTAATCCAATACTCTTTTCAAAATACCACACTGCCTATTATATTTCAAAATGACTCTGAAGTAAAAAAAAAGTTGAATCAAGTTCCTTGGGAATAGATTATACCACATACGGTTACAACTGGCACTGCTTCAACCTGATTCAGCTGTTAATTTTCACAAATGTTACAAATGTGGTGGCAAATGCCTACAAAAGACTAGAAATGAGCTATATTGTAGGCCTAGCATTTAAGCTTTGACTGCCTTAAACCATAAGGAATTGAGTTTCTGAGCCTAAGGGATTATGTTAGATCACTAGAGATAAAGTAAATTAAAGCAAAACTAAACTAACGGGTACACCAACTCACAGCCACCTGACTTGTGAGGCTGGTTGCCTCAGCCACTTGCAGTCCTGGGGAATTCTTTACATCAGAGCCCCGACGTAAGGACTAGACAGCTTCCCACTCCGCACCCCAAAAAAAACAGCGGCATGAGAGGTACAAAACTGTCTCTATTGTTGCCAGCTTCATGAATGAAAGGAGTGGGAATGCGGGGAATGAGGAAAGGGAGCCAAAACAGCCTTACAAGTGCAAGGTAGGTGGACTTGCTGAAATTGGGAGGTGGGAGGAACTGTACTCTATGGGGTAAAGAAATCCAATGCGTTTGTGAGAAAAGAAACCAAATCCCTATCCGAAAAATGTAAAGTAAAGTTAGCTGCTAGTAAATCTCCCTACCATGCCCCTCCACCAGAATATGAAGTGTAAATGCCCTGGGCATGGCAGAGGGCGCCCTGGCGCCAGCTGAGCATCCTGGCAGCAGGACTCCACCCCGCCCCCAGTCCCCGCAACTGCCAATACATAAACATGACCCCCACTCCACCCCCTCCCTAACCCAGGAAGCTTCGCAGCCCAGCCCACCCCCCACCCCCGGGCCAGGACGCCTCCGCACCCCCGGTAACGGCCCCCCACCCGGGAGTTTGTAGAGTAACTGCACCCCGCATCCACCCGGCAGCATGGCTGTGCGCGCGGAATCACAACCAATAAACCAATCCAGCCTAAGCGTTTTTGCCCCGGCCGCTACCTGCAAGAGCTGCACGGGCTGCTTGGCTTCCTCCTCCTCTTCAGCCATCGCTCCTCCTGCTACAGCCCTCGCCTCCCCCAGCGCTACAACCAGAGAGAAACAGGAACTCGCGCGGAGCCACAGTGACATCTAGAGGAGGGGAGGCTCTCCGCTCAAGTAGCGCAGCGCCGGACGGACGCCCACTGGGTCTGTCTGTCAGTCTGCACCGCCGTGCCTCAGCAACTGCCTGCAAACGAAATCCCGGGGCGGGGAGGCAAGTTGGTGTAGGGAGGAGTATTTTCACATGCTTATCTTTGTGTATATCGGCATGTCCGAAAACATGTGTGCATTGCATATCATATGCAATACATAGCCATGGCCCAAATCCTATAGCCACCGTGTTCATGTCTCATATTAACTGCAGGCCAGCCCATTCTCCAACATTTTCATGTATAGCGAGCGGGGACAAGAGAGGCAGCATGTAGGGGAATCAGGAAGACCTTTTGCTCCAGGCTTGTCTGGGACACATTCGTTCTAAGGTAGCTGTGTGAGCCTGCGGCAGTCACTGGATTTCTCAGGACCCCAGGCACTGGGGCTATAGGTTGCAGATGAATAGTGTGCCCTTCTACACTGGTGGAGATTTCCACATTAAGAACTATCCACACTTTTGAAACCAAAAGCTATCACTCACCTCCTTGGCAACCATTTTTACTTCTTTGAATTGCAATAAAATCGGAAGGTTCTCTTATAAAGGCCTTTTGGTGCTCAAATACGTAAAATGAGATATTCATTTTCACTCCCTTTCCCCCAGCCTCAAATAAAAACATCCCAAATTTACTTTATGTACATCAACATTTCATTATGATCTTTTTACATCAGGTACATTCAGATCTGGCATTTAGGCAGCACTTAACAGTACCTGGCACACAGTAGTCACTTAAATGTTGATTGATTGATTTTGTACTGTATCAATGTCAATTATTCTTTTATTTGTATTACTAAAACACCAAGAAAAATTTCACTATTCCTCTTCCTAATCTACAAAAAATGCATGGTACAGTTTGAGAGGAAAACAACTACAGGCCAGTTAGTTTAATCCATTTATTTTACAGATAAGGAAACTGAGGCACAAAGCACCTGAAAGTCACAAAGCTAAATGAGAACCTACAAGTCCTAATTCCTTAACCGCTGTTTTTCAGCATACATACCTTCCTGAAGCTCCAAAGTCAAAGAGTCTGTCTTTTAAACAAATATCCGTTTAATTTTTACTTGTTTGTGGAAAGAGTTTAAAATGTTCGGTCCCTGACAAGAGCATACAGGAAACTATTCTTCAAAAGGTGTTTTAATGTCATCTCTAAAATGAACCACGTGTTGGTTACAGCTAGCATTTATAGAGTGCCTGAGGTTTGCAAAGCACTGGATGGATGGATGGATGATATATATTTGTGTGTATATGTTGATATTCACAACAGCCCTATAAGGGAGGTGCTATTATAATATATGGTTTATATAAATTTGTATGTAAGGTTAGGAAAACTTTCTACAGTATGTGTAAGATATATATATATATATGTACACCTACACACATATATATGTATGTGTATGTCCCTAATAAAGCAAAACTGAGACAATAAATAAAAATAAGGTGCATGTTTCATATTGAAATGGATACCTAAGAGCCAGCTTAAAGAAATAATAATCCTTATCAATTTGACTAGTTTCAAATTGGAATACAGACTTGACAAACAAATGCCAATGTAATAAGATGTTCACTTATGTATTCATGAGCGAATATACTTCAAATACATGCTGACACAATGACACACAAACAAAAACATATTAAGAGACACATAAATACAAAAATATACCAAAAGCATCTAATCATAGAGTCATATGTATTTCCCAAATTAAATATATACATAAATATGATAACAAAGATGCAAGTGTAAAATAAAATGCACACACATAAATATTAGGACCTACATACTCGGTTGACTATATATACACACTTAAGCCACAATGATCACATATCTAAACAAAGAGATATTCCAGAATTTAAGACTTTATGGATATAGCAATATGTGGCCATACAAGCCAGATAGTTACAATAAGCTAAATGTTCTAAATGCCAACACATCCCCACATCTGTCTGAATACTACTGATCACAAATAAGCAACAGTTCACAATCAAACTGAGTTTAATAAAACAGCACATTCATTATTCAAAATAACACAGGCAAAAGAATAGAATCCAAAGCCAATTTCCTTCCTCATAAGTTTCTCACAGCAAGCAGCAAACTTTGTAGAACTAATAGCACAAGGAAACTGATAACCTCAGGAATGAGCAATAACACTTGCCATAAGAATGGTTACACCGTAACTAGGGTCCACTTTACTGTCAGAAACCACTAGAGAAGAGCAAGGAAGCAAACTAGATTCTTAGTGAAATCGACTATGGAAAACAAGGCACAGTAGGCAACAGAGTTATCATAAATTTCCCTCTTTCTCACTTGGCCCCCTCTTTCCAAGATGGGCTACATTCTTTTCACTTTAAAGGCTCTACTACCACCTGGCTGTGGCACTGCTTCGTGGCTGGGAGAAGCAAAACTGAAAAAATTATTGCTAGGCTCAGCTGCTGTGGGAGAACCCACAAAAAATGGTCTGAACTGGAAGTCTCCATCCCCACTGCCCCAGTTTCGAACTGGCGTCATATCCACAGGAAACTTGGAAGTATTCCCTGGAGAAAAAGAAAGAACAGAACAAAATTTAGATGCTTATTTTCTTGCAGATCTATAAGAATATGTAGATAATAGGCATTCTGTAAATATTGTTGACTAAAACCTAAAACTCAATCCTCTGAGAAGAAAAATATAATCCTCAGAGTGATAACAGAAGATCTATAATCACCTCCAATGTTTATGACACACATTTCTGCTTTTCATTTAGTCATACCTAGCTTCTGATTCCATATCGAAAGTAGTCTGGAAAATTATAGACATGGGTTTGGGGTAGAATTGGAATGTGCTTATGATTATCACAGAATTACAGAGCTGAAGGGAACCCTTACAACTTTCACCTTTTTTCCCCAATGCGGTACCTTGATTATAGTACGTGTTTAATATACTTTTAAATCAAATAACTCATTTTTTCTTAGACGATTCAGGCTTTTATGGTGCTTAGTAATATTCTGAGCATCAGCCCTCAGTGTACAATTCTCTATAGATGACTAAGGAGAGTCAGTTAAAACATACTGCTCACAAGACATACTATACAAGTTTTTGTTTGTTTTAAATATCTAATATAATGTTATATTCTACAATGTACTCATTTCAGAAGAAATGAAATCACTTCTTTAAGTGATATGGGGTGAAGGATATAGTGTTATAAGGCATCAACGTGATGTGAGAAAAGGAGGAAGAGAAAAGAGGGAGCTCTCAGCAAATGGATTCAAATTTTTGGTGAAGTATAAGGCAAGGTACTCAGTGGAGTGCATGGAAAGGGTTGTCATGGGAGGTTTGAGGAAGGATAAAAAGGTTTGCAATAGTTTTAGCTTACAAGTTTTAGCCTATACAAACTAAATATTAACTTTCACCATTCTAACTGTGAAATATTTGTCCAGTGTCCAATGAGTATACACTCTATTGTCACAGCAATGTTTGCATTCTCATTATAAGTAAAACCAAAAGACAAAAGGAAATTGAAGTTAAATGGAAGGATGGCATACCACTTTGGAGAGAAAAATAAGGAAATCTGCAGAATTGACTTTATTATGTATAAAAAAGTAATGAGAGATATTTCATATAACATTTTCAATTAACATGTAACATTCATGTAGTCATTTTCTCTTGCTGTGCTCATGATAAGCATAAGCAAAAACGACTACCATGAAGATAATTGTAGCTTACACCCTAACAACCATTGTAGAGAGTGAAGAGATAAAGAAATTCTACAAAGAACCTGATAAATCTTCTAAATTAAATCATGTTAATATTCAATGACTTCAATGCAAAGATGAGCATGAAAAAGATGGAGAAAAATACAATGGAAAATATGGTTTGAGTTTCAGAAACAAAAGAAACTAACAGTACGTAGACTACACAGAAACCTCATGCCTAGACATCATACTTTATTCAACAGTAGAGTTGGAAGGTGCTAGAATGGTACAGGCAATGTATATTATGGTATAGACAATGGAACAGACAAAAAGACAATGACATTTACTATCTCTAAAAAGAGAGAATAACAACTTATTGCCAATGTGAGAATCATTTCTGTACTAGCTGCCCATGTACAATGAGACCAATGACTTCTTAGAACAAAAACCAAAATAAAAATCAAAAGAATAAAAATGGGAAGAAAAGACAGCATGCAACTAGAATCATTTCAGTCTATACAACTTTTCAAAGATACTGACACTGAAAAATGGGAAATATTACACCAAACTGACTACCACCATATCTTATGAAAGTTTAACCAATGTAAAGAAATTGCCTTTGAGGAACAGCTAAATGAAACTAGAAACCAATTAGGCTAACAAAAACTTGATCTCCCTGTTAAACAGAAAGAGAGCAGCAAAAGACAAATCCATTTTAATTGATTTTTTTTTGCAGGGGGAAAGGCAGGACAATTGGTGTTAGGTGACTTGCTCAAGGTGACACAGCTAGTAAATGTGTCAAGTGTCTGAGGCCAGATTTAAACTCAGGTACTCCTAACTCCAGGGCCGATGCTATACTTACTGCGCCACCTAGCTGCCCCAGCAAATCCATTTTAAACTATAAACTCATTTAAACTCTTATGAAAGAGGATGGTAGAAGATTATAAACAGTCTGATCTCATAAACCAGTGGAAAGACATGACAAAAAACTCAGCATGAGAACTAATTAAACCATATTACCTAAGAGTATTTAATAATAAAGCTAGGAAAAATAACAAACAGGTGTAAAATGGAAAAGATCTGTCAAGATTTCTACCAAAAACTATTCTCTCCATCAGTGTTAGTAAAGCCATCATATTAGTACACACGATTCTTGCTTTATGTAAATTCACATTAAACAAATTTGACTTTACATAAAGAATTCTAAATGAAATTTCAGCCAACCACGACAAAGTCTAAGTGCAGTAGGTGGGGAAGAGGTAATACATGTCATGCCTACATTAACTTTACTGGACAGTACTGTGCATACTTTATCATTAACTTTACCTTTAATTTCACAATTCTGTTTATTATCACATTACAGCATTTAATATGTCTGCATTTGAGTACATTTTATGACCTATATAAAAGTATTATTTTGTGTATACCTTTGTTATATAGGCTAAATGAAGTGGATGGGTAAGGGCAAATTGTATCCCTAACCATAAATCCAACACTGACTCTGACTCCAACTTTAACCCTAATCCTAACCCTCTGCCTCCAACTCTAACCCTAAATTTGCCTCATTTGCATTATGTAAAAATTGCTTTACACAAAGGTCTAGGAACATTCCAGTAAAGCAAGAACTGTCTGTACTCTTAACACCACAATTGCCAATGTATTTTATAAGGGATTAGAAATGGCATTAAAGAAAACAAAAATGGAGATCAGATAGAATATGAGCAGAAGTGGCTGTGCCAGAAGTGATACAATTAAAGAAAGGACTCTCAAGACACCTGAAAGAGGAGAAGATAACAATTGGGAGGGAAAAAAAGCATAAATGTAGCAGCTTCCCCAAAAAAATGAAATGACAATCCATATTCCACATACTAGAGTGGATCTCAAGTGATATCAGGACACCTAGAGGGAAAGCCTTAAGGACATTAGGTAAACCCCATGTGGAGGATTTAAAAAAGGGCACAGACAAGGATGAGAAGGTGTGAATGAATTGAGATCCGCACCACTGGAGGAAATAACCACACTCATAAGAATTCAGATCCATTGAAGTACTATAAAATATTAGGCTAACTTTACATGTATAGGAGACTTGCCACAAAGCCCAGTCCTTAAAAATATGCACAGAGTACCACTGTTGCGATTTCCTACAAGGAAGAGGTTAGAGACCTTTCTTCCAGAAGATTTGTGTTAATGTGTAAGTGCCTTAGAAGAAACTTTGAAGAATAAGAAGACATTCTGTAACTGGTTCCTGCCATTAACCACATAGTACAGAGGGGACTCTTGATTGGCTACAGCTGTAGATCCAGAACCAGGTGGGCATTCAAAAGGCATTGGAGAAGTCCTTCTTCTCTTGATCTAACCTCTTTTCAGCTGGCTTCTTCCAGCTATTAGAGCTCCAGTGAAAGATAACACTAACAGGTAAGAGACTGGGCCCTCCCCCATCTGAGACTGACACAACACAAATATTGGCCTTAGTTCTTTGCCCCAGTTCTTGACCACTTGTTGGAGGCTATATAACCTCATGAGTTCTGAAAGATCAGGAGATCAAGCTCCCAAAGATCTAGAAGTCAAAGTCCACACTGAGTTTTTCAGCAATCCCAGCACTGGAGCCCTGAGAAAGAAGGAGAGATCTTTGGAACCCAGTCCAAAAGTAGCTGAGATGAACTCTCGTAAATCAGTGATGTCACACTTGAATATGAACTTGGTGAGACCAAGAGGAAAGTATGCCTCTCAAGGTGTTGAGGGAAATTGTTTATACTTCTGTTCTTGTTGTATCTTCGAAATAAATAGCCCTTTGTAAAAACTAATTGATGAGAATTGGTTAAATGGAAATGGGGCACTAGTCACTGGTGGCTAATAGTATGGGGTACAGCCCCAGAATGGGAGCCTGAGTTGAGTATTAGAGAAGAGGCCATTTAACTCTTAGAATCCTAAGAGGAGAAATGTAGCCAGACTTAATCTGGGAGAGTGAAGCCAAAGAGCTATTCGCAATATGCATAGCACTTTTCTATGCTTAAGTATGTAATGCTCCCACACAGCTAGCTAGAGCTACTCAATAAATTATATTGCCTACCTCAGAGAAGGCTATATGTAAGGAAAATGTGAACCAAACACTACCTTACTACTCCAAAGAAATCTGACCAGCTACAGAAGTGAACTCTTAAATTAAGCTAGCCTTTCTCTCTCTCTCTCTCTCCCTCTCTCTCTGTATGTACATACATATAACATATATATATACACACACATATATATATGTGTGTATGTATATCATAGCAAAGTTCCATCAGACAATATCACTTATCAGACAGTATAAAAGAATACAAGAAGAGACCTGAGTTCTACTTCTAGTTCTGTTCGTAAAATTTCTAGAAAGAGGGAAGTACAATTATAGTGTCAATTACATTGGCTGTTTTATAATGAAGAAAGTAAAATGACCTACTTGTCCATCTTATATAACTGCTGGTTTAAAGGCTAAGTATTGCTTATCCCTTATTGCCCTTTTTACCGAATTTCTTACTGCCCTTACCTGTTGGGAAGCCAAAAGCAGCTGGCTGAGAAATCACGGATGGCTCCAGAACTCCTTCATGGTTGGCAAAGGCAATGTTTCGTAACCTAAGGCTATCATAGAGACCCTGAAGTTTCTGATATTGGCGATTGCGCTCCATGAGTTTCTCAGAGATGTCACTGAACTTTTTCTTATACTCCTCCAACACTTTCTTCATAGAGGTGACTTCCCCTTTCATAGAAGTCAGCTCCACATCCTTACTCTGGATCTGCTGAGTGTATACCTTCTCCATCTGTTTCAGATGGCCTTCAGCCTTGCTGAAATTATATTCTTGATAAAGACGCTCTTGATGCACCTATTCAGAATGAGAAAAGGAAAAGTTATTAAAGTAAAGAATGAAAATTTTACCATCTTCAGTATGTTGTAAAAGTTTGCACAAGTGACAGAGAAATAAATGAATGCACAAAGGAAAGAAAGATATCAAGATAATAACTTTAACCTCCAGAACTAAGTTAAGGCATAGTTATTCTCTCAATAACTCTAACCTTGGCCAATGTCATATTTTTCCCTAGTTGTCGCTTTTTGAAAAAGCAGATGATCCTATTTTTCTTTGAAAATTTTTTCATTAATAACTTGTATTTCAATATACCATAAAAATCCCCAGAATATTTCTAGTTGCTTCCAGTTGAATCCCCCTCAATGTGCAATCTCTGAAGACAGTTAAGTAAAACAACTTAAAAAGATGATAGCAATTGATAGTATCAGTGAGTTAGTACCAATATCTCCCAATGTTTTCCAGCTGAGTTATATTGCCATTCAAAGTTTTCTTTATTTATTATAGGAATTGTGTGTATTGCTCTTTGGGTTCTGCTTTTTTTCACTCTATCACTTCATACCAATCTTTTTCTACTTCTATGAACTCTTTATATTCACCATCTCTTATGGTATAATATTAATCCATTAAGTTCACATGCCTCAATTTGTTCATTCAGTCTTCAATTCCTAGATACACAATTTATTTCTAATTTTTTAGTAGTAAAAATTGAATTATTAGGTATACTTCAGGGACAGCTAGGTGGCGCAGTGAGTAGAGCACTGACCCTGGAGTCAGGAGGACCTGAATTCAAATCCAGCTTCAGACACTTGACACACTTAATAGTTGTGTGACCTTGGGCAAGTCACTTAACCCCAACTGCCTTCCCTTCTCCCCTCCAGAAACAAAAAACACAATAAAGAAAAATAAAAGGAATACTGCACACAGATAGGTCTTTCCTTGTCAATAACCCTGTTGGGGTATAAACTCAATAATAGGATCACAGGGTTAAAGGGCATGGACAATTTTCTAATTTTTCTTGCATGATTTCATAATCTTTTTGGAAATTGTTAGGTCAATTCACAGTTCCACCAGCAATGAAATACTAAAATTATATTTTTGTAGCTCCAGTAACACTAAATTTTGCTATCTTTGCCAATCTAATACATGGAGTAATACTTCAGGACTGTTTCAATTTGTGTTTCTCTCATTAATAACAATCTTGAATTTCAATAGGGTTATTTTTAGTTTGTTTTCCTTCTTTGTTCATATTCATTAATCACTTATTAATTGGGAAATGATATTTAATATTATATGTGCCAATTCTACATGTCAGACTTTTATCAAAGATAAAGATAAATATCAAAGATAAAGATAAAGATAAAAGATAAAGATCTTTTCCTAGTGCTTATCTTTTCTTTTTGTCACTAGTGAATTCATTTATTTGTACAAAAGCTTTTTATTTTATAGAAAAATGATTTAGTATTTTATATAATTTTCTATGTTTTGATTGGCTACAAAGTCATCCCCAAGCCATACTTATGAGAGGTATAACCTTCCATTCTCCTCTCATTTTTTAATAGTGACTAAAAAGTCACTAAATATAAAAATATTTAAATATAAAATATAAAATTTAAATATTAAATAAATATTAAAATAAATATTAAAAATTTAAATATAAAAATTTAAAAATTTAAAATTAAAAATTTAAAAATTTAAATATAAAAATATTTAAATATAAAATATAAAATTTAAATATTAAATAAATATTAAAATAAATATTAAAAATTTAAATATAAAATATAAAAATATTTAGTTCACTTATTCATTTTTAGTTTATTAAGTTAAAGGGTATAAAACATAATGAATATGATTTTGGCAAAAGATATACCTGCTTTTTTATGAACCAAACTAGTTAAGTATGGAGATATTCATCACCAGCGAGTAGGCTAGCTACTAGACGATGAATTCTTTGGCCATAGCGACACATGAAATAAGAAAAAAACAAAAGAGCCCATAGTCCTATGTGGCCCCTTACCCTTCTTCCACAGTGATGATGGCAGAAAAGAGGGCCAACGTTGCTAAGAATCACAGATTTTTTTAGACTGTCTAAAATATTATCTTCACTATTAGCATTCTAAGTATGAGATCTTAGTGCAGAAACCAATGAATGGGCTGAGTACTAAAAGAAGTGAATCACGTCAACAACGACATGTTTACTATAAATGAAATCAGAAGACAAAAGTAAGTTGTAGTTAAATGGAAAGATAATTCAACAAGTTCTCCTTGTAGTGGCCGATAAAGGAGCTGACAGAGGTTATGTTATGTATCCAAAGGCAAGAGAAATATTTCATAGGATACTTGGTCATTTTGTCTTGCAGTATTCATGATAAGCACAAGTAAAAAGACCATCAGGAAGATAATAGCAGCTTATGCACCAAAATCTATTGCACAGAACAAGGATGGAGATAAATCCTAAGAAGGACTTATTAAGACCTTTCAGACTAAATGAACATATTCTCTAATACACAGTATCCTTAACGTAAAGGTGAGGCATGGAGAAGAAGGAGAAAAATATGCTCTAAAACATGGTTCAAAAGTAAGAAACCCAAGCCCAAAGATACAGATGTTACACATTGTGCCTTATGCCTATATATTAATGAATATTTTCTTCAAGAAGAAAATTATTTACTTCTAGACATGATAAAACACCTAATAAAATCACCATAAACAATGAAAGGCACTATATTCCAACAGGAAATGACTAGTTAATGTACGTGGGAGTAATTGGCAAATCAGCTGCCTATGTATATAATCAGACCACTGACATATTAGAACAACATCAAAATCAATGCCAAATTAGAAGACTGAAAATTAGACAACATGGCATGGAATTGAGGCAATTCTAATGTTATGTTTTAAAAATCTGTTGAAGCTGGAAAGTGGGAAATATACAAAGAAACAGACATCTAAATAGACTAACATAATTTCCTAAAGCAGTTCATTGGCTCATGGATTCATACATCCATTACTGGAAGAGGCCTCGGAGGACAGTCAGAGACCAACGCCTTCATTTAGAGATGAAGAACTTGATTTCTCTACCAAGCAGAGAGCTATCAGTAAAGGACAGCATCTAGTGAAGAATATAAACTTGTTTGCAAAATCTTGCAGAAAAAAAAACCTCGAGAAAGACAGGGTAAAATTATGAGCAATACCATCTTAAAAACAATAAGATGCAATGTTGTGAAAAATTAGTTTATAGAAGCTTGGAATAAGAACCAATTAAGCCAGATCATCTCCTAAAACAATAAAGGATCAAATTAGAAGGATGAACACAAACAAATCGAAAAGATATGTTAAGATTTCCACAACAAATGAGTTTTTCCATAAAAGACAGTTGTACCTCCACATTTTGGACTCTTAACATTTCAATCCCCAAAGTACTTTATGAAGAAATAGAAATGACCCTAAAGAAAACCAAGATCAGAAAAGGAACTGGACCCAAGTATATACAAAGAAGGTCTGAGCTAGAAGCAACAGAATTTTCAGAATGTTGAAGTATTGATTCTCAAGATATCTGACAAAAAAGAAGATACTAAATGATTAGAAAAAAACATGGACCTCATAACTAAAAAAAGGCAATCAATATCCAAAGCTACCATGGCAAAGACTATTCTCATTTCTATATTTCCCATCATCAAATATTTAAAGTTTTTTAATCTCATTCAAGAATCATATTTTCCCATGATAAAGTATGCTCAATTTTGCAGGATAGCCACTGATTGAAAGCCAAGTTCTCTTGTTTTTAGCATATTTCATGCTATTCTTTTCCTTTGTTCCTTGTCCTTAGTAGAGAGTTGCATAATTCTCTCTGTGTGTGTGTGTGTGTGTGTGTGTGTGTGTGTGAACTGCTTCCTCCTAGCTACTTATAAGACTCTCTCCTTAAATATAAAGCTCCACCACTTGAAAACTACTTTCCTGGGTGAGGTGAACTTTTATTTCAAAAGGATATCAACAGAAAAGAACCCTATGGATTTACACTTGGTCCTTTGTTTCCACTATTTTCAGTAAATAGCAATAATTTATTGGAAGATGGTATTTTAGGTGAGAAGCAGTGTATTGTAGTCCATGGAGAGCAAGCCTCTGTTCTGTGAAGCCTGGATTCGGTCAAAAGGCTGCTTGAGGCCACAGGTTCCCCACCCCTACCTCTAAGCCAAAAGGATCTGGTTCCAAGCCCCAATAAGGACACATACAATAACCCTGGGCAAGTCACTTATCCTCTCATTGTTCATGGCAACACTATGACAATGTGCCAACCTTCATTAGTAAACAAGCTTCCTCACCTAGGACTTCCCTTTAAAGGATGAAATTACAGATTCATTCCTTGTGGTATTCAAACTATATTTTTCTGAGAGACCAACAATTCTAAGATTGTCTCACCAAGCTTTCATCTCCATTTCTGTGGTTTTTATTTTTTTGGGGTGGGGGGGTGTCTTGCTCAGGGTCACATATTTAGTAAGTGTCTGAAGCTGCAGTCCTCCTGACTCCAGGGTCCATGTGTGGTGCTAGAGAAATCAGTTATTGCTAAGGAGAACCCTGCCCCCAGCCCCTAACTAAAACACCCCAGTTTGCATAAGAAAAACAGACTTAGTTCGGGCCATTTGGCGTTCAGTGGGTGTCCCTGGGCCCTGTGACTGTTCTGGAGAGTGTGGACTAGTTGGCCAGGGAAGGGGCCTGATGCTCTAACAATCTCTTTATGTTTCCTGAGCGGGCTGAGAGATGTCTCTTTCTTGTGTCAACAAACCCAGCTGGAGCATCCCTTGGTCTGCCTATGGCCTTGAAGGATGAAGGCCTCAGCCCCAGACATTCTCTTTAATTATGTGACTGTTCCTTATTCTTATCTTGTGAGTCATGTTGTGGGAGGTAAATGGCAAATTGGACAGAGATCCTGAGTTGTAATTCAGTTGACACTTTGTCAGCTGTCTGATATGCTGTACTTACAATCTATTCAGGAGGTTCCTCTTCATGTATCATGATCATGAAAGTGAAATAACAAACACTTGCTGAGTCTGCTAAAATAACATATGTAAATTTCAAGAGATAATTAACCACTGCACCTTGATCTTTTGTATAAATTCGACTTCTCCACCCCAACTCATGGCCATTCTGATTTGGGTTGAACCCCGAATGGCCGCCGGCTAATAAATTCTCCATTTAAAACTTATACTCTGTGGTGTGTCTCACTCGCTCTTGGTATAATACATGCCCTATCCATTGTGCTACCTAGCTGCCACCCCCCCTTTTTTTAAAGAAATCTTGTCTCCCATCCTTGCCTTCTTTGATTTTGTTCTAACGTTTGTTCTTCTACCTTGGCTTTTTTTGTTTGTTCTTCCATTCTACTCCTACTGGTGCGTTTGCCAGCCTCAAATCTCTCTCCACTCTAGTCCATTCTCCATTCTGCCACGAAAATGATTTTCCTAATGTCATCGCTCTACTTGATAAACTCCAGTGGCTTCCTATTGCCTCCAGAAGTAAATACAAAATGCTCTGTTGGGCTTTCAAAGCCCTTCATAACCTAGCCCTCTCCTAACATCCCAGTCTTCTTATACCTTACTCCGTAACATGTATTCTACCCAGTGGTACTGGCCTCCTGACTATTCCACAAACAAGCTACTCCATCTCTCAGCTCCAGGCATTCTCCCTTTGCCAGGAACATTATTCCTCCTCTGAGCTGACTACTGACCTGCCTAGCTTCCTTTAAATCTCAACTAAAATCATACCCTCTACAGAAAGTCCTCCCTACTTTCTCTTTATTCCAATGCTTTCACTCTGTTAATTATTTCCTATTTATCCTGTGTATAGCTAACTTTGTATATATCTGCCTGCATGTTGTCTCCCCCATTAGAGTCCAAGCTTTTTGACAGCAGGGACTATCTTTTGCCTCTTTTTGTATTTCCTAGTGCTTTCACAGTGCCCAGCACATAGTAGCACTGAATAAATGTTTACTGAATTGAACTGAATCAAAAAGTCCACTCATTTATTGACATTTTCCACTGTCTTTTCTATTTTGTCATTACCATGTTCATTTTCCCCAATTCTTGGGCTAGGGATCCTATTTCCTGTCTTATACAGAGATACCAGCTCTTCCTTTATATCTCTTATTGTGATTCTAAACTGCTCTGAAGTTTCCTTTACTCTGTTAACCCTTCTAGAAGTGAAACTGTTGCTCCATCCTTCTGGAAATTTCTCCTTGCCTTCTTTTACTTCATAGCATTTATTCATTTTTTGCTTACTTTTATCTTCTTTTTTCGTTGTTCATCTTCCTCCTAGGTTCTCTCTATAAGAGCTTCTTTCTTTTCCTCTGTCTTAACTGTTGTTATTCCTTTACTGTATGTGGTGGTAGCTTTGTTTTTGCTTTGAGCTGGTATAGAAGAGCTGGACTTAAGAGACCACTCACTCTACCATCTTGACAGAAATTAAGCTTTCCTTTTCTATGGCAAGTTCATAGAAACCAGATTTGTACTTGAACAACTTTTAAATATCTCAGCACAACTCAAAGGCATTCTCTGCTTTTTGTTGTTGTTGTTCAGTCATGTCTGACTCTTTGTGGCCCCATATGTGGTTTTCTTGGCAAAAGATAATGGAGTTGTTTGCCATTTCCAGCTCATTGCTGCTATTATCAATCTTTGACCAATATCCAGTGGAACATATACGCAATCAGGTAGACCACCTTTACAATTAGGATTTTGCCCTAGAGTGATCTGCTTTAAGATGCAGTTCCAGAAAACCTCTGCAATCTAAAGTAGGAACTGCTTGACATAAGAAGTAGTAATACATAGTCATGCAACTTGTCTTTTTCTGTGCCTTAGCATCCCTTTCGTAAAAATGCAGTTACAGTGTTACCTAACTCATAGGATCTATCATGATTTCTGATCTTCAAGGTTAACTTAATTTGCTTAAATTTCATAATTCAACAATGTGGAATCACAGATCCAGGGAGCTTTATTATAATTCTAAATAATCAGGCCATTTTTCCTTACTGATCCTCTTTTGTCCCTGAAGAATCTTTGTCCCACCATTATCCTAATTTTTAAAATCACAGGATAATCCCAGACTCTTTTACATCGCATATTTATTATTACAGATTTACCAGATTTCATTCACCCCTACTAAGAGAATAAATAATACATTATTCCTTTTCAATTACATTATACCAGTATATGATAGTGATGTTATTTCTTATTGTTATAAAATGTGCAAACATAATCACAAAAGCAACTTCTGGATAGTTCTAATCCAAATACATATATAGTACATAACGTGCTCAAAAATATATAGTAACATTTCAAAAAATTAGAGTCCTCAAAAAGTTCATGATTTAAACAAATAAGAAGAAACACATATATTAGCAAACAAGAAAGTGCCCACAGATAGCTCAAGGCACAATCTCTATAAAGGTGGAGTAACAGCCACAACTTACCTGATATGTCCAGAAGGCCAGCGCTCGGGAGCTAATGTCCAAAACAATTTCTGGTCTCAACCCTGCCAACACCATGGCTTTGTATTCCTCTGTGGGACTGAGCTCTGTCCGAACAATGTCTAGCTTACCAGAAAGGGTACTATTGCAGGCAGGGCAGACAGCTGGAGACCGACTGAACTCACCACTGCCATGCTGGTCACAGAAGATGTGTGAGCAAGCAGTTACCCATGCATAGCCAGAGAGCCTGATGCGACACTTCCGATAATTACAGAGCAACATGTCTTCACATATAGACATTTCAGTAGTAACAATGATTCCCTCTCTCAGGCTCCAAAATGCTGAAGGGAATTAATTCTAAGGAAGGATCAAATGAGATATGCAGTTAAACTTTAAAGTCAGGAAAATGGAAGAATGACTAAGACTAACAAGTCTTTAGCACTTTTTTGGCAGTCAACATCAATTGACTTTCCTCTGTCCGCAGACAGTAGCTCCCTTGCCAAGTCTTATAATGGGAAGCACATTGAACTGAAAGATAAGAGACTGGGTTCTGCCCCAATTACCCTTGTGTTTTTTAATGTCTCTTTTAACAGTCCTGGCCTCAGTTTCTTCACCTATAAAATACGGACTAGAAGATCTCTGCTCCCTTTTATTTCTACTGGTCTGTGATTTTATCACAAAAACATAGATTTAGAGCTTGAAAGAACTTTAGGGACTATCTAATTTTCATTAATCCCCAATTTTTAAAATGAGGAAACCAACAGGTTAAGTAATTTGCCCAGGGCCATACAAGTGGTAAGTAGCAGAAGTGGGATTCTAACCCAGGTACTCTGACACCAAATCCAACACTTCCTTTTTTTATTTTTGAGTAGCTGGGTAACACAGCTGGGTCTGGTGTCAAGAAGACCTGAGTTCAAATTCTGCCTCAGACACTTATTTGGCCCTAGGCAAGTCATTTATCCTCTCCCTCTGCTTCCCTAGCTGTAAAATGAGAATAATAGCACCTACTTCACAGGGTTCCTGTGAGGATCAAAGGAGCTATTTTGCACAGTGCCTGACACAGAGCTGGCACTTAATAAATGCTTGTTCCCTTCCCTTCCAGCTTTATCATGCCATGAGAAACCAATAATTTTATCCAGGAGACACACATACACTGAGGCCCAGCAACTACACTGATGTTTAGTAGCAGAATTGAAAGTAGCCTTGCTGGTTTTTGACTGACATGGCTGGTATTTTATCCCAAAGCTAAATACTACTTATCCATGAGTCTTAAAGTCTAGTTCTCTTAGTTTTTATACGGCAATCCAACTGAGCACTAGACACCCAACCCCCATCCACATCACTAGCTGCAACACCACACTGACTGAGATGGGTTGTTTGGTATTGCCTTTTCCCCCCCCGCAAAGAAATTGGTAAATTTTGCCAGAAAGTCATGCTTGGTTTAAAGTTACTGGCAACAAGCATGTCCTCCCACGCAAAGGACCTCACCATCTGGTAGAGTCCCGTGGGAGCTACTGGGACGTGACGCGTCCTACTGGCTGGGTCACTGTAAGCAGGTAGCTCAGTTTTCACCTCAGTTTATAAAACACGGTACAGTGGAAGGGCCGGAGGGCCCGGGTTCAATCGAATCCACCCTTCGCGCTGACTACCTGGAATACCTGGAGCAAGTCACACCCTGCCAAGCCTTGAGCTTTCTTACCTGGAAACAGTGGGGAGGGGGTGGGGTGAGAGAGGAAGGCTGTTGGCCTGGACCTCTAGAGTCCCTTTCAATTCTAAATCTATGACCCTGTGACGGACCTCAGTTTCTGCGTCTGTAAAAAGAGGGAGTTGGGTTGGAAGGCCTCAGGGGTTCTTTTCAGTTCTAGAACTAGAATCCCATTCAGCTTTTATGAAAAGCCAACGTGAGGCCGGGCCCAGAAGCCACGTACGAGCGGGTGAGGGTGGGGGGACTGAGGTGAAAAGCTCGCTTGGCCTCAGTCAGAGGCTTCGGGAGGGGGAATGGAGGCGCGGGGGGGGGGGGGGGGGGGGGGGGAAGGCGGGGAGAACTTCCGAGACTTTCCACCTGGAGGAGTAGCGATTTCCAAGACCGCGCGGGATTCTGAGGCCCAGGGAGAGGGCGGGATTTGACTGAGGGTAGGAGGGTTTTGAACTTGGGCTCCGGCACTTTATGGCAACTCAAACTACCAAAAAGAAAAAATTACTTTACTTGAGCTCGCCGGGAAGAGAAAGCGCGGGAAAACACCCCGGCCTAGACGGCGCCCTCAATAGCAACGAGCGCCTCTTCCTCTTCTCCCCCTCCCCCACCTCTTAAGCTACGCATGCGCTCCGTCCCACTCGAGCCCAAACCAAGCGTTTAGTACGCGCGTGCGCTACATCCCCCGCGGCTATACGTTCACTTCCGCGAAAACATACGCACACAGATATCACATGCCCAGTGAAATTGATGTATTTTAAGAGGCAGAACTCATTCTCTTCACAGCCAAGATGGTCGTGTTCAGAATGGGTTGCCTTTATTTCTACTTTTCTGTAATCCTCTCACATTTTGGCCAAATATAAATCTGACTTCTAAGATTTAGCCCTTATTTCACCTATATTTGTGGCATTATCCTAACCTGGGCAGGGCCTGTTTTATTTTTGCATCTGGGGTAGTTTATTAGGTGTTTATTGTATTAATATCCTGAAGCACTCATTTGGCACTTTTTTATATATTGCCTTGTATTTGTTTTATGGAGCCTGTTTTCCGTACTAGATTTTTTAAGATTGTTGCGTACTCCATGACTGAAGCTAGTGACAAATTTATATAGACTATATATCTCATTGCCAAGAGCAAGTCACCCCAACAACGAATTTTAGAACCAGAAAGGGACCTTAGGATTATCTCGTATAACCCTCTAATTTTATAGTTGAGGAAGGATATTGAGGTGACTTGCTTAAGGTAATCACATAGCCAGAAGTAGCTCAGTCAAAATGAAAACCTAGACCAGCTAAAATTCCAGTAACTACACTAGCAAAATTCTAATTATATGCTGCAATTGTCTTTTTTTTTTTAAGTCATCAATAAGTATTTATTAAGCACTGCTACTTACTAGGGACAGTGCTAGGGCTGGAATCAGTAAGACTTATCTTCCTCAGTTCAAATATGGCCTCAGATACTTGCTAGCTGTGTGGCCTTGGCCGAGTCACTTAACCCTGTTTGCCTCAGTTTCCTCATCTATAAAACGAGCTGGAGAAGAAAATGGCAAATCACTCCAACATCTTGCTAAGAAAACTCCGACTGAGATCATGACATGGCACTGTGCTTAACACTAGGTACAAAGACAGCTATGAAATAGCATCTGTTCTCAAAAAGCTTAATCTTAGAGAAAACATAAAAAATGAAGTACAAAAAGATATATACAGAATAAATCCGAGGTAATCACAGATAGAAGGCCTTAACATTAAGGGGGAAGCGAGAATGCCTTCTTATAAAAGGTAATTTTAGCTGGGACTTGAAGGAAAACAAAAGATTGAGATGGAATGTCCTATTGCTGATGAGCTGTATTTGTGTTTTCATAATTTGTCACTTTATGAGTTAGTGGATAATTTTTTTTAAATTCATAGTATCATTTGCAAAACCTATAATTGGTGGGAAATTCAAAAGCAGGAACCTCCTATGACCAAACATATAAGCTAGTTGGACAACGTACATAATGGGTTTAAAGATTAAAATGATTTCCAAAACATCTGAGTGGGTTTGCACAACCAGGTGTTAGAATTAAGGCTTTAAAAATACACATATGCAAGTCAATTAGGGTTACTTAGATAATAACACTCTTAACTGATGTCTCATACACCTCAAATGCAATCAGAAGCTGATTTTTAAGTTTGTTACAAGTTCAAGAGGCCTTGGGATAAACATCTGGGAGTAAAGCTTACAGGGCATTTATATGAAAGATCCTGAGATAAGCATAAAATGTTATGCTCTATCAACTACTGTTCCCTAAATTCAATTTAACTAAATCATTAAGTATCTACTATGTGTAAGGTCCTGCACCAGGCCCTTGAGGATACAAAGACAGTAACTGCCCTCAAGAAGTTTATATTCTATTTGGGGGAATGAATTTACAAAGACAAGTAAATATGAGATAATTTAATGAGGGAAAGAGCAAGCACTTAGAACTAAAATGATCAAGAAAGACATCCTTCTTAAAAAATGGTACTTAAATTGATCCTTCAGTGAAACTAATGGGAGACATTTCTAACAATGCTACTTGCCACTACTGTGGCTATGTAAGACCAATAACACCAGCACACAGCAGGGCTGCTAGCACAGAATCTCTGATCTGCTTTCCTAAGGAAAGCGACTTTAAAGGGTTAACAACCTCACTTTAATTAAACATACATATATCATTCACTTAGTTCAGGGGGAAAAGTCAGCACCCTGAACTTCAGAGAAAACACAAATTACACAAACAGCAAAATAACACAAATCAGCAGACAGGCTTCTAGCTGTCGGTCCAAGACATTACATACATAGTTACCAGAGAGAGAAGCACCAACATCCGAGTTTTTCAAAGCCAGGGACTGCTCCTTAGCAGCTATCCAGGGTCTCATCTGGTCAAATCACACGCTTCCAGTGAGTGACCCCCAAGCAAATGCTAACCTCAGAGTATATATACATTTCTTCAGGGTCAAGGGGGCATCACAACCATGGGACTAAAACCCATGTGACCTAAGCAGGTCAAAGACTCCAGATTCAATCAAAGATTCTTGATTGAAACAAAGGCAAGACTCAAAGGCACTTGATTGCTTTAGTGCTGAGAAACACTCCAAAACAAAAAACAAAAAAGTTCCATTTTACTTGCCAGAACAACATTCAAAGACACAAATCAAACAAACCAAGGCCCTTGTAATATTCATATAAGGGTTGTAAGTAGCACCAGCAATACTTAGGGGCAGGGGGGGAGGGAAGAAAAGCAAAAATGATTCCAAGGTTTTAAGCCTTAATCATTGGTATGGTCATAACTACAGTGACAGTCAAGTACAGAAAGGAAGGTGAATTTTGATAGGGAAGATCAATGAGGGTGTAGCTCACAAGCCTCAAAATTTCATTCTCCTTTGTTGTCATCACATTTTATTAACTTGAAATATTCTTCCTTTAAATTTTTCCAACTCCCTAAATTACTCTAACAAAGGCAATTTGGTCATTAAAAAAATCTGTTGAATACTAAATGCATTGACAATCATAGCCCAATTATCAAGCTTACTTTTAAGAATATCCAAATTCGTTCTTGCTTGATAAGGACCAAAATAGGAGAAATGAATAGCCTCTTGAAATTCTTATATGCTACTTAATTTTACATAATATGTACATCAAGGCTGCTAAGTGTATGTTAGGATGGAAAAGTTTCCTACTGAACATTAAGTAAATCTTTCATGCAGTAATAACTAAGTCTCTCACATGGATAAAAAGCAATTCCTAAACTTTTGTTATATATACATGTGTACAGACACATGCACATATATCACAAAGTAAATCATTCATCTTGGAATACCATGCCCAAATTAGGCAGTGACAAAATAGTTACCAATGGAAACTTAGTTCTATCTACTCTCCTGGTTAGACATACAGTTGTAATGAACTCATCTGAGTTCTAGGTTATAAAATATAAGCTACAAACACAGTTGTGTCATTTAAAAGTATCTCATAAAGAAAAATGTTCAAAACTTATTCAAATACTATTTATTTTAAAACTGGTTGTTAATTTACAGGGCAATTGTCAAAGGCAAATATTAAAAGAATTTTATCAGGTTTCTATGCAAGATGATTCATCCATTTTTGGTACTTATTGGTTCTTGGGAGAAGGTCAGTCTCTACACTTTTAGAGCTGTAGGTGAAAATCTTCATTCTGGAAAAAAAAATTTCAAAATCAAAAAACAATCTTTCAAATAATTAAATTCATGTAAGTGCATAGTTCAGTTTACATAAATATAATACAAACCTATACCATATTTAAGTTTTAACCACTAGGTTCAATTCAATCTCGTTTCTTGCCCTCCCCTCAGGTTTTGGACCAGAGTTACCTTTTATTTAAAAGATCAACTGCTTCATTTATAAGGAGTATCCCATGTTATTAGATCAGGTTAGCCTATAAATGTCTGGCCCTGCAAAATTCAGAAAGCACTAACAGACGGCCAACCCATCCAATGGTGCTCTGAGTGAAGAAAGACCAGATTTGATCTGTGATGGCCTAAAATCCCACTGCCAAATCTCAAAGCAATGAGAGGAACAGCCATCTGGATCTCAACAAAACTACCTTCTTAATACATTAACTACTTTATAAATTTTAAAGCTCAAAGTACATGAACTGATAATTCCGAGGAGGAGAGCCAAGCTATGAAGACCCATGTGAAAAAAAATCCAAACCACTATTAGAGAAAAGGAAAACAAAGCAACTGAGATTCTAATTCACACCACCTGTATGACGCACTATTTAATGCATTGAAAGTTGTAAACTAGTACGCCTTATCTGAAAACAATTTGGAACTATTCCCCCAAAATTGCTGAACTGTAAGTACCTTTTCTCCCAGCAAATACTACTAGGCCTATCTATGCCACTAAAAAGACAAGGAAAACCAATGCTGAAAACTGAATATGTTAAATAATTTAAATTTAAAAAAAAAAGACAAGGAAAGGAGACCCATAATGTACAGCTCTCAAATATAACTTATTTAAAAATAACTTTTTGTATTAAGAACTGGAAACTAAGGGGGTGCCCATCAACTGGAGAATGGTCGAACAAACTACAATACAGTATATGAATGTAATGGGTATTAATGTGCTACAGAAATTATTAAGGGATGCATAGTACCACCGGTGGGCGGGTACTTTAAGGAAATCAGGGAGAAAGGAAAGGGACTCATATGCAAAAATATTTATAGCTGCACTTTTTGTGAGGGCAAAGAGCTGGAAAATAAGAAATACTTATCAGTTGGGGAGTGGCAAAATAATTGAATTCTGTACAAGGGGTAATGAAATGAATGGTTTTATAGAACTATGGGAAGACTTGTGTGTACTGATACAGAGTGAAATGAGAAAATTTATACAGTTAACAACATTGTAAAGCCAACTTTGAAAAACTTAACTGATCAACAGAATGACCAACCATGATTCCAGAGGACCAACGACAGTGCATGCTACCCACCTCTGGACAGGAGTGATGGACTCAGGGTGGAGAACAGACATTTTTTTGGACGTAGCCAATGTGGAAATTTGTTTTGCTTAGCAATGTATATGTTACAAGGGTTGTTTTTGTTGTTTTCCAATGATGGAGAGAAGGTGGAAGAGAAAATAAACTAAAAAAAATGGGGGGAGGAAGGGTGATTGCTGTCACCAAAGAAAAACTTAACAGTTTAAGTGACCTATCTGTTTTGTTCCTGGCCCCTTTTAATCTTCTATATTCAGTCTATGTCTATTTTCTTTAATCCTCTTTAAACCCTCTTTTTCTTTAAACCTACTTCTATCTCCCAACTTTCTGCTTCCCAAACAAATCATTATAAATTTTTAAAAATGTAGATACTTAGTATATGCTTTGTGTTTTAACTGTCTCCTTCAAAAAATGAAAACATGCACTCAAAGCTCCAATGGTTTGCCAGTGTTAACATTTTCTAAGTATGCCACTCAAACTGACAAAACTTTCCTCAGATCACAGGTTATACATTTAATATAAACATCAGCTGCCATCAAAAATGAGCCCCACCCCCCTAAAAAAATCATCTTTCAATAGTTCAAGTTCAGTAGTTCTCTCATGACTCAAATGTTGAAAGTCATCACAAAATGCCTTCTTGATTAGAGCATAAAATTGACAGGTTAGCATCAACTTGTGTGACACGATGTGTAGATTCAGTGCCAGTCCAGTTTGAGACTCTAAACTTTTCGGTGACAGTCCGTACTACAAATTATAGTTTGTGTACGGGCTACAAAGTTTCATTAAGTCCTTTATTAATGATTGCCAACAAAGTTTTTGTGACCAGCATTTTCTGGACAGAATAATTCTCCCAAGCCATTCAAACTAGCATCAGTATGTAACATTGAGGATTTGGCTCTGTTGCAGGTTAAGGGGGCATCTGAGATCCAGTGCCACCCAATTTCTTGGCTCTATTTTAAGCTTATAAGGCTAAAACATACAATTAATAGTTTTTTTTTTAAATGAATAAAAATCTTACCATAAAGAGAAACTAAGTTGCTGTCAGTAGGCCTTTCAATCATAGCTTCTACCACTAACCACTCCAGTTGGACAAAGTGAATTTGGCTACAGCTTCAGTCTCTTCTCTGCAAAAGGCCAAAAGCTACAAAAAATTACTATCCATATATTAGTACTGAGAATCTTCATTTTCCTTTAAGAATGTGTGAGACCACCTTCACATATATCATCCTACCTTGATTTCCCTCCCAAAAATATAAATGAGGTAAACTAGCCAAGCCCACCTTCCTCAAGGGGTTCTCTTCATCTATTAGGAAAGAACATTGATAAAATGGTGACTAGAGACTACAGAAAACTGATGACAAAATAAGCTTCCACCTCTTGGCAGAGAGGTAGTAAAATAGACATGCAGATTAAGACTTACATTTTCATACATGAGCAACATATGGATTTGCTTGACTATACTTGTTACCAGGTAGTATTCATTTTTTATATAGGAATGATAGTGATGACCAAAAGTGTCAATGAAGCAATACATTAAATTTAATTACACATTTTTCTAACATTCGGTTTCTCACAATCAAGTGAATATGAAAAGGTTCATGATTATTGATGTTTGTTAAGGTCATATGTTTCCTTAGCATTCAGCAGGGTGCCTGAAACATAGCTTTTCCATTCATTTACTTATTCCTTCTAATTATCAAGAGTACTGCAAACTCAAAAATAAACATTTCAAAATGTAACCCATTTTTAAAAGGAACAAATGTCCCCTTTCAGAAGGGAAGTTGTTATGAATCAAATCTACAATAAGGTATTATAAACACAAAAGTCAGAAACTGGTATAGTGCGCTAACCAGACCCAAGTGTCCAGGAAAAAAAACCAACCACCTTTTCTAAAATGTTCACCTCTGGCTCTAGTCTGCTCAGAGTATGCATGCAATCAGGGTAATCAGCTGAAACACGGACTGAAAATGCATTTCATCATGGCAGACACCATATGTGTGTGACCAGTACCTTATGATCGCTTTTCTAGGGGTGTCCCCTAAACTGGGAAACCTAGCTCACAATAAGCCCTTGAGCTTCAGAAGTGGAAAAAAATGTTTCTCATTTATCCAGATATATCATCTACTCATTCAATGCAACAAAGTGTGTTGGAGGGCAGGAGAATATGAAATGGAGTATTTCCCCCAAGCTGCTTACAAGGTGGACGGTTATACTGAGTGCTCCCTCCCCTCTCCACTGAGCTGGCATGATGATTGAGCCAAGTGGAATCAGAAACTTTTCCTTTTAACTTACCTGGATACTAAGCGCAGCTTCTGCCTCGTAGTCATGCACATTAAAACTGTGGACAGCTCCCTAGGAAATAAGACCACATACGTGGAAATGAGACTATACAGATACATATTTACATCATTTACCTGAACTGCACCACGCCCTCATTTAAATCATAAAAATCATTTCAAAGAAATTTCAGCCACTTTTTTTTGATAAACATTTTAAACTTGAGTCAGTGTTCAAAAATGACTGATTGGTTATGAATAATATTAAATTCTAAGGCTAACGTTGCTTAGGAATATAAGGTTACCTAAAAATTCCAAAGGCATAAGTTTAGTATGCCTGGGCAAAGACAGCATACTTTGGAACACTAATGTACATACCCAGAAGACCCAGCAAGCAATGAACCAGTTTTGTTCAGTAAAATACAGTCTTCAAGTATGTTACTCTTCAATAGCTGAAGATTTCAAGTTTCTTTCAGTTTTGCTAATCCAAGTGCTGTCATCAGCCATACCCAAGATGCTTTATCAATACACCAAGCAATGAGCATTTAGTAAGTGCCTACTATATGTCAAGCACAGTGCCTTTTACAAATTAAAAACTTTCCCTTTTTATATAGACAAAATGAGATAGTACCATGCAATTCTGAATTATGCCACAAGATGGCAACATGCAAGGTTTTCTTGTCCTACAATATAGGGATCTTCCCAGGTCATGTGTGTTATCAAGTTAAATAAATAGTATGAAACACAGACTGTACAGCAGACTTTCTTCCCTTCAGATCATTTGCCAATTTGAAGGTAAAAAAGAAAAAAAAAGCTAAGACTGTTTGGAATTTACATGGAAATTATCTTTCAATTTTGTCATCATATATCAGACAAGAATTTTATTAAATCCACTATCACTACATTGTCTGGGAGATAAAAAAGTGGTCCAACCTAAATTCCATTAAATATTAAAATTAAATTAAGTATTAAATATTAAAAAGGAAAAACTATCCCTCAAGTAGGTACCCTAAAAGAGTTTGTACGTACAGATATAGATTTGTCTCCCTATCTCAGCCAAGCTGCAAGTACAGAATGGTCCTGATCCCATTGGAGGTGAGAGATCTCTGACCCACTCCATTTACGACCTATACTAATTTATCCCACATTCTTGGTCAACTTGGTGGCCCCCATTCTCAAGGGTTCATCATACTAGTGCTGGACACGGCACTGGCTTTAGCCCCACTGCAGCTCAGAACTCCTGAGCTCAGCCTCCCTAGAAGCAGGAATTGTAGGTGTGTAGCACCAACAGGGCCAAAGAGCATACGTCCTACAGGAGGGTGCACATGTGAATGGGCAAATAAAAGATAAGTTTGAGTAGAAGGGAAAGCACTGCTGTCAGATGTGATTGCTGAGCCTCCATTAGATAGCTGAAAGATCATGAAAAAATGGTAGATACCACAAGAATGGAGAAGGGCATATGTTCTGATTTTCAAAAAAGAGAAGAAAATATTAAGTCTACAAAGGTACGGTAATGAACTTGACACTTCAATTATTGGGCAATTCTAGAATGGATCATCCATTAAATTGTAAGCTCCTTGAGGGCAAGAACTGTCTTTTGCCTGTTTTAAAATCTATCCCCAGCTTAAGACAGTGCCTGCATGATTGATTCAAGAACAGATGGCTGGTAACTATCTAGGAAGGGAAGTGGTGATTACGAAAAGCCAGGATGATTTCATCAAGAACTGACCATGCCACCGTAAATTCATTTCCTCTTTGGACAGGATTATGAGATGAGGAAGACTACATAGTTCACCTAGATTTTAACCAAGTTTTTGGAGATGTTATCTCTCATTCTTCTTGTGGAAAAGATGGAGGGGTGTGGCCTAGACATTAATACAATGAGACTGAAATGGTCAGGGGCTGGACTCAGTGGGTAACAGTAAATGGTTTGTGTCAACATGGCAGGAGGTCTCCAATAGGATCTGTGCTATTTAATACAGCATGTTCATTCAAACCTGAAGATAAAAATCTAGGAGATCTAACACTGTGGAAGAGAATTAGGATACAAAAAAGATCTCACCAGGTTAGACCAACAGGCTGAATCAAATAAGATAAATTCAGTAGGGATAAATGTGAAGTCTTGTACCTGGGTGTAAAAAAAATAATTTTGTAAATACAGTATGGGAGAGACATGGTTAGCACTTGTTCTGTGAAAGAGCTGAGGATTTTTTAGTGGGCTAAAAGCTCAACCTGAGTCAGCAGTGTGAAATAATCTTAATAGCTAACATTGATATAGCACGAGCCTGATGCGATGCTAGGCACCATGGTTATCTCACTTGAGCCTCACTACAACCCTGGAAGGTGGGTGCTGTTATTATCCCCATGTAACAGATGAGGAAACTGAGGCAGAGTTAAAACTCAGTTCAACAACAATCTCCTGAGTCCCAGCACTAGGACAAACGTATTCCGAATGATCTTGCTACCAAGAATTTATTATCCTGTGGACATTTTCACAAGTTAACCCATTAGGGAATATAAGCAAACATCTACTTTAATCAAATGCTAGGATTTACCTAAATCAGACTCGCAGCCATGCTACCTTCAGCCCTTCCCAGGCTGAAATGCTCAATTCTGGTTAACTTGGTCCATGGTGGGCCTGAGGCAAAGATGTTTTTATTTTCTGGTGCTGGACTTCTGCCTCCCAGCTTTGCCCACAGAGCCACGTCTCCTCTGCCAAGAATCTAGTCCCCTTTCCACCAAAAGCCAAATCCATCTTCAACCTAAAATTCAAAAACAGAAGAATGTTATTGATCGCTATCCAGAGCTGGTCACAAGAACCTGAACTGCACTATGCTTAATGTGTTCAAAAACGATTCCAAATTTTGAACTACCCTGGTCAATTCCAACTGGAAAAATCAGGGGCATGGATTACTGTTGTGGCTTTGATACCTAAATTTATATCTGGTAAGGGGCAGCAGTCAGAAAGATTAATCTTTAGGAGTTTTTAGTAATTTTAAAAAAACGAGTAACACGGTCAACAGTGCCCGTCCCCTCCCCAACCCACCCCCAAAACCTTAATACGGTCTCTGCTCAGGGCATGTGTATAATCAGAGTGATCATGTGAAACACGGACTGAACATGCGGCTCATCACGGCAGAAAACTTTCGCAGGAACTATGCTGTTTCTCGACTGAAGACAAAAATAAAAATCAAGTGTATCTGAGAGATTTTGATTAGGAAAAACTTTTTTAACAAAGGGGTGAAACATGGGAAGCGTTCCCCACCTGTCTTTCCCATTGCAGATTGGGTAATAAGCAACGTAGAGCCTGGGGAGAGATGCGTAGACGACTGCAGTTCAATAAAATGAATCGTTTAAAAAGGAAAACAATTTCGGTAAGATCTATGCCAGTCTCCACCTGAGCAGGGATCTGTTTGCTAAGAGAACACCAAACACCCGACCCTGCACTGATAAAATGACAACGACCATTTTAAAAGACCTCCTAAAAATGGCCTATTCCTATACTTCTTAGCATCCGAAGCTTTAGTTACATTCCCAAATAAATGCTTAAAAAATTAAGAAAGAAAACAGTAAAATTTACTCACCCAATACCATGATTTTTAAATAAAGATCTCGGGAGGCGGCACTAGCACTACGGCCTCCAGACCTGCCTGAGAATTCAGAGGCCACGTGGTTTCTTCTTAAAGGCACAAAGCCCAGTATTCCCATTCCTCCCTTACCCTCATCGGAAGCACTAACCGCAAGATAAACTAACCCATATTTAAAAGAGAGTAGCTGCTGGCAAGCAGATCTGCATTAAGGGTTGTCAGTACAGTCTGACTCTGGTAGAAAAACCATTATGTAGTCCAGGATATTTTAAAGATGTCAGTTAATTTTCTGTCGGCACAGGATGCAGCCTCCAGTCCCCCCGCAAAATCTACACTTTTCACGGCAAAAACTGCAATGAAAAATAACCACCAGCAATTTCGTTTTAAGGAAAAAGCTAACACACCCAAACAAAGTCATGTCCAGGCCAGAAAACCCTAAGAGGAACCCCACAAACCATCACACTTCTGATATTTCACATCAGAGGAAGAGTCATTTATTAAGAATCTAGAGGATGTTTCTCAGCCACTCTTGTCTTCTATAAAAACCACAATACATATTCCTAATCTCACTGATTAAAAGAAAAATGAGGCTGGGATAAAATGAAATTCAGGGCCAGCCCCATTCAGTGCTAAACAAGGTATCGGGGCAAAGAAGTTAGCAATCTAAATTGTAGTTCACGACCCAAGTTTTCAAAAGACACCCTTCCAAAGGTTTCTCATCTCCCAGGCATAATGAAACCCTGTCTCCCCCAATCCAGCCCAAATACGATTAGCAGCAAAAATCCAAGGTTAAAATAATGATTAAATAGAATTTGAAAGTGTTAATTAAATAAACAGTCCCTGCCCTCCTCCTCACCCACCCTACAGACCACAAGGATGGGCGAAAAGAGGTGCGGGGGAAGGTCAGAATCCTGATTCAGGCTCGAATCTGCATGCCCTCTGGCAAGCAGGCAACATCAGCTTGATGCAGCACCTTTCACAAAAAGCAAGCAATCCCAGGCCCGTCGCCATTCATAAATGCTCTCACCTGCGCAGTTCGCGGTGCTTTGGAAGCCTCCAGGTCGCCGCCGGCAGAGCCCTGGCTGATAAGCAGCTCCAAGGCCTGCCTCAGCTTTCCCCCTCCCAGATTAAAGCTCCATACCACCCCCACGCTTTCTCATGACTTCACAAAGGCTCATCTTGCTTCTAGCTAGCATCAAGAAGTGAATGCAAAGGTGGATGGTTCCCCAAAACCCAGATTCAAAAGAGATTGAAAAGACCCCCCCTACCTCCCCAAACACTACTCACCAGGCCACCAGCAGAAAGAAAAAAAAGGTGGGAGAGCCCGGAAATAGCTTTAAGAAGCAGTGGAAGCACCTGATTGGCTAGTCAGTCCAAGGCAAAGGCCCACCCCTCCCTTATCTTAAAAGGTGTTAAAATTATGTACTTTCCTGTTTCTTCTAAAACAAGTTCTTAACCTTTTTGAGGGTATAGACCCCTTTGACAGTCTAGTGAAGTCTATAGACCCCATTCCAAAAATGATGTTTTTAAATGCGTAAAATACATAGGGTTACAAAAGAAATCAATTATATTGGAATACAGTTATCCAAAATATTTTTTTAAAAAAAGTGCAGGGATAAGTGCCCTGTCTAGAGTCTGTGATACTCTTTGCAAACAAGCAAACTAAGTTGTTTGGTTTGTTTTTTTTAGTAAAGTCTGCTTAACAAAATCGGCTTATAAAGGCAGTTTAAACAGACTCCACACATCAAACTGGTGCTGTATCAGAATGTAGCAATCCATTTTTATATCTTTAAAGGACTACTTCTTTCAAGTAGACATTAAAAACCCTAACTTGGGAACCCACATTAAACCCTTACTGACTCAATAAGTAATCTTAGCATTCCCTCAGCATTTAGGTCCTAAGCACTTATGCCTACACTATTGAGATAGAGCCCTGGACTTGGAATCCCATCTCAGACACTAACTAGCTGTGACTTTGACCAAGTCATTTAACCTTTCTGTCTCAGCTTCCTCATCTGTGAAGTGAGGCCATTGGGCTCATTGGACTCTAAAGTCACTTTCAGTTCTAAATCTCTGATCCTAAGTAAATTCCTGACTGGGGACCCAGCCTCTAGGCCCTCCCCCAGCTGTAATTCATCTATATAATGGTGCTTGATTGCTCTTCCTTATTATATACGGTTCTAATAACATTCTAGCAACCCTATCCCTATCCCCCATCCTTAAAATGTTCACCTTTGCTAAAAGGTCTAAAACATCTTAGCTTTCACTGCCCCAGACAATCTTGTCCCAATATGCCTTTCTAGTTTTATTATAACTGTGCAACTCAAATATTTTGCTTTTATTAAAATAATTTTCAACTATATAAATTTACAGGTATTATTATCATCTGAAGATTAATTTCAAAGTTTTCTGTAAGATCTACTCCAGTTACTCACCTTATACTCCAATCAAACTATGCTTTTTGCCATTCCCCAAAATCACCAGCTGAAATGTCACCTCCATGAAATCACCTCTGATACCCTGCCAAAACCAGTCTCTACTTCTTCTGGTCTCCAAGTATTTTCTTATAATAATCTACATTTATATATGTTGCCTCCCTCATTAGAATGTAAACTCTTTGAAGGCAAGAACTGTTTTTGCTTTGGCCTGTAATACTTATAGAAATTAATTCAGACTATTCACTAGAAGCTCAAATACTGAAGCTGAAGCTTAAAAACTTTGACCACAAATAAGAACACAGGACTCACCGGAAAAGACTCTGATGTTGGGAAAGATTGAAGATGAAAAGAGAAAGGGATGACAGAGGATGAGATGGTTTGATAGTATCATGGAAACAATGAACATGAACTTGGACACACTTCAAGGACAGAAGGGCCTGACATGCTATGGTCCATCAGGTCAGAAGAGTAGGACACAACTGAACAACTGAATAACAAAAACAAAGTAGCGGAAAGATTAGCACAGTGCTTGGCACCCAGTAAATACTTCATAAAAGCTTGATTGATTGATTATGTACTGATCGACTTATGCTCAGTACTCAAAACACTCAAATCTTTGATCTCATCAAGTTGTTTTAATTTGCATTTCTCTTAGAGAAATTTGGAACAATCTTTCCTATGGTTTTTTATTGCAAGTCTTCTGAATATTGTGTCCACATCTTTTGACCTCTTTGGGGGAAAGGTCTTCAATTCTCCTTGTTTTTCAGATGAGCAAACAAACCAGAGAAAAGTGGTTTGCTGGAGGTCACGTGGCTAATAAGTATTAGAACCAAGACTCAAACCCAGATCTTCTGACTCCAAATCCACACTGTCTCCACTGTACTATGCTGTGTATGGATAAGATACAGGGGCAGCAAGGTGGTACAGTGAATAGAGTGCTGGAGTCAGGAAAACTCATCTTCCTGAATTCAAATTTGGCCTCAGACACTTATTAGCTGTGTGACCCTGGGCAAGTCACTTAACCCAGTTTGCCTCAGTTTCCTGATCTGTAAAATGAGCTGGAGAAGGAAATGGCAAACCACTCCAGTATCTTCGCCAAGAAAACCTCAGATGGGGTCACAACAACATGGATTAGTTATCTCAAGGAAGTCGGTCGCCTTATTTGCACTTTACACAGCCACCACCCCAGTTCAGGCCCTCATTGTTTCACATAGGGTCTATTGTAATGGCCTTCTAACTGGTGTCTCAACTCCAGTATCTTCCCTCTCTAGTCCATCTTCCATACCATTTCCAAATTGATATTCCCAACTGGGTCATTCCACAGTTTAAAAAGTGGCTCCTTTTTGACTTTAGGATAAATACAAACTCTGGTATTTGGCTGGTAAAGCCTTTCACTATCAGCTTTCATCCTATCTTTCTATGCTCATGTACATTACTTTCTCCTTCATGCACTCTATATTTCAGCCAAACTGGCACACAAGCTATTTCCTATACTTGATGTTCCACCTCCTCTCTCCAAGCCTTTGCTTCCATAACTGGAACACATTCCCTTCTATAGAATCCCAGACTTCCTTCAAAATTCAGCTCAAGTGCTCCCTTCTCACATGATAATAATCTACAGTTAATGTAAGCCATGCAATCCTAGGGCCACTGCAGTAGGTGCAGGAGCCCAAATCAGCTCCTGTTCCCTTCCCTCTAGAAAGGCAGGGGGGTCATTATAGTAACAATTTACCAACAGAGTTGTTCTTCCTTCCTCTCAAAGAGAACCACTGACACCAGGAGGCTGATGTCCTGACTTGCCAATGAATTGGATTTAAGTGAGGCAGGGCTGTGCAAAGTCCTCAGCTTTATTCTCTCTTCAGTAGCAAGACATAAGTCAAAATGATCGGTGATGACCCAGGATGCAGTGAGAGACCTTGGCCTTGGCTAGGGTCTTTCCCAGGTCTCAGTTAGTCTGACACAACTGCCCATTCAGTGATTAAGGGCTAGATAAGAATTGAGACAAAAGATGGCCTAATTTGCCTTCCCAAAAGAATCAGTCAGGGAAGGGAAGACCTTCCGTGTTTCTGGCCAGAACAGAAAACAACTGCTATTTACACTCACTCTGAGCCATCGGAACTATGAGCAAGTGAGGTATGGGCTGGGACCTTTTATTGGCTAATCAGTGAAAGTCAGAGTCTGTTGGGTTTAAAGGCATAGTCAGGTAGCTTCATTTGAATCACAATGGGCTTCTTCAAAGCCTGGTTTTTTTTTCAGCTGTAATTCAAGAAATCATAAATGAAATTACTAAATGAACTACATAAATGAAACCGAGACAAAAGAGTCAATTGTCCCAGCTTTTTGAAAAAAAAAAATAATGATAGAATAAGTAGGGAGGAAAAAAGGATCTAGCCCCCAAATCCCATGATATCTTTCGAAGCATAAGCAACCAAAATGTATGTTCCTTTGGACAGAGTATCCACATGTAAGGGTTTGACTCCCCATGTGAACAAAGGGACAGTAGGAGAAGGAGGAGGAGGAGGAGCACTGCCCAACTCAAACTGGCCAATTGGGTGCACAGGGGGCAGCTATTACTACTCACAGATTATTATTGGTCCTTTATTCTCAAAGAGTACCAATGACCACCAAGGGAATATGATAGTAATACCAAGGGAGTATTGTTCCACAGAAGTACAACTCACTCCATCTACCAGCCAAGTGATTTCACCATTTTCTTTCTATTCCATACCTATAAAAAGACTATCAAAAGATTACGGGTAGCAAAGTGGTGGATAGAGTACTGGACCTGGAGGAGTCAGGAAGACGAAATCTTCATGAGTTCAAATCTGGCCTCAGACACTTACTAGCCATGTGACCTTGGGCAAGTCACTTGCTGGAGAAGGAAATGGCAAACCACTCCAGTATCTTTGCCAAGAAAACCCCAGATGGGGTCACAAGGTACACTACTGATAAGACCACACAACAGCAGCAACAGCAACATATCAAAAGACTGCAGAATCCGATCTGGCTACCAGAGAACACTCTGCCTCCAAAAGTCTAGGTTCCTTCCCATCCCCCCAGGACCATAGTCCCCAACTCCAAGTTGTGCTCTGAGCAGTGTAAAAGCCACACTAGGTCAGATTCAGAATTTAACCAGGGAATAATATGTAATATTGATTTTAAAAATTCCACAAAAAATAGAAATCTATGATTGGAGTCTATACTTCACATCCAAAATTATCTCTCTCAGTCAAAAAACCCCACCTCCAACCCTGAGTCAGTCAACAAGCATTTATTAAGTATTTACTATGTACCAGGCACTATGCTAAGCACTGGGAATACCAAAAAGTCCCCCCCCCCCCCAAAGGCAGTCTTTGCTCTCAAGAAGCTCACAGTCTAATGGAAGAGACAGCTTGCAAATGATATGTACAGGATAAACCGGGGGTAATCTCAGAGGGAGGGCACTAAGATCAAAGAGGCCTGGGAAAGACTTTGGTAGTGAGGATAAGTTTTATCACCTTAATAAGTTAGTAGAAATAAGTTTGTCAACTTACCATCATTAATTCCATTTTACTTTAAGCCTCCATTTTATGATTGAGTTGTTTAGAGTAAATTGTTTTTCTATAAATTGTTTTTCAATAAGATAAGCACTTGTGTGGTATGACATATTAAGTGTTCTTAAACAATTGATAAACATATGTGCTCTCTCTGAAAGGACAGACCACCAATAGAAAAATATTACAAACAACTTGCCCCTCTCCTGGGCTAGGTAGCACAGTGGATAGAGTGCTGGGCCTGGAGTCAGGAATCTGGGTGAGTTCACATCTGATCTCAGACACTTTTACTAGCTGTGTGATCCTGAGCAAGTCATATAACCTGTTTACCTCACTTTCCCCAACTGTTAAATGAGGATAATAATAGCACCTACCCAGGGTTGTTGTGAGGATCAAATGAGATAAATTTGTAATGTAGCCAATGCCCGGCATTTAGTAAGCACTATATAAATGCTGGCTATTATCATTGTTCTCTGGTCTCCCAAACAGTCAGTCTTGTTCTGATCTCAACTTTTTCCCTTCATAATCTTGATTCTATTGATAAACCAGTTTAAACGGATATTGTTCCCAATTCCCTTAGCCCCTTTTCCTATTGAAACTCATGCCTTACTACACCTTAACACTAGGCTGCCCACTGCCCCACCCCCCCATCATCTGCTTTCTCTATTTCTCCTCAAGAGCTACTAAATGCTTATGGAGGAAATCAGTCAATAAACATTTATTAAGAAAGTACTATGTGCCGGGCACCGTAGGGATACAAAGAAAGGCAAAAAATAGACCTTAACCTCAAGGAACTTGCATTCTAATTTGGGAAAACAGTACACAAAAGGAAGCAGAAAAAACAGTATACCAAAGGGAGTCTACAAAGGTTTGTGGGGTGAGGAATGAGAGAGAAGTCGAGAGGAGGTCAGCTGGTTGGGAAATGGAGAGATAGCTATTCTGGGCACCCTCACTAAATGGTGGTTCTGGGAGGAGCTCTCTACCTCTCAATCAGAGGGTCTCAGGGCAAAGGGTACTGATGAGGTGAGAGTTCCAGGGATGGTGTGATCTGTTAAAATGAAGATGTTCCTTGGGCATGATGGAGAAATCCAAAGGAGTGCAGTTGGATGCGAAATGAATACAATAGAACTTTATTTTAAAATGTAAAAGCTGGCCATAGGTGTCAGGTGGGGCAGCCCTGCCCTAGACTAATAAAAGAGCCACAGAGTTTAAAAAAAAACAAACAAGAAATGGGGACCCCTGATTATTGGGGCTATTGCCTGTATGGCTTATTCGCAGAGATAGAAATTTGGAAAATGAATTGCATGATCATCGTAAGTCAAGGCAAGGTCTCCTACCCAGGAGACTTAGCCCTGAACCAGAAAGAGTTGTTGAAAGCAAAGTATAAACCTCTACTTTCTTACCATCTGTCTGGGAGATAGAGGTCCTTAGAGATGAGTTCTAGAGGCTTCTGTCAGTTCTAAGGTCTCGGACCTTTCTGAAAGTACACAGTACCCCAGCTAAGGAGTGGGCCTAATCCTGAAACTGGAGGTAATGGAACCTATGGCTTGCCCACTGAAGAGTGAGTCCCACTGAACAACCCACCCAGCATAGATACCATATTCCGTGGCCAGCATTGAGAGGACTTTTTGAAAAATATTAGGGGATCTTGGAGTTCCAGAGTTATGAGTTACCTTGGCCATATTTGTTCCATACACATGTAGCTCATTATGATTGTACTTTAAATTTGTGCCTATTTTCCCTATCAAAATAATGAATATTTATGAAAGAGTGCACCCCAGGTTTATGGAGGAGGAGGAGAGAGGAAGTTTGTAAATATTTTTTCTTACTGTGTGTGTTGTAGTCAGGCTCTAACACCAGCACTTCAGGTTAATGAGCCACTCACAAGTCACTTAACATTTAAAGAGGTTTACTCTTCCCTAATATAGCTTTTCTGAACACAGCTTCCTTCATCTTCATCTGGAAAAGTTTGGTCAGCAAGTCATCAGGGTATGGCAACTTGTGTGGTCTCAGGCACACACTGTCTGAGATGGCAACATGTGGCTGGAACCTTATATGCATCCACACCGGAAATCTGAGTCAGGAAAACTGGGACCATCAGAAAAGCTGCATCAAGAAAATAAATGCTGGTCCTATCATACTATGCCAGTTGTTTTTTCTCTGCTTTCTTTTAATTTTTTTTTTTTACATCTGAACTTAAACACACACACACACATATATATATACACACACCATGAGCATTTTCATATACATAGCAGAACACAAAAGAGCTTTGTATATAAAACTGTGAATCTCCATTTCATAATGCTCCCTTTTAAAAGAATATATAATAAATTCCACATTACTTTCAAAACTGTCTTGCTCATCTGTGCTTTCTTCTGAACTTCCTTCTGTTTTATTCTGTGCATTAAGAAAAAATGTAAGTTGCTACCCTTCTAACAGAGAGGTACAGAATGAGACACATATTTTTGAACATGGTAAGTGTAAGAATTTATTGTACTTGACTATATGTGTGCATACAAATATAATGTTACAAAGGTTTATTTTTGTTTTTGCTTTTTTTCAATGATAGGAGGAGATAGGAGGGAGATAAAATATATTTTTGTTAATAGAAAAATTAAATTTAAAAAGAAATGCAAGTTTAAGTATTAAAGGATGAAATGGAAGAAATACCAAAGGATAAATTGGATATAAAATATATTAATGGACATAAAGGGTGAATTTAATTCAGTTTTTATTCCAAAATTACAAAGTGACATTAAATGACTTTCAAAACAACAACGGTATTGACAATAATAATAGCTAGCATTTATATTATATTACATATTCGTATATATATATATTATATATATACATATATATAAAATTACATTTTATCCTCACAACAACCCCAGAAGGTAGAGTCTATCATTATACCCATTTTACAGTTGAGGAAACTGAGGCAGATAAGTTAAGTGACTTAAGTGACAGGGTCACAGGTAACAGAATAGAAGAGGATGAACAAAGATCAATAGATAATAAAAATTAATTTGAAGAATGGGCCCAAGCTGTAATAGAAATGAAAAAGCAACTAATGGATACACAGGATTAAATAACACATTTGGAAGAAAAAGGAAGTACAAACATAAGAAAAATTGGGATTCCCTAAGACACTGAAAAATGCTTTAAAAGTTAGATACCATATTTAAAGTAAAAAACTTTCCCAAGACAAGATCAGGCATTACTCTTCAGAGAGAATATTGACATATATGAAGAATTCAGTAGATGGGGAAGGGAAAGGGAGAGAAAAAATATACTTGCTATTTGAAAGAAATATATTTTATTAAGAAAACAAAGTTCATATAAAAATACATGCAAAGAAATCTAAACCATGAACAATCAATGCACATAACTGTTGAACCACAAAATTACAAAGACAAAAATCTCCACGTATCAAGAAAAAAATTAGATTACATTTTTTAAAAAATAATTTTTTGGCAATTCTTAGTTTGGCAAACATCAACAAACACAGGCACTTCCATATACCAAGAAGAAGAGAAAGAGGAATGTACATGTGAAACCTAGCATGAGATTATATATTTAAAACTTAGAATTAAAGTAACAAGTGATTTCAAAAAATACAAAGGAAAGTGCTAATATTGAACGAAAAATACACAAAAGCATTTTAGAAATAGGATTGCAATCCCAAATCACATGCTTTGGAAATAAGATTGTATTTAATGAAAAAAATTTTTAAACTATTTCAAAAACAAAACTGGAAGAATTTAAAAGCAAAAATAATAACTAAAGAAACCCCTACAAATTGCAGAGGAAGAATTCTAAATGAACTGAGTAACAAATACATAACAAAAATAATAATGTGCTTTGCACATGACTAATTGTAATTATGACTTGGGGGATGTATGTATGGATATAGAAATATGGATGTGTGGAGAAAAAATGGAAAAGAATATGTGTCTATAATATATATTCTTTTCAAGTACACATGGAATGCTAGCAAAAATTTGTCACAAAGGATCAAACTATTCAGAAGCTCTGCAAAACTTTTAAGAGGCAAAAATTATGTAGACTGTATAGCAATGAAGACAGATGATAATTCAATAAAACTGGAATTATAACATGAATAAAAGTTATAAAATTATCAAGAATTTGGTTTCTGATACACTTAGCTAAGTAAACTCTTTTGTGGATGATTAATATCCCATAAGTCATCTTCATATGTAACTAAAGAGCACTGAACCACAAGTGTAACAGAAATAAATCATTAAAATTTTAACTAAAAACAGCAATGCTGGTGCAGCTGTGTTTTAACAGGCACACTCAGGCATTGCTAGTAGCATTGGGGCAGTAGAAGAGGGTGGGATGTGGTAAAAGTTAAAAAACATAAGCCTTTGAGCCAATGTTTTCCTTGTTGGGGTTATACTAAGAAATTTTTTTCACCTTAATGATTCTTAGATTTCCATAACAAAATTATTTGTAACTGAAAAAAACTGGCAGCAATATCCAACAATGGAGGAATGTTTGAACAAATATTATGATGCAATTAAGAAAGACATGTAAATGGAATGTATCGAGACATTGAAAGAATGCAATAAAATTTGTTTAAGTGATTGCAAAGCCAGTCAGATTAAATAAAATGTGTTACTAATAGTAAGAGTATAACAGATCATCTAATAAAAATAATGAAGATAGTAGAAAGCATTGAAGACTTCTGAGCAAGAGACTAGCTATAGTTATGCCTATGCTTTAGGAAAATGACTTTGGTAGTTGTGTATCAGATGGGTTTGAGAGGGGAGAGATTAGAAAAAATCAATTAGAAATCTGTTGCAATAGTTTGGGAAAACTGAAATAACAGCCTGAAGTAAGATAGTGGCTTTATAAGTAGCAAAACAGGGATGAATAAGAGAGGTGCTGGGTAGATAGAAAAACAAGACTTGGCAACTGATGGATTATGATGAAAAGTCAGTTGGTCGATAAGCATTATTAAGCACTGTCTGCCAGACACTGTGCTAAATGCTGGGGATACAAAGAAAAGAAAAGCTACAGTCCTTGCTCTCAAGGCGTTCACATTCCAATGATGGTGGATTACATGTTAAAAACAATTATATATAGAAGTTATAATCAGTGAAAATGAAAGGTAAACCCAGAAGGGATACACTAGTGTCTGTTAAGGGCTGGAGGAAGGAGGAAAGGAGGGAATGGTAATGAATGGAAAAAGGCCTTTCAAAAGAAAATGAGATTTGAGTTGAGTCTTGAAGGAAGCTAGGGAAGGTGGGAGGGGGATGCGAGGACAGAGAGCATTCTAGGCATGAGGGATGACCAATGAAAAGGCACAGAGTCAGGAGGAGTGTCCTGTACAAGGAATGGTAAGAAGGCCACTAACATTGATCCTAGAGTTCATGGAAGTATGGGCCAGGTTGTGAAAGGTTTCAAAAGCCAAAAAGAGGATTTTACATTTGATCCTGGATGTAATAGGGAGCAATTGGGATTTATTGAATAGAAAGGATGTGCTTTAGGAAATTCACTTTGGCAGATTAGTGGAAAACAGACTGGTGTGGATAAAGAATTAAGGCAAGGAGAACAACCAGAAGGCTATCGCAATAGGGCAGGTGTGAGGTGCCAAGGGCCTGCTGTAGGAAAGCAACTGTGTGAGTGGAGAAAAGGGGATGCACTAGAGATGTGAAGGTAGAAATAACAAGAGTTGTCAACAAATTAGATATGTGGGGTGAGTGTGTGAGGAGTCAAGGATGACACCAGAGCTGTGTCTAGGTGGGACCAAGGAGACTGTTGTCCTCAATAGAACTAGAGAAGTTGGGTCGAGGGGAGATCTGGGGGAAAAGATAATGAGTTCTGTTGTGTACATGCTGAATTTAAGATGTCTATGGAATGTCCAGTTTGACATACCCAATAGGCAATTGGTGAGAGACAATAAAGGAGGGCCAGAGACAGACCATTAGTGTATGTGGACTCAATGAAGGTCCAGCAAAGGAGACTGTCAGGTTGCAGGAGAACTAGGAAAGAGTAGTGTCACAGAAACCTCGAGAAGAGAGAGCATCCAGGAGAAAAGGGTTATCAACCATGTCAGAAACTAAAGAGTTCAAGACAGATAAAAGACAGATTCAAGACAGACTGAGAAATGACCATTACTTTTGGCAATTAAGAAATCGTTGGTAACTTTTGGGCAGGAAGAATCAAAGATGTCTCCTAGGTTTTAAAGCTGAGTGACTGGAAGACTGGTGGCATACCCAATATAAAATGTGGAATTTGTGAGATTAATGGGGAAGAAAATGAATCCTCTTTTGGACATGTAGAGTTTGAGGTGTCTTAAGGACATCCCAGGAGGCAATTAGTATGGGGCTAGAATTCCAAAGAGTAATTAAGGCTAGCTATGTAGATTTGGACATTATCTATATAGAGTCAGTATTTGACCCTTTGTAACTCATGAGCTTACTGAGAGCGGACAAAAAGAGAAGGGGGCCCAGGACAGCTTTGGAAGACATCTACACCGAGGGAGAAGAAGACAGACAAAGAGCTACCAGAGAAGAACAAGAAGGTGTGATATGACAAGAGGAGAACCAACGAGATAAATATCATGGGAGCTAGGAGAGAAAAGATCATCTAGGACAAGGGGGAGAGGGGACATTTGAACAATGTCAAAAGCTGATAAGAAGTCAGGAAGGATGAGGACTGAGAAAATACCCTTGTAACAGCTTAACATCATTTAGACCAGGGGTGAGGGACCTGCAGCCTCGAGGCCACATGTAGTCCTCTAGATTCTTAAGTACAGCCCTTTGACTAAGTCCAAGTTTTACAGAACAAATCCTTTTATTAAGGGGATTTGTTCTGTGAAGTTTGAATTCAAAGGGTCACACTTGAGGACCTAGAGGGCCACATGTGGTCTCAAGGCCACAGGTTCCCCATCCTTGCTTTAGACCGAGTCTAACTTTTGGTGGTACTTTGGCTTGTGATTATGTCCAATTTATATTGTGCTAGAACATAACATAGTTTGGACCAGCACTACAACAGATAAAACAAATCAAAATTGCCAGATGCATAGTCTTGGACACTAGAACTTCTGTTTTCCTGTTTTAATTTATACTCACTTGAAGCCACAGCTACACTGAAGGACCTTTTTTAGAGATGTACTCGAAGGGCCTGGATAAAATTGTACCAGATCAATGGAATGTGATTAAATACTCTGGGTATGAGTGGTCATCAAAAAAGGTTACAAATATTCTTGGCATACCCACTGAGTCAACCAAACTATCATATCTCCCTCCTCCTGGCTTTTCTGGAGGTAATACTATTGTTTCATAACCTTTAGAGTACTCTCCAGTAAGGACACGGACCTGGAACATAAGCTTGGATCCTTGGTGGCCTTTTCCACAATATTGGGAGGACATGTGAGCATCCACTGCAAAGTAGATCCCTTTGCCATACAACCCATCTATAAAAATAAGAACTTGTTACTAAATCTTGGATATAAAACAATGGATAAGCTAAACATTCCTTGGGACAGGTGAATACAGGTTGTGGTAGGAACAATAGCCTAACTCCTATCATGATGTGATCTAGGATAGTTTTTCCTTAAAAGGTATTGAGATCATCTTCAAGACTTGGTTGGCATGGGGAATTAAAGGGTTGGGCTATTGACGAACTTCCTGGTTGCTGAGTACAAAGCAAACGTGAAGAGCTCTTGGTGACCTGATGCTTACCTGGTGGATCACAAGGGGTAACTCAGACAAGGGAAACTTGCTTAGCTGAATCGACTAGAGAGATCCTCAGTGCCTATCCTTATTATCCATATGTGTGTGTGTATACATATATATATATATACACACATGTATATACATTATGGCTAAATAAATCTCCTTTGAACGACCTACAAGTATTTCATTTTGTTCTATCAAACCTAAACTACCAGGGGACAAGTGTGATCAAATCAACCCAGAGCTCAGGAAAAATAAGCCTGAATTTCAGCCATTTCGGTAGCATTAAGCCCTAACCTCTCTCAATTGTGGCATACTCACTTTGCCTACAGGTGCTTTTTAACCCATTTTCAATGATGGATGAGCAGTTCTTTGCTGGTGTTCCGTGGAAGAGGAACTGCTCATTCTGTACTCCTGGGGGATTCTTTTTCTCCATCCAATTCCGCTTGTAAATGTAAGAGGTCCAGAGGTATGGGTTTTGTATTCTTTCTATCTAAATAACAAAATCAAAGAGAGAGAGAGAGAGAGAGAGCCTTGGGTATTACTCAAATGGGATTAATATATTTTCTAGGTATATTTTGTTTTCATAACACCCACATTTCCAAATGAGATTTCATTGAATGAGCAAGTAACTCCCAATGTAGAACACTAAAAGTTTGCATATTTTTTCCTAGAGCTAGAAAACTCTAGCATCTCTCTTTCCTTCAAAAGTGATTATCTTTGGAAGCTTGTGAAATGAAAGATTGGGAATGGGAGGTTAGATTTCACATTGTCCTTTTTTCTAACTTTTGGTTACTTCACATATGAATATGGTATAGTGGAAACAGTAGGCATTGGACTGGGAGTCAGAAGACCTGAGTTCTAGACCTGGCTCTATTAGCTATGTGATGCTGGGCAAGTTGCTTCTGCTCTCAAGGCCTCAGTTTCTCCATTTGTAAAATAAAGTGTTTAGATTAGATGATGTCTGAGACCCCTTCCAGCTACAGTCTAAACCCAGATATATTGTCTTAAAGTTACTCAAAACTAGCTTAGGAGAAAGAAAGTAGTGGAGAAAAGAGAAAGGGGAGATAATAATAGATGTGAAGCATACAATAAAGAATGTTTTTAGGGTTAGTGTTCTTTATAACATGTCTACAAGATTGTAATAATGTTATGTTCAACAGTGTTTCCTTGTATGTTGAGTTAATGAGCATAATTGCCTATTCATTAAACATAATTCACCTTAAGGATGGTACTCCTATTCATGGAGCACTTGAACCTCCTGGCTACTCTCTGGTACTCCTCCAGATTTGATGGGAGTTTCACAATCTTCACTGGGCCATGATTCATTGGTTCCCAATGTTGAGGGATGCTCATCTCTATTGCAAAAAGTTGGAAGTATCTTTAGAATCTTAAGTGAAATCTGTGAGCTTTCCTACTTCTTACATTGGGATGCTTTATTTTTTTTCTTTTTTCATTTTTCACTTGGTAAACTACAAATATAGAGATCTATGGTGTTATTAGTTACAGTTTTACTTAACGTTTCAGAGAACATCCTGCGGGTAGTGTTATTTAGGTATTTCAGGGGAAGTGTTCAAATACAACGTATTAGTAAAAATAAAACAAAGAGGTTAGAATGATTGGCAAAAGGGCTTTTTGGATAATCAGTGCATTTCGAATATTTATGTTTCCCCCATTATCAGCAATTAGGAAACTGACTAGATAGAGCATCCCAGTGGAAAAAAATAGTGCAAGACAAAGTAACAACTACCACCTCAAATTTCCAACTTGTGAAATTCCATAAACATCATCCAGGATTCATATTAACAACCTATGTCAATGATCACCTCTCTCACTCCTATTTAAGAGAAATTATTGAGGATGATCTGGGAAGGAATGAGAACTTAAAGAAAGGGATAAAGTCAAGTAAACCCAGATTGAGTGAGAAATGAAAATTGAAGGGAAGGGAGAACTCACCCCATATGCAGATTTCCCGCTTTATTTTAAAGATTGTCCCTGTGTCTGGCACCAAACCTTCCCTCTTCTTCAAGTTGACCTGGGTTCTTCTAGAATCCAAGATGATTTCAATGTTCTCTTCTTCCTTCCTATATGCTGCTTCCAGCTTTAGGTTTGTGATTTTGTCGAATGGGGAAAGACCAGTGTTCCCGATGTCATACTGCCACTGAACCACTGATTTCAGGGCTTCTGCTGCTCTATCTGTGTCTTGAGCTTCCTGGATGAGATTTTGGACAGCAGTGGCAGCTTTCTTCACATCTTCCTGGAAACCCTGGATCTTTAAGAGATTCCCATGATGATGCAGGTTGAGAGGGAAATAGTACCCCTGATCCAAGACCCCTTGAAGACAGTCTTCACTGAAAGTTAATATTTTATCACTGTTGAATGTTTCACTGTAATACCCATTCATAAAGTCCTCAAAAGCTTCCTGAAATTTGGCTAAATTCACCTCCCTACCCAATACCTGAACCAGTCCTAGTGGAGGGTCACCTGAGAACAGAGAGAAGAGATTCATAATGAGTCAAATACCCCAGATTCTTGAAAAGGAAGCAAAAGCTGACCCATTCTGACCCCATGCTGCCTATGAAGGGTCTAGAATAATGGGATGTATAAGGAAAGGTCAGAAGAATTGAAATTACTTATTCTGAAAAAGGCTGAGTAATTCCCTTCAGTTTCTGAAGGATTAGCATGTGGAAAATGGGAATAACTATTTTCTAATTTAACTGATATCAGGAAAATAATGAATTGTACTAGAAATCTAGCAAAGGGCTAAGCTTATATATCAGAAACATGTCTGCAAAGGAGAGTTAAAAGACTAGATTGAGCTCTCTCTCTTCTTCTCTTCATATATTGACCTTCTAATAGTACCCATAGGTATTGCTTAGTACTGCTAATGGCAACCCACTTGGCTTGCGGACCCAAGACGATGACTTGCGGAACTCTCCAACTTTTAACTACTATTTTAAAAAAATTAAATGAATATAAAATATACAATATATAAATAAATATATATGAACAAACTGTGGAGGAATGACAAGAGTCAGGATTTTTTTAACTTTTAAGATTGACAAGATGGAATTTCCATTTTTTCAGAAACTTATTACATACAGAAAATTTTACATATAGAATTGTTATATGCATGAATTTCCGTATGCTCATCAAACCCTGGGAATGGGCTGAGGAAGAAGGAGTTGAACTATAATATCTAAGATCTTTTACAAATCTAACCTACAATGATTAAAAGTATGAAGTTTAATTTAGAGGAAATTACTACTTCCTATCTCTTTTCACCAATATCACTAGCTGACTGAGCTTCAATCAGTGTATGGCTGGCATTAGTGATTTCATTAGAGGCAGCCAGTGATACAGTAGATAGACTGCAGGCCCTGGATTTGGGAAAACCAGAATTCAAATCCAACTTCAGATACTACATGTGTAACCCTGGGCAACTCAGTTAACTTCTGTTTGCCTCAGTTTCCTCAATTATAAAATGGGGATAATAATAGCTCTTACCTTGCAGGGTTATTGGAGCAAATGAAGTAATATTTATAAAAGCACTTAGCACAGTGCTTGGCCCATAGGAAACACTATATGAATGCCTATTCTCTTCCTTAACTGGTTGTTACATCAGACTGGCTTGATGCTGATTGATAGCTCAGCCAACTAGTAACACTGATCCTCCTCTTCTTTCTCCCCCTTCTCCTTCTACACATTGGTCCCCTCTACAGATTCCACACTAAAAGAAGGCACAGAGCAGTATTCAAAAAATAATGTGTACCATTGCTCTGAAAATGCTGAGCAACCATAGGTACTATACTATCTTTAGATTGCTGCTTAGTGTCTCCATTGCCATTTTGACAGTAACTGGGAAGAGGATACTTCTAGCTGGAGCACAAATATCTCTAAATGGGATAATGCCCCCAAATTCCCACTCATCTGGAGATGAAAGAAAAATAATTCAGCTATTTAGCAGGGATCCCAGAGAACAGGACAACATCTTCTTAGCCTTACCAAGAGTAAAATGTTCATTTCTGTATCTTCTGAGAACCTTCAGGAGCTCATGGACAGATGTCTAAGAGAAAGAAAAAGAAACCTACTAAGTATATTAGCAAAACATGACATTCCCCAGAAGACTCTGAGAAGATCTTTCTTTTAACTACTCTATATGATGCTGAGTTTCAGAAGCTTATAAACTATTCTTCCACTTCTCATTTAGAAAGTTTTTTTTTTCTAATCTAAAAAACAAACAGCTAAGTGGACTAAAAGATGAAGAAATCAAGGGAAAGCCTTGAAGGGTGTACTGACATTTGACCATTGATGCAGTCTAGTTAGGTTGGGATCCTTCCCCCAGGAGGGAAGACGGAGAATAGGGACACAAAATTACTGATTGAATTACTGATGAATCCATGAGGAATAATCCTTAAGTGCTACTAACTCCTGTGTTTATCCCTATTTGGTGATAATTAATGTGTTCAGAGGTGGTTAGGTTCTGCTTACCCCAGATTGGTTTATCTGTAGAGTCCTGCTTCCCCAGTCTACCCAGCATTTTAAAAGCATTATTCATCCTAACTACCGTAACATCCAGAATCAGCCTTCACAATTTTGGAAAGGGTTGGTGACCCCAGATTATTTCACTTGCTGCTTTGCTTCCAGGAACCAGAACCAAGATTGAAGCCCAGGACACTATCCACTAAATTGTTTTGTAAATTGTCAATTATCATGGTCAAATATATCTATTTAAAATGTAATTGGAGAAAAACTAGAATACTTCCCAGTAAGATCAAGGGTGAGGCAAAGGTGTCCAGTGTTTCCACTCTTATTTGATATAGAGCTAGAAATGCTAGCTACTGTAGTTAGACAAGAAAATAAAATCATGGGAATAAACAAAGAGGAAGCAAAATTATCTATGGTGGCAAAATGATATGATTGTCTATTTAAAGAACCTCAGTGATTCAAATTTTAAAAATTGTTTTAAACAATAACTTTAATAATGTAGCAGGATTTAAAATATACTAAAATAAATCCTTTTGTTAGTCAGCTGAATATGAGACTCTGTCTGCATGCCTTGAGATTCTGGACTAGTCTGGTGGAACCACTAAATGGCATCCAAATATGCAAAGAATTATTATACATAAGATACCAGTCAGTGTTTAGTAAAAAAAAAAGTAAAAATAAATGGACCAAAAATAGCACAAGAGAGATAGTGGTTAGACATCAGGAAGAATATTTTTATAGTGACCATGTTTCAGATTAATATAGAAATCAAGGGGTGTTGCAAATGGACCTTACGAAATGAGTGATGGATATAGATCGATTCATAGAAACTATCCTCAAACATGAGAAAATTCATCCAAGGTCAGATGAGAAAAGCTAAAGGAAAAAAAAGGAAGATTGCAAAAGCCAATGAGAGCTAAAATGGGTCAGTGAGGGTTGTCTCCCAGTTATGTTGGCAAGTGGCACAAGAACTCAAAATCCAGGGCATTCTGGAATAATGTAGGACTTGGTCATAGAATCTTAGAATTAAAAGCAAATTTAGAAATCATCTACTCTAACTTGCTTCCCAATACTTCAATATTAAAAGTTATTAAACACCAACATTTATGTAATATTTATTTGTATAGGGTCGTATCTTGTTTTATTATGCTTCCCTTTATTGTGCTTTGTAGATATTGCATTTTATACAAATTGAACATCTGTAGCAACCCTGCAAGTCTAGCAAAGCCACTTTTCCAACAATACGTGCTCATATCATGTCTCATTGTCACATTTTGGTAATCCTCACAATATTTCAAACTTTTTCATTATTATTATATCTATTATGTTGATCAGTGATCTTTGATGTTACTATTGTATTGTTTTGGGGTGCCACAAATTATGCCCATATAAGAGGGGCAAACTTAACCAATAAATGTTGTGTATGTTCTGACTACTCCATTGACTGGTTGTTCTCTGTCTCTTTACCTCTCTTTTAGCCTCCCTATTCCTTGAGATACAACAATATTGAAATTAGGACCATTAATAATCCTACAATGGCCTAGAAGTGTTCTAGTAAAAAGGAAGAGTCAATCAATGTGACAAATTTCATTGTTGTCTCATTTTAAGAGATTGCCAAAGCCATCATAACCTCCAGCAGCCACCACCCTGATCAGTCGGCAGCCATCAACACTGAGGTAAGACCCTCCACCAGCAAAAAGATTTTACCTCACTAAAGGCCTGGATGATGGTTAACATTTATTTTAGCATAAAATATTTTTAAATTAAGGTGTATACATTTTTCTAGACATAATACTATTGCACACTTAATAGACTAGAGTACAGTATAGACATAACTTTTATATGCACAGGGAAACCAAAAAATTCATGTGACTTACTTTATTGGGATATTTACTTTATTGCAGTGGTTTGGAACTGAACCTGCAATATCTCAGAGATATGCATGCACATGTATACATCTTACTAGATTATAAACTCCTTGAGGGAAGGGACCAAATGTGAACTTTCTCCATCATTCAGCACAGTGTTATATTTACTATGCACTTAATAAACGTTTAATGAATGGGTGAACATCAAAAAGAGCTTAAGGAAGGCTGGGTCACAACTCTAAAGTCCTCTGAGAATAGAAGAGGCATTTTTCTAGGTCTTAGAATAAAGGGAGAAAAAGACTCCTCAAGTTCCCTTTCAGTTCTGTAATTTTATCAAGAAATGATGACTCTTACCCATTCACTCTCCTCCCTATAGGTTGAGACCTCAGAGAACAAAGCATTTGTAATTTCCTCTGGCATTTGCATCTTCACCAAACATTGGAGTCCTTCAGCAAATGTGACAAGAACTGTAGCTCCAGTCCCCAAAAGATATTGCTGTACTCCTCTGTGCCTTATGGGAATGCTTCTCACAGTCAATGAATCTAGATCAGTCTGAACAACAACTCTGGCCTCGTTTACATGTCTTCTAAGTCCTCTTAATTTCAAGGTTAAAGTAGAATGGTTGGTCTGAATGCAAATATTCACCTTTAAGTCTCCCCAATTCACTATCCGAAGTAGGTTTTCTCTGGCTTCAGCCAGCTCAGGTCGGGGGGAAATAACTCTGTCTTCAGTTATTGAATAACTCATCAAATATTCCCTAATATTGATCTCTGCCTCATTTACTTCAGCCCTACTGCCCACTATGACCACTGAAGTCAAGATATCTTGTTGTGATTTGACACTATAAAAAGTGACTTTCTTCTGACTACTTAGTGCTTTAAGTAGAGCTTCCCATTCCTGGTCATTGGCTTCCCACTGGACATCTTCCCCTATATCAATCTTCCTTTCGTATACCAGGGTCTTCAGTAATTCTTCTGCTTGTACCAGTTCTCCAAAGTCAAGCCCCCAAATCACAACTCCATCAGAAGTGCTCAGCACTGCCAAAATATCTCGAGCAAGGAAAAAATTCTCATTAAAGAGTTCTTCCTGGAGGTTCTGGATAAATCGCACTTGAAATGGAGATAGTGAGACTGGCCAGTCCTTAAAACCACTCAGCAGACTATAAAACTGCCTCTCCACCTCAAGCACATCCTGTCGGGGTCCCTGAAAAGTGATCATACCTAAAGGATCTTCTGCCATTGCTATAGTCACCGGAGAGTGAGGAAGAAGGTATAACTTGCTTATTGTGTTTTTGACCACCATATATCTAGGCAGATGGAGAATGGGATGTTCCACACACACTGGCTTTTCATTGAAAACCATTTCCTGAACATGTTGTATAAACATCTTCACTTCCTGAGTTGGCCCTACAAAGCAAGGGCCTTCATATTCTCGTATGGTTGTAAAAGACTTCACTAGTGATTGTTGCTTCTTCAGAACATTTAGAATATCTGAGTTGGATTCATAGTGAACAGCATATTTCTTCTTATTTTTCTGAAAAGCATCTTCCACAGCTTCCTCCCAGCTAGATGGATCTAAGTGTTCTCCTTTTGCTATAAATTTAAGCACTCCCAAAGAGACACAAGTTTGGAAAACACAGCCTGTCTTCCTTAAATCATCTTCAAACTCTTGGAAGACAGCTGGGGAGTCATTAAGGTACTGGATGAAAGCTCGGTCCTCTTTCTGACAAAGACAGATGGCTTCTAGAAGAAAGGAGAACAGGGTTGACCAATAGGGTATAATTAAAAATCTTTTCTCAGTCCTCATCTTCCTCATTTACAATATTTTGCAGATAGGTTAGTGGATTTGTAGTCACAGAGCTAGGCGGCATGGAGGAGAGAGTTAGATTTAGAACCTTAACAAACTTTGTTCAAATCCTGCTTCAGATACTTACTAGCTATGTGGTCCCGAGCAAATTGCTTAACTTTTCTCAGTCTCACTGTACCCATTTGCAAAATGGGGATAATATAACACTTAATACTATCTCACCTGAAATGAAATAATATTGTAAAGCACTTAGCAGAGCACCTGGCACATAATGAGTATTTTATAAATACTTATTCCCTTCCCTGCTTAATAGGGTTCTCTGAAGATTAAATAATATGGGTGAAGCACTTTAAAATGTTTTATAAAATACTTTATAAAGCATTTTAAAGTGCTATGTAAAGTTAGCTGTTGTTAGTAAATCTAGATAGTTAGACTTGATGATCTCTTGCAGTGTGTTGCACCTCAAAAATCTATGATTCTATGGATACCTCCCTTCTCTTTGATACTGTTGATACTCTTGGTTTCTATGACACTGTACTCTCCTGAGCCTCCTCTTTTGTTGGTAGTAATCTATTCCCCTTTTCTCTGCCTCTCTTTTTTCCTCATACGTCTTCCTTATTATGAACCCTAAATGTGGGTCCTCCTCAAGTCTCTGCCCATAGTCTTCTGTTTTTAATATACTTCTTTTTAAATGCTTCTTTCCTCTGAGCTTTCATCTACTGCAATTGTCTTCAATAACCACCTCTTTGCAAATGGCTTCCAAAGCTGTATTTTTGTATCTGTGCCAAATGTACCTGAAGACTTTTTAAAGATCTCCATTTTCTGGCCCCTATTTTAACATCCAATCTTTTCTTCCACTACTTCCCAACATGAATCAACGTTTATCATCAAGAGCATCTCCCTATCATACGAAGACACCATGACAACGTTCAAGGCCCTTTGTTTATACCTCTCCATTACTCTAAAATGTCTTATCAACTACTTCCTTGCTTGCTCAAATTTTACCTTATCAAGACTCAGATCAAATATCATTTCTTCCATCCAACCCTCAGTGATCTCTGAACAGCACTTATTATCTATACCATACCCTTAGCATTTAATTTTATGTTATACATTAATGAATATATGTGTGTTTACATATATACACATTTATTTGTTTATATGTGTATTTGTACATACAGGATAGGGGCTAGACCTCTTATTTCTCCTTTTTCTTTTTATTTAATTTTATTGTTTCTAATTAACAAGCATTTATTTTCCTTTGTATTTGTGATTTCCTTGGCATACCCAGATGAGCAAACTCCCATTGTCAATGCTAGTGATCACATTCTCTGCAATTTATACTCTTAGAAGTTGCTTAGAGCACTGAGAGGATAAGTGATTTGCCCAAGGTTACAGTCAGTATGTGTCAAAGGTGGGACTTGAACTCAGGTGTTCCTGGAGCTGAGGCAAGATCTCAGTTTAGTTCTCCATGCTTCCTCCCACATAGAAAATTCATGTTTGACTATAGAAGTATGTGCGCATATATAAAATGTTCATAATATTCTCTCCTTTTTTCTCTCTCTCTCCCCCTCCCCCTCCCTCCCTCTCTCTCTCTCTCATTATATACCTACACACAGACCATTAAATAGTTTAATGATCTATAATTTTATCAATGCCTCCATCAGCACAGATCATAGCCTCACCATCATTTTCATAGAGTATCTTTAAGAGACACCTCAATCATAAAAATCATCACTCTGCCACCAGTCTGTTGATGGGCTCATCTCCAAACTTAGTGAGGTTGGTCTCTATAGTACTGGCATACATTCAGTCCCTGAGCCCTTCCAGCTTAGGTAGACCTGCTAGTTTGTATGCTTTACTATCATAGCCTTTGAGAACCCAGGTACTGGAGGAAGACCTCCGTGGAGGGTAGACATATGTAATTCTTATATGCCATACTGCTAATTGTATCACATTAGTCTTGCTACCTCACTTAAATTGTAAACTCCTTGAGAGCAGGGGGGTTTTATACTTTTATTTCTTCTCCCACAGAACTAGATGTACAGGAGGTGGGCAGCATTTATTGACTGATTAAATGATGAGTTCTTCTGTAGTTTTCTTAGGACTGAGACTCTAAAATACCTGAAAAACCTATCAGGGTTAAGCAGTAGAGTCAATACTAACCGCAGTAATGTCAGTTATTAAATAGCACATCAACTATGGGGTTAATATAAAACACTTTGAATTCATTCTATCTCTTCTTTCTGTTGTCTTCCTGATTGGCTGGGGCAAAGGTAGGAGTTGGGAAATAAAGCATGAAGTATACCATTACTGCAACAGGTACACAGATTATACGTCCTTTAACCTAATGGCCTTTGGAATGTGAGGAAGTAGGCTATGAATGACTACATCGAGAAACATGTTAGATTAGATGAAAACTTTGAAGGATGGAAATGTTTACAAATGAGAAGATGCTTGAACTCTCTGGAAAGCTGAGTAATGTCAGCTCTATGATATTCCCAGACAGCGTACTTACCAAGAGGGGTCCTGAAATCTTCAGTCACCTGAAAGGGAAAAATGGAAGAAACCTGACATATTTAAAACACATCAAGATCAAGCAAACAAAAGAAACCATGCCACTTATAAACATTGAAGTACTGCAACTTTGTACATCTTTTCTAGAAGGGTCTAAGAGTCTCTGGATTTGGCTGTGTTAATACTCTATCTCTAAAGAACTAAACAGCCTATATGTTCTCATATTAGTCCTTGAAAGCATCTGGGCATTAGACCTATAATTACAAATCAGAAATCTGAACAGGTGACAAATCTGTCCATCTAATGTCATTGACTTTCACTTTATTGTTGTTTCTGTGGGGGAAGACTCAGCTGTCTCTGGCCCACCTCCAATCAGCAACCTACTATAATTTGAGAGAAGAAAACCATCTGTCCCCAAAATATCTTGCTTAGATTTCACCATGAGAGATCTATTCATTTGGATCAATTAGTTTTTCTATTAAAATGCAAATCTGCCAAAGAGAAGTAATACATTAATCCAGCCAGGAGTGGGGAATCTGCAGCCTTGAGGCCACATGTGGCCTTCTAGGTCTTTGGGTGCAGCCTTTTGACCGAGTCCAAGTTTTACAGAACAAATCCTTTTATTAAGGGGATTTGTTCTGGGAAGTCTGGATTCAGTCAAAGGGTTGCACTTGAGGCCACAGGTTCTCCACCCCTGATCTAGGCAGTCAGGTGCCTCCACTTCGCTGTGAATTTATTTTAATAGTTTGAATCACTCTAGAGAGCTAAATGAGAGTAGTTGCCTTTGGGGAAATGAAAGTTTGATAGCATAGAAGGAGGCATAGCTTTAGAGCAAGGGGACCAATTCAGGGAACAAAAACCAGAGTATGACAATGAAATGCTGGGGCTCTAGGCAGTAAGCAGCTGAGTATGTGAAGATCAGAGCAGTGGTGGTTATCAGAAACATACAAGAGCCAGGAAGGCAAGTGAGAAGATTCATACTTTTTTCTAAGGTACCTCTATCCATGATGGTTGATGTTGGATTCACTGAAACTTTACCTTCTGAGGAGTAGCTACTCTTAGGGGCTGAATTATCTGTACTAGTTTCATCCACGTGTTCGGTTTTTGTTTTAAGAAGTAATTGATTTCTTCCAACATAATGTGCAAGGAGTTCGAATTCCCAGGAGTCTCCAGGTCTAACATGGGAAAGGAGATAGATTCCAGAAAAGAGCCAAGGAAATTGTTCAAGCAGCTCCAGACCACCTGGTGAATGACCTGCTGAAATACATAACAATCATGATAACTAAAATAATTATAAATATAATTACAACAATTATAATTACAATGCACACATAATTACAAATATGTAGCCTGTCTCCATAAAAATGTCTGCTCTTTGGTGGGAAGCAACAGAAACTAAAGCAAAGAGAAACAGGATAAAGCACACAGGGTGTATTTTGGCAATCTCTCCTTTCCTCCTGAGTCAGTACACTTAAAATGAAGTCACAAGGGATTGATAGGCTTGAAAGAGGGTTGGAGACAAATAAAGTTGAAAGTTGCTAGACTTGTATATGTGTCAAGAAAAGGGCCATAAAGCACTTCTTAGGTTAGTCTGCTCCTGAAGGTTCAAGACATTTTTGTATGTTCCCCTATCCTTTCAATTAATATACATATATATATATATATATATATATATATATACATATATATATATATATTATGCACCTACAAGATGGGTAGGGTACCATGGTAGATACACAGAAGGACAGACAAAATTCCTAGCCTGATGGAGATACTAATCTGCTTATTATCTAGTTAGATAAGATGTGCACATGTGAAAAATTAACAATATACGGACAAATATACCAACAGACATCAAGTATATGGGAAGCTGTTTCCTTGGTGTGAACTGGACCAAAGCGAACAGAAGAGAAGGAACAGATTGATAATGAGCAGGGAGCCACAGGTAGGACTGATCCATTTTTATCACTGACACCACTTCATTAGTTAATTATTAGAAAAAAAATTATTCAAAATAGTAAAAGAAGCTCCCATATGGGTGGTGTTTTGCAGGTTACAAAGTACTTCCCACAATAATCCTGTGAGGTAAACAGGATAGTTCAGGGTTTATTATCTCCATTTTAAAAACTGGGAAACTAAGATTTAGAGCAGTTTGCAACTTGCCCATGTCTGTGCAGTTGGCAAATAGTTTGAAGCCAGCCAGACCTTTTGATTCCTAAACCCAAAGAACCCAGTATTACACCAGTTTTTCAGAGTAGGGTCAATATGTTTGGATATGTTTGAATCAACCGGAATAGGAAATATAGCTGAAAGGTGGTATGGGCCAGTGGATAGCCAGCCTCAGAAAGCTCAGTCAAGAAGACTGAGGCTCAAGACCCACCGACACATACTGAAGCTAGACATATCACCAAGATTCTCTAGTCTTTTTACACATTACCCTTCTCCAAACACTTTATGATCTAGCTAAACAGGCCTCCCCAGGGTTCCACACACCAGAAGCGCTAGAAGCATAGAAAGAATCCTATCTCTGCTTCTTTTTCCTGGCTATCCCAAACTGTGTGATTGAGAAAAAGACCATAAGATTTAACAATTTAGAGACTGTTGGTAGCATTGCAGTTTTGTTTTGTTTTTTGGATTGTTGGTAACTTTGGAGAGAGCAGTTTCAGTTGAGTGATGAAGTCAGAAACTAGACTGCAAGGTGTTGAGATAAAGTGGAAGCAATGAGTGTAGACTGCTTTTTCTAGGAGTTTGGTGAAGGGCTACAGCTCCAGGGCTTGGTAGGATTGAAGTGGAAAAAAAAATCGAAAAGATGTTTGAAGACAATAGGGAAGGAACAAGTAGATAGAGGGGAAGATCTTTCTTGATTAGTTACTTCATCATTTTATACAATTTCAGAGACCCTGGAAATAACCCTGCATTAAGGGAAGTTTAAGACAGGTCATTCCAGTAAGATCCCACCCACCTGACTCTTCTATAGAAGGTAGATAAGCTGAAGGATACTCTCCAAGGTGCAAGACAAGAAAGAGAAATCATACCCCAAGGGTCCCCACTTTTACCTCAGAAAACTAAGGGTCTTAAAGTGGGAACATGATATTGGCCTGATAAAGATTAATTTATAAGCAGCTCATGACATCAAGAAGTGGCCCCTAGACCACTCGTCCTACTTCCAGCTCAATCCCCTCAGCCATTATCTATTTCTCCCCATAGGAAAGCAACTCTGCTGGAGAAGGGATGAGCCACTCCTACCAACTACCAATCAACTACGACCTATGGGACAGATAAGCCAGTCTAGCTAAAATAGTAAAACACCCTGAGGAAAAGACAGGAGTTGGCATGTGCCAGGCAAATCAAACCTCAACTGCCACCTCAATCTTCACCTTCCCCCAGACCTCAAAGAAGATAACCCCCAACCTAAACCCAAAAGCCTTGGGAAAGGCAGCACCCCTAGACCACTGGCCCTGTTTCCAGCTCAGCTCCACAGCCATCATGGAAAGGAGCAATCACTGTTGAGAAGGTTCATCTTCCTCACAATTGCCATCAGCACCAACTGCTGACTAATTTCCACCGACTGGCAGATAAACCTAACAGCCCCAGTAGAGGCAGGATACATCATACTATAGCTTTGCTTCTAGCCCAGTCCCTATATGTTACCATCCTGGAAATGCAACCTGGCAACTGCTTTTACAGTTACTAGAGCCTGGCCTCAACACCAGAAAGTACTAAAGATTTCAAAAAGAAAGTTCTCACCTCCAAAGCCTCTGGCATTATAAAATAACTAAACATCAGAAACAGATAGGATTTTATCAGTGGAAGTGACATTAAAGAAAATGCATTACCATCAGCTTTGTTCCTGTACCCTAAGGACTATGGGACTTTTCCATCTGACTAGCAGCGGAAACCTCTTAAATTGTAGTGTCCCCCATTAGAATTTGGATTCCTTAAGAGCGAGGACTGTCCCCCTATTGCCAACATTTAGTATAATGCTTTACACATAGTAAATGTTTAATAGAATGGCTTTTAATTTATCCATGTTCAAACAAACATTTGTCAAACCTTGCTGACTTCTAGCTGCTGTTGAACTAGTCTTGTATCCAGACAGATGATATACAGGATCTGGCAATGCAGACCAGGCAAGCTAGAAGCAGGAACGGTGACGATGTTTCCATGGAGGAGATCCTGAGCATCAAGAATGGTCTCCAGTGCAGCCTGGACCTGGGTAGGCATCTCCTGGCCCCAACTCCTATTGTGGGGCCCCAGAATCCAAGGGAAAACGACCACATCTGTCTGTGAACAAAAGAAAAGCCCAAGATGAAAGAAGAATGAAAATAACTAACAAAAATTAAGACAAACATCTTCCTTTAAAAAAGAAATTTCCATCAGGTAATAGAATTCTAAACCATTTTCCCTCAGCCTTCAGGTTGCCAGAGCCCTCCATTCCTCTTTCCCTTAGCCCAAACAGGGATCCTTCATGTTCTGAAGAAAGTCCATAGTATTCTTTGGTCACTTGTTCTATGTCTCACAGTCTTCACTGACTTGCTGTTCTTCTTGTGTCTAACCTATTTTATTTTGTTCTATTCTCAAAGGAGATAGAAAATAGGTTGTTACATCCTCTGAATCCCTTAGGATATTTAGGAACTGTTAATGTCCTTCTTTAGGTTTCTCTTTATACATAGCTCTTTCAGCTTTCCCTAGATCCCCACTGCCTAATTGATCCTTTTTATCAATCAATCACGGACCCTTTCCAAGGCTGCATTTGGACCATTGACCTAAGGGGAACCAAACTCAATAGTGGCCACTTACTTTCTGGCTAATGAGGCTTCCAGCCACCACTTGGGTTATTACAGCTTCCCAGGAGCTCATGATGTAGGGAAGGAGGACATGGTGATCTTTTCTTCGGGGCCACCACCTGCAACATTCTGCCTCACACTCAGCTACAAAGTCATTATCATTTACTGTGATTGTCAGATTCCTCAGGCTGCTCCCTGTGCGCTGAATTCTCTTAAACTCCCGGACTCCCAGAGTGATCCCCTTTGCTAGGGCTGCTGGACCTGTGGGGTGGATCACCAATGAAGCACTTTTCTCTTGGTTCATAGCAGCTTGTAGTGCCAAAGTGATAGCACTGGCTGTCAGTTCCTGGCTTTCATCTAAAGAAGCCTGATGCCTCCCTGAGCTATGCCCAGCCCAGGAGGATAACAGCACCACTTGTAGGAGCACCTGGGGAATACCTCGTTCATTCAGGATACGCTGCCTCAGCACCCTTACCTTGGGCACTACTTTGACCTTGTTATGTATGTCCAGTGGCCTACTGCTAAGGCTCATGGTAACAGAGGCTCGGAAAGTGGTAGCTTCTCCTTTCCAGAGACAGAGATTAAGGTCATCTCCTACCTGGAAGAAACCACTCATCCTTCTTTGCTCTTGAATCAGGCCAGGCCATGGGTTCATTCTCACAGTGGAATTGAGAAGGATCATCAGTTTACTGATGGCAATCTTGGCATTAGAGGCCACTTTCTGGGGTCCAAAAAAAGAAATGATTGCTGAGTTCTGGATTAGTTGCCAGCCAACTTTCACCTTCCAGAAAGACAAATCCAGTGTTCTCTGTAGGACCTCCCATAAATGGAACTCCTCAAGGGTCACATACAGAGTTTCATTTGTGCTTGGATACTTCTGAAGGTAATCCAGTGTCATCCAGTCTTTACTGTCCCTGTTACATGCTGAGGAGCTTTGTGGTTGTCTCTCTGAGACTCTCATGAAAGGATCACAAGAGGGTTTGACTGTTTCCAAGCTGAATCTGGGATCCTTTGGATCTTTATCATCTGAAACTCTTTCATAGCACATTCTTAAATGAGATCCATTGCAGGTCACAGATCCAGACATGTTTGATCCAATCTTTTTACTTCTGCTCCAAAATTCAAAAGCCACCTATGAGATTCCCCAACTTTGCTGGAAAAGTTCAGAAAAGAACATCATGTAAGACAAATAATCACAGCCTGATGTTGATAATGGCTGTGTGATTAGCAACCCCTGTGGGAGACAATACTCAGGTGAATTTATTAGCTAGCATTCTGAAAGGAGCAGGGCTGGGCCAGGGTAAAATTCGATTTGTCTTTCCTTGCTTCTTTCTCTCTTTCTGTGTCTCTGTTGTCCCCTATCAATTGTGGAAGTGGGACTGGAGGAATAAAAGGGAAGAAAAATTAGTTTAAAAAAAGAGAAGAGCCCCAGAAGTAGAGCATATCCAGTCACATAATCTTACCATTTCTCAGATGGTTCTGAGCTTTGGAGGTTCAGTGATTTTGAGCTCACTAGGAGGAATTCATTAATCTGGAAACAGAGATTAAAAAACAAAAAGTCTGTCACATATGTTCCATAGCACTTTTTAAAATTTTTATTTTTAGTTTTTCATGAACATTCATTTCCACAAGATTTTGAGTTACAAATTTTCTCCCCATCTCTACCCTCCCCCCCATCCCAAGATGTCATGTGATCTGATTGCCCCTTTCCCCAGTCTGCCCTCCCTTCTAACACCCCACTCCCCGCCCCCATCCCTTTTCCCCTTACTTTCTTGTAGGGCAAGATAGATTTCCCATAGCACTTTTATTTTTAAAAAATTAATATTAAAAAAACTATGCTACACACTCACCTAGCAAAAGTGATACTGCCTCCATCATTCTTTCTCACCAAAAGTCACTTTTCCCCAGCGTAGCTATTCCTGTGACATTCCTACCGACTGTCTCCCAAATGACTCTCTTCTCTGCTTTAACACAGGACAGCAACCAAAATGCCAAGCTATCAAAAGCTATCCAAATGAAACTTCATTTCAGTTTCATTTCCTTGAAAACTTACTCAATGGCTTTAACCCAGGAGGTGGGGTTTAAGAAGCAAATATAGATATAGATGAGTTGCTCAAGCTTCGACATTTTTAAGATGAAATGAAGATGAGGATAAGTAAGGAGAAAATTTGGGAGCTTTAAAGTCAAGATTGAGCTCCTTCCCAAAATTTCTACTCTAGCAGTTTTAACTTTCTCAAAACTGAAACTGAATTGCTTCCTACCCATCTCATTCCTCCCAGGCAGCTCGTAAGCCACAATCTAGCAGCAGCTGCTTCACCCAAAGGTGAGGGGAAAGCTAAAGGAAGATCTAAAAGGAATGAAAAGGAAAGAGTTTACGGGGAAGATGTTAAAGGATGTGGGGGTTTATTCAATCTGCAAAAGAGGAAATTGAGGAAAAAATGAATAACAATCTTCACAGTTTCGACAGGTTCTACTACCATAGTAAGTAGTAACTAGCTGTTGTCTTTTTGCTGTCCACCAATAGGGACGATGGGTTTCTATGCAGCTTAGATTGAAGGAAAATGTCAGACTTACCCCATAATCATTCTTCCTCCACCCCCACCATCCCCCCCACCCCCAACCCAGAGGTGTCCCTAAAAGCATCAAGGAGGCAGTGTGTGGGATGGCAGAAAGAGCACAGGTTTGGGAATCAGAAGGCATGGGTTCAAATCTTTGCCTTTGATAACTACATTATCTGTGTGGATTGGACAAGGGATTTAAATAATCTCTTTGACTCTCAGTTTTTTATCTCTATAATGAGGGAGTTGGACTCTGAAAGCCCTTCCAGATCTAAATCCATGATCCTAAGGACAGATCACATTTATTAAGCACCTACTATGTGCCAAGCACTGTTGTAGGAAAAAAGGCAAAAGACATTCCCCGCTCTCAGGAAGCTTAAAATCTCACAGGGAAACAACATACAAACAACTGTATCCGAAAGAGGTGTAGAAAGGATAAATTGGAAATAATCCACAGAAGGAAGGTACTAGCACTAAGGAGGACTGGGAAAGTCTTCCTGTAAAAGGTAAGATTTTAGCTGAGACTTGAAAGAAGATGGGGAAGCCATGAGGTATAAATGAGGAGGCAGAGCATTCCAAGTTCTACAGGGATAATTCTTGCAAATGGTCAGAGTCCATCCAGAGATTGAGTGTCGTAGGTTATGAAGGGCTTTGAATGCCAAATAAAGGATTTTATATTTGATCCTGGAGTTTATTGAGTAGGGGAGTGACATAGTTATACTTTAAAAAGAAAGGAAAAAGAATTAAAAAAAGAAGAAGAAAGGGAGGGAAGGAAATGGAGGGAAAGGGAACAAACATTTATTAAGTACAAACTATGTGCCAGGCACTGTGCCAAGTGCTTTACAAATATTGAGAGGACTAGCAAGAGAAAGAAGAGTGGCAGCAGTAACATGTAGTAAAGATAAATAATAAAGGGCAATAGAACATAGAGTGAGCAAAGTCTCAGTAAATACCTTAGGAAGGGAAACCCTGAGAAAGGGAACAAAGTATCACAAATGTGGTTTGGGAGCTTTGATAGGAATCAAGACAATTCAAACAAGAGACCTTAATGTAGACTAGTGGCCAATCCAACCATTCTCTCACCTATCTTCCTGTCTGCAGATGAAGGGGAGAAAAGCAGCAGAGCACAGTGGGAAGTGTGCTTGATTTAGAATCTGGGGATCTGGATTCAAATCCCACCTCATCAGCTTGCACCTGTATGATCTTGGACAAGTCTTTGGATGTCCTTTTTGTATAATGTCTCTCTTTCTCAATTTCCTCAACTGTAAAAGGAGTTGAAACTAGAAGACCCCTAAAGACCCCTTCTAGCTTTACGTCTATGATCTTGTGAATAAATCCTACCGACCCTGGGAAGTCATATCTTACTTCAGGCTAGAGGTAAAATATGACCATTAAATAACCATGTCTGGGGACATTCCTGAGACCAGTGGGTTCCAGACCCTCCCTCATCGTTCTCGCTCGCCTTTCTTCCTGGAGTGCTTTTCTTTGCTGTGCCTTCACTAAGAGGCATTCTCTGAACACCTCTGCTACCAGAGAAACAAGGCTTATGCTGGCTACAACCCTTCTTCTTAATTTGGAGATCATAATAACTACTTTTAAAAGTTGTAAAAAAATTTTTAAAAATTATCCACACTTTTTATAAAGTTATCCATACTCATTGCCTCCAATTTCTCATCAGCCACTCACTTTTCAGCCACTTATAACCTGGCTTCCAACTTCACTGTTCTCCTGAAACTTCTCTTTCTAAAATTACTAATGACCTCCCAACTACTAAGTCCAATGGTCTTTTCTCATTTTCTTTCCCACTTGATCTATCTTCTGATTTTGACACTGTAAATCATTTCATCCTTAGAGATATTCTTTTCTCCCTTGGCCTCCTTACCACTACTTTCAGTGGTGAGGTAGCACAGTGGATAGAGCAATGAATCAGGAAAATCTGAGTTCAAATCTTGCCTCAAATACTTAACTAGCTGTGTGACCCTGGACAAGTCAATTAACCTTAGTTTCCTCAGCTGTAAAACGGGGCTAATAATAGAACCTACCTCTCAGGGTTGTTATGAGGATAAAATGAGCTATTTGTAAAGCACTATATAAATGCTTGCTGTTATTATTGTCCTCCTACCTGTTAAATCCCTCCTTCCTCAACCACCATGCCTGAAATGCCCTCCACCCGCATCTCTTCAGCTTAGAATCCTTCTCCTTCAAGGTTCAACTCAGGTGCCATCTCTTATGGGAGCCTTGCCTGCCCCGCCCCGCCCCACCCCACCCCACCCCCAGTTGTTAGTGCTCTCTTCCTCGGAGAGGAGCAACGGGGATGGTTACACTGGAAAGAAAGGAAATGTTTATGTTTATATATATATATATATAGATAGATAGATAGATATATAGATATGTGTGTGTATGTGTATATATATGTGTGTATGTATGTGTGTGTGTGTATATATATATATATATAATATTATGATAATATCTACATATATAAAATAAGGGTGGGGTGGAGTAAAGAAAAGATGGCAATTGTTGGGAGAGGACTGGAAGAGGTAGAACTAGTAAGAAAAAAAGAGAAGAAAGACAATAATTGAGGGATATGAGAGGAGGGAAGGGAAGCGAGCCCACAGTGCTTTCTTTCCACTAACCTGAATACACTACTAATGGGCAGAATAAATCTCAAGACCCTGCCAATTGTATCCCCTGCAAATTCATGCTCTTAAAGCTCACAAAGCCCTCACTGTTACTCTGCAATCCTTCCTGGTATTATGATAGCAAGAATATAGGTAATATAGGGAAATCTTTTTTTATCTCTTTTTCAGAAAACCTCATTCCTCAATATTATTTGAACCTACCTTGATGTGGCTAGAAATTGGCTGACCTTAGAGATGCTCCCGGGGAAACAGGATGGCTGAAGGGAATACTTGGATCTCACCCAGGTCCCGAGTGCTTGTTTTGCAGGTTCCCCAAATTTGAATGTTTATGCTCACATCTCAAGCAACTGCTACACGCGGTCTGGAGTTCTTCTGGCTTTCTTCCTCTACCAAATGACCTAATTTCTTTCTAAACCTATTTCAAATTTTGGGGTTTGTTCTCATGATTAACACCAGCATTTAAGATTTGTGATGCACTTTACATACAAATGCTATCTCACAACAACACTGTTTGGTGGGTGTTATCATTATCGTTTTACAGATGAGGAAACTAAAGCAAGAAGGGTTAAATGACTTGCCTGGTGTAATGTTAATACAATTTGAAGATCCTCCCCATCCCTTCATAGGCCTGTGTGACCTTTTAAGCCTGAGCCACATGGAACTTGCATCACATGGAAGCCTGGGTCACATGAGCCTGGGTCACATGGAAGCCTGGGTCACATGAGCCTGGGTCACGAGGGTTGTGCTGCCCTCTGACCCGGAAGAAGGGTATGTATACTCGGAGGTTGGCTTTTTGCTTTGAGGCTCCGTCATTGGAAATGTTCCTGTGATGTAGCCAGATGTAGCCAGATGTAGCCATTAAGGAGCCCCTCGGCTTTGAAAGACCCAGATGTTGGTGCTTCTCTCTCCGGTGACTGTGTACGTATTGCTTTTGAAGGGCTTTTGGAAGCCTCATCTGTTGGTCTTTATTTCTCTGTTTATGTAATTTTGGCTTGTAATTTCTGTTTGTGTTTTCTCTGAAGTTCGGGGTGCTAACTTTTCCCCTGAACTAAGTGAATGACATATATGTGTTTGATTAAAGTTAAGATTATGGACCCCTTTAAAGTTGCTTTCCTTTAGAAAAGCAGATCAAAGAACTTGTACTAGCAGCCCTCCTGTGGGCTGGTGTTGTTGGTCTTACACCCCCACAGCAGCTCCAAGTAACATTGTTATACCCAGCTAATAAGTGTTTGAGGTAGGATTTGAACTCAAGTCCTCCTGACTTCAAGGCAAATACTCTATCCACTCCCCACAATGGCTTTTTTCAAACTTTTTCTACTTTCCTTTGAGCCACCAACCCTATACTCCACCCTATTCACTCTCAGCATAAGACCTTGTTTTCTCATGTGCTGAAGTCAAGGCTATCTGATGTGAGCTTTCTCAGCTCTCCTCCTTTACTCCTCAAAAGTCTAGTTTCAGCTATCCATTCTTCTTTCTTGTCTCAGAGGAGAGCTGTCCCATCGCCTTTCTAAGGCTATCTCTATCTCTTATGGCCTCCATCTCATTCCTATCTCCGCTGGGAACCTTGATCTCTTAATCACTTCACTCGCACTTTTACCCTTCCCCTCTTCTTCTTTTAATGTTCCCCCCACCTCCCTGGTTCCTTCCTTTTGCCCATCATTCTACTCTACCCCATTGCCAATAGTCTCTCCATTATCCCCAGCCTCTCCCTCTCTTCTCAACCCTAAGAGCATTCTCTCTGTCCTCAAGTATCCCCAAAACATTATCTGATATCACTTTTGCCATCTGATAATTGCCTCCTCTCTATTTTTATCTGTGTACAAATAATGCTCATCTCCAAGCACCTACCCTTATTTACATGGAAGCTCCTTGAGGTCAGAAACTGTTTTGTTTTGTTGGGGTTTTTAAAAATTTGTATCTCCAGAGCCTAGGATCTTTAGTAATTACTCAATGTGATTATTGAGTTGATCAACTCTGCTACTCCCTTGAGCTACAATCCCATCCATCTCTCTCTCTCTCTCTCTCTCTCATTCTCTCTCTCTTTCTCTCCCAGAAAAAAAGATCAAGGAAGACTATACAGACAGTTCTTGCAAGTCTTTATGCAAGTCAACCATTCCATAGCATTTTTACATGATGAAAATGAGACAAAGTTAGGGTTAGAGTTAGAATTAGAATCAGAGGGTTAGTGTTAGGGTTGGAATTGGTTAGAACTCAGAGGCAGAGTTGAAGTCAGAGGGTTAGAGCCACAGCTGGGGAGTCTGATTCAGATTTAGGGTTAGAGTTTGCCTCCACCCACCCACTTTACTTAGCCTATATAAGTATACACCAAAAAAAAAATACCTTTGTTCGAATCATGAAATGTACTAAAATGCGGACATTAAATACTGTACTATGATGATAAACAGAATTATGAAATGAAAGGTAAAGTTAATGATAAAGTATGCATAGCACTATACAATAAAGCCAACACAAGTACACAGTGTGTTGCCCCCTCCTTACCTACTGCACATACCCTTTGTCACTGTTACTTGGCTGAAATTTCTTTCGGAATTCTTAAAGTAAAATCGAATTTGCATCATGCCAATTAATGTGAAGCAAGAACTGCCTGTAGTTACTTCCTTCTTTTCCCTACCAGCGTTTAGCTTTTAACCCTCCCACTCAAATTGAAATTTTTTCCAAAGTCACCAATGATCTTCCTAACCTCTCTCCAATTAGCCCCCAACTCTCATTGATTTTACTCCCAAAATATTTCTATTGCAACAGCTTCCATGCTGGCCTTGTTCCCTTCATTTTCCCCCCTTTCCAAACAATCCTATTCCCTCCTATCAAATAAATCTTCCTAAGGTGCAACTGATCACCTCACTTCCCACACAAAAATATTCAGTGGCTACCTGCTGCCTATAAAATATAGACTGAATTCCTTAATCTAGTATTTGAAGCCCTTCGTTTTTACTAACCTCATCTCAATGCTCACCTTTTCTCATCCTATAGTTTTAACCAAACCAGGCTCCTCAACATTTCCGCAACGTGTCCTGGATTTTCTCTATCTCATATGTTTGCTCAACTTGTCTCATATGCCTTAAATACCTTTATCTTTGGAGTTTTAAGAAAGAGAGAGCCACAGCTATACTTACAAAGGAATTACCTAGTTATATGTGGATGTTAAAACAAACTATAGTAACATAGCCATCCAGATTCCCTTTATTCCAATCTGGGACACACTATATAGCATTCCATTCCAGAGCTGGTCAACACTGCCTAGTTTGCAGACTGACTCATGTGGCTTCTTAGGCTTAAACTGAATTGTCCAGGCTGCTCAGTGATACAATGGATAGAGTGATAGGCCTGAAATTAGGAAAACATGAGTTCAAATTTGATCACAGATACTTATTAGCTGTGTGACCCTGGGCTAGTCACTTAAACTCAATTTCCTCATCTGTGAAATGAGGTTAAAAACAACACTTACCTAAGGTTGTTGTGAGGATATAATGAAATAATGTCTGTAAAAGTATTTCCCAAATCCTAAAGGGCTATGTAAATGCTAGCTATCATTATCATTTTATATTCAGAGCAGAAGGAGCGCTCTACAAATGTAGTAGGCTTAAGCACACTATATCTTCTACATAAGGTAAGGTCTAGCTCTTCATAAGGGCTTGGTAATCTTTATTTGAGGCTGCTAGGTGGAGAAATGGATAGAGCACTAGGCCTGGAATCAGAAAGACTCCTCTTCCTAAATTCAAATCTGGCCTGAGACACTTACTTTCCGGGTGATCCCGGGAAAGTCACTTAACCCTGTTTGTCTCAGTTTCCTCATTTGTAAAATGATCTGGAGAAGGAAATGGCAAACCATTCCAGTATCTTTACCAAGAAAACTCCAAAATGGGGTCACAAAAAATCGGACACGACTGAACAACGAAATCTCTTTTTAAGGAGGCAGCTAGGTGGCTCAGTGGATATATAGTGCTGGGTCTAGAGTCAGAAAGACCTGAGTTCAGATATGGCCTCAGGCACTTACTAGCTGTGTGACCCAGGCAAATCACTTAATCTGTTTGCCTTAATCCACTGGAGAAGGAAATGGCAATCCACTTCAGTACCTTTGCCAAGAAAACCCAATGGACAATATCGGCGTGACTGAACAACAAAAATTCCTTTAGTACTTAGTAATTACTTGTATCATTGATTAATCAGCCACCGTAGCTATTTCTTATATCTTTTCTTCATTCTGGGTGAAGTGTCCTCATCTGACCAGACTGCTTCAGCTTGACCCACCTAAGTACCTGCTGAAGTCTTACACATTCTTCAATGCTCATATCACTTCACTTGCCCCATGAAGCCTTCCCTGATTTCCAACTACTTCATAACACTCCCTCCCCCCATTCCTCCTTTGACTTCTAAGCCACTCTATCTATACAACTCTTGTTACTAACCAAGATCTGATTGGGGGTTGCCCCAGGTTGCTGCCCTTCCACAAAGATGACAGGGAGGTGAAGGCCACTGTGGCCAGAGACCTGCATGGCAGAAGCGATCTTGCTGGATCCCAAGTTCCTAAACTGGAAGCTGCTGTGACTCACCTAGGGCTGGTGAGCTTCAGGGGAAGAATGTTTTCCTTACTACTCTTCCTATGATTTCCCTAGGTTTTATCCATGATTCCCCTGAATACAAATGAAATTCTCCATTTCATCTGAAAAATGGAAGAGCGAACAGGAAGGTCATGAGTCAGACCACATGATTTAGATAATAATAATAATAGTAGTAGTAATTATAATAACTATTATTATTAGCTAGCATTTATATAGCAGACACTTACTAGCTGGTAACCCAGGCAAGTCATGTAATAAGTTGGCCTTAATCCACTGGAGAAGGAAATGGCAAACCCCTCCAGTAAGATTGCCAAGACAACCACATGGACATTATTGGCATGCTATAGTTGGGCTATTTATATAGCACGTATTAGGTGCCAGGCACTGTGCTAAGCTCTTCACTATTATTATCTCATTTGGTCCTCACAACAGCCCTGGGAAATAGGTGCTATTACTATCCCCACTTTACAATTGAGAAAACTGAGGCAAACAGAGGTTGTGTGTGCTAACCTGTGTGATCCTTGCCCAGGAGAGCTAGTAAGTGTCTGAGGCCAGATTTGAACTATCTTCATGACTCCAGGTCCAGCACCCTCTCCACCGTACAGCCTACCTGCCTCTGGATTCAGAGCTAGAAGGCATCTCAGAGAGCATCTAGTCCACCTTCACTTAAACAAGAATCTACTTGATTACATATCCAACCAATAGTCACCTAGACTTTACTTGAAGGTCTCTAGTGAAACAGCCCATTGCACTGTGGGAGAACTCTAAGAAGTTTATTCAGTATGGGAATATGTTTTGCTTTATGGTACTCATGTAATATAGGCGTTCTTTCTTTTCATTGGGTGAGGGGAGGTGGGAAGGATGGGACACGAATTTATGTTGTCGTTTAGTTGCTTTCAGTTATGTCCCACTCTTCGTGACTCCATTTGGGGTTTTCTTGGCAAAGATACTGGAGTGGTTTGCCATTTCCTTCAGGGTCACACAGCTAATAAGTACCTGCGGCTGCATTTGAAGCCAGGTCTTCCTGTCCCCAGGCCTGGTACTCTATCAGCTGTGCCACCTACACCTGTCCTCCTCATCTTAGTCATTGCTTAAGACCCCAGCACACCCCTTAGCCATTATACCTGCTGCATTACCAGCTCTTAGCTGAGCATTTCCTCGTTATTGTGAGCAATTCCATCCTGCACATCAAACATTCTGACATTGTTGCCATACCTGTCCCAACTGAACACCAAAATTTCAGGGCTTTTACAAAATTTTCTGGTACATGTATTGGACCCCAGCCAGATCATCAGAATCCTCAAATGGTGGGCAATTGTGATGGTAGAGGATGACCTGAAGGTGGCTCCAAACTTCTTTTAATACTTTCAAGGATAATATCCTTTTTCCGGATAACATCCACTCACTCTGGTGGCTCTCAGCCTGGATTGGCAATGGAAAAGAATACAAGGATGTTCCAGGTCAGGTCAAGACCACTTGGCCTGATCTCCTCTATCCAAAATAGAATTTTCCCTATATTTGGAGCTAGCTGAACTATGGGATGAACTGGAAAGCAAATGTCCCAAGGTCTTTGGAGATGACTGGATCTGGTGGCTATGGGAGCAAGCTTGATAAATTAAGGAGCATAGTAGAACGGATAGGGTCTTGGATTTGGAGTCAAACCAGTGTTTAGATCCCACTTGGACACTCGCTAGTTGTATCCATGGGCAAATCACTTAACTTTCTGCCTCTGTTTTCCTCATCTGCAAAATGAGGAGATTGGATTTAATGGCCTCTAAATTCCCTTCCAACTGTAATTATATGATCCTGTGACAATCAGTCAATCACCTTTGGTCACAAGGGGGTAAGCCTAAGGCAGTACTTTGACCATCAAGCTGAACCAAGACTTTGCACCTTTACCCAAGTAAGGCTGTCCTACCTGAAATGGGAGATTTATGACTGACACTTCTCTCTCTGAGTATATATTGCCCCTATGGTAAAGGCAGAAAAGAAAACAGGCAAGCAAAAGCAGAAGTTAGGGAAGTACGGGCATAGTACTGGGGACAGGACAGTTTCAGAGCCTTTGCTGTAGATATTATGGATAGCGTCAAGTTAGGTCTTCCCCAAAGTGGCTTGTTGGTTTTCTGTTCCAAGGCCTATGGGTGTGCTTGGCACCTACAAGCACTGGCAATGACCCAAGAGAGAGTTAGCAATGGAGCCCATTCTGGGGAGAGATGGAATCTTGTCTGTAAGGCTATATCTTGTCCTTTTTCTATGTTTCATTATCAGTTCCATTTTTTCTTTTCTTCTTTCTTTTCTAGACCTGGTAAGGGAAGTTGAGACATCTTTCCTGTCAACAATGGAAAAGTTTTCTTAGAGAAATGCTTGGGTACCAGGTAAGAGTTTGGCAGAGAAGAGAAATCCAGTTGGGCTTCCTCCAGGAAAATCTTCAGAAAATTACAGTCTTCAGAGTTCTCTCTTACCAGGATCCCTTCTCCTTATGGGTTTTTTCCTCTTTAGTTTTGTCTCTTCTAGCCAACGTTCACTTCCGATCTTTGGTGCTTAGTTTCTTCATCTCTAAAATGAGAGCAGTGGATTAGATGACATTAAAGGTCCTATCTGGCTCTAAATTCATGATAATACTGTACCCCATCCCATTTTTACTTTTTATCCTTTAATAAGATGAGAAACATGTCTTAATCACTCATAGGCCTTAGATCAGGGATGTGGATAGATCTCACAGGATTCATGAACTTGGGGAAAAAACATTATACTAACCTATAACTTAATAGAGCATTTCCTTTAACATTTTAAGAAGGGGTCCATGGGCTTCATCAGACTGTCAAAGGGGTCCTTGACACAAAAAAAGGTTATGAAACCCTGCCTTAGACTAAGCTTTTGAACGGATTCATATCAATGACCAAGAATTGTGTTTGAATAGGTAAAAGAAACTTGGCCACATTCCGAGCATTGTCTATAAATGGTCAGTTTAGGAAGAACTTGAGTGTGAGGGATGATGGGAGTGGAAGGGATGAAAGTCCTTGGCTTCTGACTGGAGAAGGACCTTTTGAGCTTTGAAAAGTCCAGAGGATGTTGAATCTCTCATCTTCCCACTGATATCCTAGCATCGTCCCTTCTTTTCCTGTCCCACTGCAGAGGTGGCTCCTATTTTCTCTTTGGTGCCCTATTCACGTTCCTAGATCAGCTGGTATCATTGTGTGCATCAGGTGTCAAAGACAGGCTGGATGTGTGGTTCTGTAGAAACCCAGCAAAGAGACTTATACCACACCTAAAAGGAACTTCCCCCAAATGGGGGAAAAGGACTTCCGGCATTCAGGAGCTGTGAATCATCCCTTTGACACATGTTCCATCTCAGCTTGATTCCACTTTCCCCTGGACTCTATATAGTTGTGGGTGAGAGTGTCACAGACCTTGGGGTATATTTTGTACCAGCTGCTCATAGTCTATCTTCTCAGTAAATAACTCATTTCTAAAAGCTACTTAAGGCTGGCTGAATAAACTGATTCTCAGCTGCTAATTCAAGAGGTAGGAGTAGAACTTTAACCTTTTTTGTGTCTTTTTTTTTTTTTGACTCTTGGAAGTCTGTTGATGTCTATGAACCTCTTTTCAGAATAATGTTTTTAAATGAATAAAATACAAAGGATTGCAAAGGAAACCAATTAAATTGAAATGCGACTATCAAAATATTTTTAAAACAATTTCACAGACTCCATATTAAGAACTACTGCTTTAGAGAAAGCTACCTTATTACTTATTAAAATTTGAGGCAGCTAGCTGGCTCAGTGGATAGAGTGCTGGGCTTGGAATCAAGGGAGATCTGAGTTTAAATCTGGCCTTAAGCACTTACTAGCTGTGTGACCTGGGGCAAGTCATTTAACATTTGTTTGCCTTAATTCACAGGAGAAGTAAATGGCAAAGCATTCAAGTATCTTTGCCAAGGAAATCCCATGAACAGTATTGGTGTGCTATTGTCCATAGCATCACTAAGGGTCAGATATGACTGAACAACAGCCTTATTATCTAAATTAAATCTAGCTTCAGATACTTACTAGCTGTGTGACCTTAAACAAGTCACTTAACCTCCGTCTACTTCAGTTTCTTCAGCTGTAAAACAGGGACAATATTAGCACCTACCTCCCAGAGTTCTTGTGAGGATCAAATGAGATATTTATAAAGCATTTAGCATAGTGCCTGGCACATAGTAGGCATTTAATAAATGCTTGTTTTCTTTCTTTCCATTCCCCAACTCCTTCTAGTACTTGGATAGAGAAATACAGCTGGCTAAGCTCTGGGGACCTAACTCATCAGTGAGAAGTGGTAGTTGGGATATAGATACTTGAAGCTTACATGGGCTACACTATGATGCTTATTAGCTGTGTGACTGGGTAAATCATTTCACTTCTCTGTTTCACTAGTCTCATTTATAAAATGGGGATATTACTTGTACATCCTTCCTCCTAGGGCTATTTTAAGAAAAATACTTTATAAACCTTAAGGCCCTTCAGAAATATGAGTTGTTGTTTATTTGATTGTTGCCAACCAATTCAATCCAATAAACATTTATTAAGCAAATACTATGTGCCAGGCAGAGCAACTAGGTAGGGCAGTGGATAGAGCTCTAGGCCTGGAAAAAGGAAGACTCATCTTCCTGAGTTCAAATTTGGCTTCTGACAATTAGCTGGGTGACCCTGGGCAAATCACTATTTGCCTCAGTTTCCTCATATGTAAAATGAGCTGGAGAAGGAAATGACAAACTACTACAGGATCTCTGTCAAAAAAAAAAATCCCAAATGGGGTCACAAAGAGTCAGAAAAGACTGAAAAGACTGAACAGCAAGAGCATGTGCCAGGCACTGTGCTAATCACTGGGTATGCAAAAAGAGGCAAAAGACAGTCCCTGCCCTCATGGAGCTTATAATCTAAAGGAGGAGATAACACGCAAATATATACGAAGCAAGCTATATACAGGATAAACAGGAAATAAAAGAGAGAAAGCAGAGTAATGCCTCTTAAGCCCACAGTGTTCGGGCTACTTTGAGCTCCTACTTCCTGATCAAGCCCCAGGGTAGCTGGCCCTTTAAAGCTAGCTTGCATAAATGGTTTCGAGTTGGGCTTTGGTTCCCCGAGAGTCAAAAAGGCTTGGAGTTTTGAGTCATACTTGCCATGGCTTGGGAGGAGAGATACCGGAATACGAGCCGACAGGCCCCTTCCCGTTCCTCCTGGGCCTGAAATCGCAGGAAATTCTTCTCTTCTCCCTCCCTCCCTCACTTCAATCCCACTCCTGCCGATTCCTCCTCAGTTTTCTGCACCCTTTGCCCCCGCCTCCCTGCTCCACCCCCGGCTATTAATCTCCCTTCCCTGCTGCCAGGCTCTTGCTTTCCCCTCTGGGCAGGATCAGGAGCAGCTGGCCTTCTTCCGGGTCCTGCCAACGCCCTCCCCTCTCTCTAGCCAGGATTCTTTCCTGCTGGGCTCTTTCGCAGAAGTCCTCCCGAGGAGGGCCTGAGTACAGGTAACGAGCCCCCCTCCTTCTGCACCTGCCTTGGATCTCCAGCCCTCCCCCACTGTGGTCTGCATTGGGAGGGTGGAATAGGAGCCTGGTGCCCTGGTGGGCTGGACGCCCCCCACCCCAGAGCCAAGGGGCTGCTGCTGGGGGAATGGGTCCCCTTAGATCCTCAAGAGAGAGGACCTACTGTTGCCTCTGCCCTTTATGCTCCCAGGAACAGGAGGGACTGACCGGAAGTCCTCCTTTACTGTCTTTGGCAAAGTTTGTATTCTTGATATCGTCCCACCTCCATTCAGGAGAATTCTCTTACCTATCATGACTTAGCCCACCAGGCTCTCCGTGTGCCCTCCAAAACTTGTTTGTGGGAAAGGGCCAACATACTCATGCCCATGAAAGTATTAGAGGCGTCTAAATAGTTTAATGTGTTATCCACCTGTGGGTGTTTGCATTTCAATGAGGGATGATTTCTAAGGAAATGAATCTTTAATGGAGGAACTTCAGGCTGAAGAAAGAGCCTAGGGAGGGAGGAGAGGGGACAAGCATTTAAGCATCTACTATGTGCCAGGCATTTTACAAACATGAAATCATCTGATCCTCATAACATCCCTGGGAGGTGGGTGCTGTTTTTAATCCCCATTTTACAGTTGAGGAAACTGAGGAAGACAGAGGTTGCCCACTGCCACACAGCTAGTAAATGTCTAGGGCAGGATTTGAACTGGGGTCTTTCTGACTTCAGGTCCAGAGCTCTATCCTCTGTGCCACTGAACTGACCCTGTAATAACACCAGATGCACCACCTGTGCCAACTGGGAGTGGCCTGACAGGACTGATTCTAGAATTGTGTGAAGGCCTGAGGGAGCAGCTCTCCTTACATGGGTAGGGTGGTGAAAAGGAATGCCCTTGGAACCCTGAACAGCAATTATCCTTGTCCCAGGAGACTACAGGCCTGGAATGCAAATTTGGTTCTTTACTAAGCCTGGTTTCCAAGCTAACAAGATCGTACTGTGCATATAGATTTTCTATTCCAAACGATATCTTAATTGATATCTTTGAATGCTTCTTTGAAGCATTCCCTGAATGAAAATGATTTCTCTCCTCAAAAAATTTTAGAGCACTTATTAGTAATCTAAATGACTTGCATGTGATCATGCAGATAATCAGTGTGCTAAGATTTGAACACAGACCTTTCTGACTACAAGTCCAGCATAATGTCCACCATGCCTCATTGGCTCTCATTTTTAAACCATTAATACCGTTTTAAATGTATAGATAAAGGCAAAAAGGACCCAGGTCAGGTAAGTACATTTCCTATGTTCTCTGTTAGATGATAAAATCCTTGAGGACAGGAGCTCAATTATTTATTTGTTTTCATATACCCAGAATAAACATGGGGTCATATTGTAGGGATTTAATAAAAGTTTTCTGAATTTTAATTATAATATTATCACAAATAGACCTTTGGTACATGTCCCTTTTTCTCATAGACCTTGGGTTTTTTTTTCCTCTTTAGTACCCCAGGCTGTTTCTACTGACTTCTGCCTGTCCTCTCCATACCTTGTCCCTGACCCCTCCCCCCGACAGTAATTGGATCATTTGAGTTTGGAAAAATCTATCATTGGGTTATACTTCTTTGTGTCCTGAAAAGATAGGACAGCTAGGGTGAAAAGTTGAATGGTTCACTCCTACCCATCCTTTGGGGAGGTCTATATACTGGGTGTTTCTCTCTACTCAGGCCTGACCAAAACCATGAAGAGTAAAGGTTTAGAACCGTTTGGACAGCCAGCCATTCTCTCTCTGGAGAACCGTATCCTGACCCAGCCATCCAGCCTGCAGAGTACCACTTCGGCTAGCCACTTGCTTCAGCCCCTCCAGCCATCCCACCTGACTGAGGCTTCCTTGAAGAGCACAGATACCAGAAACTACCTCCTCTCACAGCCTGCAGCCGGGAAGGCCCAGGACTTCACTCTGGGCCACTTCCCCAAATGGCCTAAGAGGACTCTGGAAGCAACTAAGTCTCTGGTAACAACCTCAGGCACTAGTCTTGACCCTAAGAATCCCTACTAGACATTCCTTACCTCCATATTCTATGCCTCAGTGAGCTCTGTGTGTGCTACAGTGATAGATGAGGCTGTGTGTATATAGGGGGTGTGTGTGTGTGTGTGTGTGTGTGTGTGTGTGTGTGTGTGTCCTGTCCTCAGTGCCTCAGTGCTGCTCCCATTTTAAAAAGTCTTTCACCCCTTTGTAAAATCTCCCTTATCATCCATACTCTGACTGGACTTCTGCTAATGAGTAGGCCAGCCCCTGCCTTAAGAGCTTATTATCAAAGGGAGATAGAGTGGTGTATCATGTTAGAAATCCTCAACATGTAAGTTTAACAGGGGCATGCCTGATGGTAGGAGTGCACTTTCCATGAAGCTCTGAGTTCTAAGGACAGGCCTGATGGAAGTTCTCAGGATATCTACTCCTGTGCCTGTGGCAAAAGGTTATATGGCCTCAGGTGAGTGGAGGTGTCCAGGAGCCCCAGAGTCCAGGCTTATTCCTGAATTCCTGTAGAGCAAGGAAAGATGACTTTTCTAGAGCAGGGCTTCATAAACTTCCCACTTGCAACTCCTTTAAGCACTTCAGAAACTGTGGGTTGAGACACCCATATGGGATCAAGACTCACAGTTTAAAGCACAGAGTTGAGGCTGAATAGTCTGATACTGTTCTGTTAACAGAGTTAGTAGGATCATTTAGCAGAGGATAGGGAAATCACTTTGATGAAGCCCTCTCCAGGGATTAGGCTCTCATCTCCAAGGAATACTATTGGGAACAATATGCTTTGAGATTCACATTCCCCAAATGGACTACATACAGCCCTTTTTTGTGAGAAACCACAACAAATTGAGTGTAGTCTTCAATGTAAGAAACATCCTTGTTTAAAGACTGGGCATCAGGCAGTTTTAACTCAGCTCCATGTAGCCATTATTCTTTGTCCCATGTCTTGAAAAAAATGCAATAAAGGGAGATTGAGATACACTCTCCAAGCAAAATCAGTGCCACATGCAACTTTTAAGAAAGCAGGCCAGATTGACAAACTCAGCAAAGCCAGTGACCCTGATAAGAAGGACAGAACCCTCTTTATTGATACACAACAAAGAAGGGCTCTTGGAAAGGCTTGGAACATTATGACTGGCTGCACTAAGAAAGGTGGGCTGGTATGCAGGTGACACTAATCATACTTTTCTCTGACAATTAAAGAATGGGATCCATTTGCAGCTTGTGATCTTTGCTAGGGGATCAAAACTACCAGACTTGTCTACTTGGAAGAGATTAAAAACCCCTAATTGCAGAGGACAGGCAAAACTAGATGATGTATCTTTTAGGGACAGTACCAAGTTAACTTGGAATAAACATATGTCCTGGAAGTATACCAGAGGCTACCGGTATGAGAGATAACAACTTTTCTTTTAATTATAACTTCAAACTAACTCAGAGGGAAAGCGTAATTCTAGAGAGCTCAACTGGAAGACATAGAAAGGTAACTTTAGGCAGACGCAGACTCAATTATAAAAATCAATACAGCGTAGAATCAATAGAGGAGAAATCAATGTAGTAGAAATTTGAAATAATGTTAATTTTTACTTTCTTACCCATGCGATCTTAGAAACAGCCTTAGATTCCTCAGATCAAGTATTAAAAATAACCATGAAATAGGACTGCTATTTAAATCCCTCCACAATCCTTTCCTCTTTTCTCTGTTGCCCTCCTGAGGCAATAATAACCCCATGCTATAGGCACTCAAATGAATTAAAGTTCTATGGACTTCAACCAGACCTCCCCTTGAAACCCAGAGACTAATGATAAATGTCCTTCCTTTAGATGTAATTAATAATAATAATAATGATAACTTACAGTGTTTGCTATGTGCCAGGCACTGTGCTAAGCACCTTACAATTATTATCATTTGATCCTCACAACAACCCTGGGAGGTAGGTGCTATTATGATGCCATTTTACAAGTGAGGAAACTGAGGAAAACAGGTTAAATGCCTTGCCCAGAGTCACACAGCTAGTAAGTGTCGAAGGCCAGATTTTAACTCTGGTCTCCACGACTGCAGGGTCAGGATTCTATCTACTTTACCACTTAGCTGCCCTATTTATATATACATGTTCCTACATGGATATACTCCTACATGCGGTATATACAGGAGTCTAGGTATATATAGATATATATACATATATATGTATATATCCCTTTTGCTGTGTGTCTTAATGGACATGCCATAGCTTAAATTTGGACCTGAAATCCCAATTTGCACCTCAAGGCTTGCCTTGACTAGCCATTAGACTGGAGCTAAGAGGCTATAAGCCTGAGTTGCAACCCTTTATCAAGGCTGGGCTTCATGCTAACAAGATTGTAATGCCCATGTGATTTTCCTATATGGATTGATGTAACAGCTAAGGTACTACTTTGTCCTTGAAGCCTTCCTATCTGAAAGAGACTTCCTCATGACAGTTCTTTTTCTAAATTAATTAATTTTTTGTTTTCAACATTCACTTTTATAAAATTTTGAGCTCTAAATTTTCCTTCCTCCCCAAGACAGCATGCAATCTGATGTAAGCTATACATGTACAATCATACTAAACATATTTCCACATTAGTTATGTTGTGAAAGAAGAATCCAAACAAAAAGGGAGAAAGGGCTTAAAATAGTATGTTTTAATCTGCATTCAGACTCTACAATTCTTTCTCTGGATATGGATAGAATTTTCTGTCATGAATCTTTGGGAATTGTCTAAAATCATTGTATTGCTCAAAAGAGCCTTATGAAACTTCTGAAGCACTAACTAAAAGAAGATATAGTTTGTCCATGGTTGCTATCATGATTGAAATTAGGGTAAACTGAAGCACAAAGTTCCAAGCATGTTCATTTTATTGGTGAATCTAGCAATTACCAATAAAAGGATTCTTCTAGCTCTTCAGTAGGCCAAAAGACCAAAAAGTGAGACAAAGCAGCCTTTTTATAATTTTGAGAACTACAAGAGAACAAAGAACAGGATGTATCACAGATGGAAAACAATATGATTGCTTGCAAAGTCTGAGGTGTCATAAGTGACAGAAAACAATATAATTGTCTGGAAGTTTGGAATGCAGGGCTCGCAACAACCTTTCTTCTTTCATTTTGTTGCTATGGAAAGCTCATTGGTGGTGTCCACCTGTATGGCTAGTTAGTGTCACAGCAATAAGAAACCAGACTTCCTTAAAGGATAGCCAGTGTTGCAGAGATAACAGACTGGACTCCCTGGCATCTACCTGCATCCTTCAAGGATAACAGATTTCTTCTAGTTGTACCAACTAGTGGTACAGAGATAAGTTTTCTTCCAATTAAAGTGATTTATAGGGAAACAACTCACAGTGGAAAACTGAACTCATGAACTTCTGAACTTAACTCAGAGACAAAGAAACATGGCTTAGGCAGTTACAGAATAGAATCAATTACAGAGTGTAATGAAATAGAAAATTAATATTTGATTTTCTTATCTCATGCTAACTGTTTGAGGAGAGATTTGAACTCAGATCTTTGACTCCAGGTCTAGGCACTATGCCTTAGTGCCTTTTATTTAACCCATTGTGATGCCATTTTTAATATAGTGATAAAAGGAAAAAGGGACCCAGGTAAATGTTCATATCCCATCCCCTCTGTTAAATTGTTAACTCCTTATGAGAGGAGTTTTTTGTGTTTCCTGTTTCTAGAATTATCATCATGCCTTGTGCATAATATGGATTTCTCTCCCTCTCGCTTCCCTGTTCCCCATCCATTGATAAGGCAAGAAATATGATGCCATATATAGATATATGTATATATGTACACACATATATAATCTACCTATAAGTTATGGAAAATACATTTCCGTATTAGCCATGTCGTGGGAGGGGAAAGTAAGAAAAACAAAGTGAGAAAAATATGCTTCAATCTGCACTTAGAGTTTTATCAGTCCTCTGAAGGTATATAGCATTTATCATCATGAGTCCTTTGGGATTGTTATGGATCATTGTGTTGATCGAGTCTTTTACATTGATTCTTGTTACAACTTTACCCTTACTGTATATATTGTTCTTCTAGTTCTACTCACCTCACTTTGCATTAGCTCATAGAAGCCTTCCCAGGTTTTTCTAAAATCATCTTACTCATCATTTCTTACAGTACAATAGCATTCCATCACAATCATATACAACTTGTTTAGCCATTCCCCAATTGATAGGCATCCTCTCAGTTTCCAGTTCTTTGCCAACGCAAAAAGGGCTGCTATAAATATATTGTATATACGAGAACTTTTCCTTTTTCTTTGATCTCTTTGGGAAACAGACCTAGTCATGGTGTTGCTGGGTCAAAGGGTAGGCACAGTTTTGTGGCCCTTTGGGCATATATCCAAATTGTTCTCCAAAGTGGTTGGACTAGTTCACAATCCTACCAACAGTGCATTAGTGTCCCTGTTTTTCCACATTTCCTCCAGCATATGTCATTTTCCTTTTCTGTCATGTTAGCCAATCTGGGTGTGATGTGGTACTTCAGAGTTGCTTTGATTTGTATTTGTCTAATTATTAGTGATTTGAGTATTTTTTCCATATGATTATTGATAGCTTTGATTTCTTCTTCGGAAAACTACCTGTTCATTTCCTTTGACCATTTATCAATTGGGGAATGGCTCTTATTTTTATAAATTTGGCTTGGCTCCCTATGTATTTGAGAAATAAGGCCTTTATTAGAAAAACTTACCATAAATTTTTTCCCAAATCTCCTACTCTCCTTCTAATTTTCACTGCATTGATATGTGTGTGTGTGTGCGCGCGCGCATGTGCAAATCCTCTGATTTAATGTAGCCAATTATCCATTTTACTTCTGATCCTCTTTTATCTCTTGTTTGGTCATAAACTCTTCCCTCATCCATAGATCTGACAGGTAATTTTTCCTGTGCTCCCCTAATTGCTCCTTATGATGGCAGCCTTTATATCTAAATCACAAACCCATTTTGAGCTTATTCTGATACACAGTGTGAGATGTTGGTCTATGCTTAGTTTCTGCCAGACTGCTTTCCTGTTTTCTAAGTACTCTTTGTCAGATAATGAATTATTGTCCCAATAACTTGGATCTTTGGGTTTATCATGCACTAGATTACTGTGGTCATTTACTTCTGAGTTATTATATATCTAATTGGTTCCACTGATTACTCTGTTTCTTATCCGGTACCAAATTGTTTTGATGCTTACCACTTGTAGTATAATTTGAGATGTGGTACTACTGGGCCACCTTCCATCACTTTTTTTTCCTTGATTCCCTTGATATTCTTGCCCTTTTGTTCCTCCAGATGGGTTTTTTATTATTTTTCTAGCTCTGTGAAGTAATTCTTTTGTAGTTTGATTAGTATGGTCCTGGATAAGTAAATTAATTTAGGTAATATTGTTATTTTTAATATGTTGGCTCAACTTACCTACAAGAAATTAGTATTTATCTAGTTTTTTAGATCTGTATTTTTACGAAAAGTATTTTGTAATTACATTCATATAGTTCCTGTGTGCTTTGCCACATAGACTCCCAAGTATTTTATATTATCTGTAGTCATTTCAAATAGAATTTCTCCATCTCTTCCTGCTAGCTTTTGTTGATAGATTTAATGTTTTCTTAATTTAAATCACTTACCATGAAAACTGTGCTTTGGTGCACATCCCATCTTTTTTTTCCTTAATGCCCCCATTTTCTCTCTCCCCAGACTCCTTTCATTCCTGTTCACTGGCCCTCCCAAGTAGTAGTACCTCTGAAAGGTTGACCCCAGTCTGGAAAAATATCCTGATTTGGTTCCACCTGCTTGTCTTCTGAATTTACAGGACAGCTGGCGTGGAAAATTGAATGGTTCTCCCCTGTCCATACGATTCATGTACACTGAATCCTTCTCTTCTTTCAGGAATCTACATGCCAATCCCAAACCATGAAGAGGCAAGGTTTAGAACTGTTTGGACAGCCAACTGTTCTCTCTCTGGAGAACAGCATCCTGGCCCAGCCACCCAGACACCTGCTTCAGCACCTCCAACCATCCCACCTAACCAAGCCTTCCCTAAAGTGCCTGGACACCACTAACCACATCCTCTCAGAGCCTGCAGCTTGTAGGAACCAACACTTCCTTGGAGGGACCCTGGATCACTGTACCACATACCCCAAGGGGACTTTGGAAGCCACTAAGTCTCAGGTAACAGCCCCAGCCCCTAAGGATCCTTATTTGTCATTTCTTGCCACCCCTCCCACATTCCTGTACCTCAGTGTGCCACAACTGAGGCTGTGTGTATGTTTGTGTGTGTGTGTGTGTGTGTGTGTGTGTGTGTGCCTGCATGCCGCGTGAGAGCATTCGCATGTCTGTTGAGTCCCTTGAGAAAAACAAAAGAGAGCCACATGGAGATTTTGCAGTGGTAGTATCCAGAGCTCTAGAGTCCTGAAATATTCCTGAGACTCTACAGAACAAGGAGAGGTGGATGCCAAGAGCAAAGATCTAAGGCTAGATGCTAGAAGATTCAGTCTTCAAGAAAGTATTCCTGAACTGAAAGGCCACACCCTGAGTAGTGGATAGGGCTTTGGACTTGGAGTTAGGAAGACTGGGTTTAAATCCTCCCTTATAAACTTATTAGCTGTATCACTTAGCATAATGCCTGGCACATAATAAGCACTTAAATGTTTTTTGACTGATGCCCAACACCATTAATGTATGACTAAGTCTCTTATGCTCTATGCTTCAGTTTTCCCATCCATAAAAATAAGTTGAACATAGTGGCCTCTAAATATCTCCTCATTCCTCTAAATATATCATTTTCTGAAACTTTATGGTCTAAAGCAGATTGCTGTGATGTTATAACATTCATTTCAGCATAAAAACAGTTAACAAAGGAATAGGGAAAGCACTCTTCTCACTCACATGCACTCTAGGAATTAGGATCTTATCCTCAAGTACTGTGGGAAAGCAAATTGCTTTGAGATTCACATCCCCAAAATAAGGAAAAGTCTTTATCTTTTTGGTATGTTTCATGTATCCAAAGGGTTTCTCTTCAATATGAATTATTTTCTATGAATTAAAACACCCCTCTCTATGAATACTTTCCCATATTATATTAGAAAAGTTTCTCTCTAGTGTTTATTCTGTAGTGTTGAATAAAGTTATCTAAGTTATGGTATAACCTTCATACATATCCTTGTTTCAAGACTGTATAGGTCAATGGCTGGGGGAGGTGTAGGAGGGAGGGAGAGAATTTGGAACTTAATATTTAAAATGTTTAAAGTAAATAAATAATATATTTTTAAGATTACATTGGAATCAGGCTGCTCTGTCTAAGTTCTTTTCATCCATGTCTCATTGTTACATGACACCTTGAGAACATACTTATGTTTAGACTCCCAGGGTTACAAATAATAGGACTGCTCCACATGGTCCCTCCACATGGCTCCTTTTTTAATTTGTTGCCCTCCTGATATATCACCCCATCCCGCTTTGCCACTGTTCCAAAAAAAAAAAAATGGAAGTTCTCAGGACTTCACCCAAGTCTGTCCTTAAAGCTCAGAGACTCATGGGGAATGTAGTCCTTCATTCAAGTGTGCCCTATTAAATATACTAGCCCTTGCATATGTGTGGTATGTAGATAGGAGTGTGGGTAATATATATTTTGGTCATTTTTTTGGTCATTTTTTCAGACTAAAGTCTGAACTTGGCCTCCTAATCAGTATACCAAGGCTATCTTCATGGTGTTTGCCATACAGCATCAAGGGGGAACTGCCAGGGGCAAATGAGCTCCCATGCTGCATCCTCAGCTCCGGATAGAGTGCTAGTATTTGAAGGGACACACAAGTGGGACATTAAGAAGATTCTAAAAATCAGGGTGATTGGTATGTAGAGTCATAGCCTACTTCTGAAAGATGAAGGTTTGTTTACTGGAAGGTGGTTCTGAAGTCTCCTTATGCCTCCTTTCCCTATCCCATCGGCATGGAGTCAGTTCAAGGGTCTGTCTGTGAATGATACTTATACCTCTTCCATTCCCCAGGAAACCTGGTCCCTCTCCAGAGAAGAACAACAACAACAGAAGAAGGAAGAGGGAGAGGAGGAGGAGGGAAAGCAAGTGGAGAGAGCAATTCCTCTTTATGACCTGAGCTTGGGGGAAGAAATGGAGTCAGAAGATCTGACTCTGGAGCTTGCTCCCAGAGACTCTGATGCCCAACATGAGAACATGGACCAGGCTTTGCAGAACAAGAAGGTAAAGGACTTCCAGGTTAGGGGAACGTAGGGAGGATGGAGCTGGAACTGGAACCAAGATACACGGATGTTCCCTGGGGTTGCCTGTCCCACTGGGCTGGAGGAGCAATATGGGCTAGTAAGGAAGTTTTTGGTCCTCACATTACCCTGCGGACTTGATTGGGTTGGTGTAGCTCTAAGTCTGAGTGTAGTGGTCTTTGTTTTTTCAAGGTCCTTGCCCAGATATACCTATGCTTATCTCCTGTCCTCTCTTCCTTTTTCCCCCAAGATGCTGCTAATCACCAAGCTGTGCTGTGCCCTGTCCTCCAAGGCAAACCTACTGGAGGTTGAAGACCCCACCCGGAAGTTCCTGCTTCAGCTCTGCACAGACCTTGCCCTTTTAGAGCCTGAGTTCATTCTAAAGGTACTGACTTGTTGGGGGGTGATTTGGGGTTTGCTAGGGTATGATGAGTTTTACCTGTGTGGGTATGGGGAGCTGTCTTTAGGGATAAAGCTAGGAGTCTAAGATACAGGAGTATATTCATTCATTCAACAAATGTTGACAGCCTATGTTTAAGAAACTGTCCTACGTGATGAAGTGATATAAAGAGGACCTCCCAGTTCTGACTTCACAGGGTTTACAATCTGATTAGGGAAATAAGACACATTTACAAATAACTACAAACCAGAACAGTTTTCATTTGATGAGTGTCATGCAGGTGGGATAGACAGTGAATGCTATAGCATTTGGGCAATAAAAGAGAATACTTCTGGGGTGATTAGGTATGGCTTCATGAAAGAAGAGCTTTGGCTGAGCCTTGAAGGATGAATTGATCCTGATTAGAGGAGATAGAGTGGGTGGAGCACAAGTAGAGGCAGAAAAGGACAACCTGGATCTGGGGGACTAGTAAGTAGATGAGTGATGGTTACAGCTAGAGATATAACTAGTGATTTTGATGTCTGGGGCAAGAGAACCTCAAATCAACTGTTTCAAAGTAAATCCAGTTGCAGAGATTGACAACATGGACGGACCTGAGACCTGTGGGGAAAGAGATCTTGGGACAGTGCTCCACGAAGAGGTGATAGATGTCCTGGGACTCTGGCCCATGTCCCCAAGACACTGGGGAGTTGCTGTTAGTTGCTGTTCCCAGAAGAGGGAACAGGATCAGGTTGAGATGGAGGGGAGATCACCAAGGGCTCCTACCATTTGGTGGCTTCCTAATTAACTAGGTGCTAAACTCAATTTTAATACATTTTTACTTATATTTTGTTTTTTTCTAATCACCATAATCTCTCCCTGTGTCCTCCCTCCCAGAAAGCCATCCTATATAACAAATAATATTTTAAGATGAAAAAAGATGAAAAAATCAGCATAACTGACCAATACATAGAAAAAGTCTAAAAAGATGTGCAATGTACAGCATTTGTGGATCTCCCACCTCTGCCAAGAGGTGGGGTAGGAGTATCTCCTATCTCTTCTTTTGAGCCATGTTTGTTTATAATTTTGCAGCATTCACTTTTGATGGTTTTTTTTTTTTGGTGACTTCCTTTACATTGTTATAGTCATTGTGTTTATTGTTTTCTTGGTTCTGTTTACTTTACTCTGTATCAACTCATTTAGATCTTTTCGTGTTTCTCTGTATTCACTTAGATCTTTCCATATTTCTCTGTATTCATTACATTATTTCATAAAGCACAGTAAAATTTGATTACATTTATGTACCACAATTAAACAAAATGGCTAAACAAGCCATTCCCCAGTTGATGGATATCTTCTGTGTTTGCTATTACAAAAAGTGCTGCTATAAATATTTTGGTGCATACAGAGACTTTCTTTTTATTGATGGCTTCCTTTGAATATATACTTAATAGATAATATATATAATATATTATATAATAGATAATATATGTATAGTATATTAAACATATAATATATACTTAATAATGAAATCTCTGGGTCAAAGGGTATGGATGTTTTAATCACTTTGCATAATTCCAAGTTGCTTTCAACAGCAAAATGGTTGTATTTGTTCACAGCTCCAACAACAATCTGTTTTTATTTTCTGGAGTCCTAATGCTGTTGGTGCCTTCTAAATTTCAGCAGCTTTTGGCAAAACCTTGGTTGCTCTGCCTTAGTTGAGGCTCTAGCTAGGACTAGTAGGGGAAAAGGAGGAGATAAGCCTAGAAAGTTGGTTTGGCTCCAGATTACAGAGGGCATTGAATTTCAGGACACCAAGTTCGGATTTTGTCCTGTAGAGAACAAAAGGAGCTATTTTAATTTTTAAAAAATTTAGAGTTTTTCCTTTTCTAATTTTGTTTTATTTTTAGTTTCAAATTCTTTCCTTCCCTCTCTGCTTCCCCTACCCAATAAGAAGGCAAGAAAAGCAAAGCACATTACAAATACATATAGTCATGCAAAACAAATTCCTTCATTGGCCATGACATCCCCACCCTACAAATAAAGAAAGAATAGAGAATATGTTCAATCTGTACTTGGAATCCAGCCATCATTTCTCTACCTGGGGGTGGATAGCATGTTTCATCATGAGTCTTTTGGAATTGTGGTTGGTCTTTGTGTTGATCAGAGTTAAAAGGAGCTATTTTGAGAGATCAAAATTGAGTTTTAGGAATTCTGGGAAGGTATCAACAAGAGACGGAATCAGTATCCCAGTCTGACCTTTTCCACCCTGTATCCTAGGCATCCCTGTATGCACGACAGCAGCTCAACATTCGCGATATAGCCATCATGGTCCTAGCCGTAGCTGCCTACCTACCGGCTTGTCGTCCCTACGTGCGGAGATATTTTTGTGCCATTGTCCAGCTCCCCTCTGACTGGATGCAGGTGGCTCAGTTTTTCCAGGTATGTCCAGGAGGGATCTTTACCTTTATTTTGCCTTCACTCTCATCTTTTGTCCTCACTTTCACTGAGCTCTCTCCCCTTTGCTTTAGCTGTCTAGATCCAGAGAGAATCTTTTTGCCCTTGGTCTCTACTGTTTACTCTACTGTTCTCCCTCCTTTAGGCGGGATAGCTCCCCTTGGCACACATAGGAAGGAAGGGAATAATCAATAAGAATTTATTAAGCGATTACTATACATCAAGTCGCACTAGGCCAAGCTCTTTACAAATATCATCTCAAGTATCCCTGCGGTAGATGCTATTGTTAGCTCCATTTTACAGTTGAGAAAACTGAGGCAGGGAGAGGTTAAGTGCCTTGACCAGGGTCACACAGGTATTAAATTATCTGAGGCCAGATTTGAGTTCCGTTCTTCCTGACTGCAGGCCTGGGGCTCTATCCACTGTGCCACCTAGCTGAGTCGATGCTTCTCTTGTTTTGTAAGACTTCCTTGGATAGAATTGCTCCAACTTCCTTCTGTCCCCCTTTCTAGTATTGCTCATTATTTCTCCTCTATTGGAAAGCCCTTCCATTTCCCTAAGATTGTAGCATTTCGGAGCTTGAAGAGACAGTCTTCTCACAGATGAAGAGCCTATGGCCCACAGAGGTGGAACAGTTTCCCAAGATCCCACAGGTTGTGTCAAACCTAGGCTTTCTGACTTTTTGGCCAGGGTTCTTTGGCTCAAAATAAAAGAAAATCAATTTACCAGCAACTGTATTTTAATTTATTCTAAATATAAGCTCAAGTTTTACTTCTTTTCCCCTCTGTTCCTCCAGTCTCTTCCTTCAGAGTCCCATAGGCTTTCTCTCTGGCCTGCTGGATTTTTATGTTCTTTGCATTACATCTTCCTCTGGTAAATTATCCTGGGTGACTGGCGCATGTTACCTGCCCAAGGTCGCAAGCAAAGAAGTGGTACAGCTTGGGCTAGAACCCAGATCTCCTTGTGTCTTAGCTGGTGGTCTTTCTACTGTATAGTACTGACTTCTTCAAAAAACAAATTCTGTTCTATCTTCATTGAAGCTACAGCATAGAGGATATTCATAGATTGACCTAAAGCTTTTCTCCCTTACATCTCAGTGGGCCCTTAACCTCCTCCTTCCTTTTTTCCACTCTGCTTGATGTCCTCTGATCCCTCTGTGACCCCTAAAGTTCATTATCCCTTCAATGCTCTAACCCTATGTGTTGACCCACTCTCCCCATTCACGATCTGTGTGTTGGAATTTGAGGCCAGTCTCACTCTTCCAAGCCCTCTTCTCTTACTAACAGAGCCTGGCTGGGGAGCCCAATAGGAAGCTGGTACCTATGCCTGCCTGTCTCCGTGCTGCCATGACTGACAAATTTGCCCAGTTTGATGAGTACCAGTTGGCTAAATACAACCTTCGGGACCACCGGGCTAAGAAAAGACGGCGGCGCCCCCGACGTCCAGTCAGTGACTTTTCCTGCCCCTAATCATAGATATCATCTGGCCCCCTTCCCCTTTGTGATCTCCTAGGAAGAATAAGTCAGGAGCCATTCTACCTCTAGGGAGATGTAGACTGAGCAATTTCTTCCCTAAGAGCTGCTTATCTCCTGGGAACAAAAGGGGCCAGACAAGTCAGAGAGGATTGGGGTAATCTGAGAAGAGGGCACCCTCTTCCTAAAACTGGGGAAGTAGGTTAGTCAGTCAGTTGTTATTGTTTGTCCTTCATTATCAAAGAGGACCATGGCATTGGGAAGGTGATTCCATGACTTGCAAATGAATTGTATTTAAGTGAGGCAGGGTTCTACAAAGTTATCAGCCTCACTCTCTCCTCTGGAGCCATCTGGGTTCAGTGGCAAGATACAGATCCGGATGACTAGGGATAGTCACTCAGATTTGTTAAATGCCTACTATATGCCAGGCACTGTGCTAAGTGCTGGGGATAAAAACACAAAAAAGAAGGACAGTCCCTGCCCTCAATGACCTTACAATCTCTTGGGGGAAGACAACATACAAAAGAAATCTGAAAAATGAGTTTATTGGGAAGGGAAGGTACCCCAAGTGGGCATGATAGAGAAATTCAAAAGAGTACAGAACCAGTGGGAATTGAAGAGATGGCTGCCCTGGGCTGGAATGTTGGGAAGGAGCTCTCCATTTTACTCTATAGTGACCAAAGCATAGAATTGAGACTTCACTGCCAGAGAAGGGCCCCAGGAGTGCTAAGGATGAATAGCACCCTAATTACTGCTTTCTTGTCCACACTACAGAAGTCAGAAAAAGTGTGCCAAAGAAAGTGGTACAACTCGACTATAGTATACAAGACCTTTTACCATCATCAAAAAGCTGTGAGTTCCTGGTCACAAAATGCTATGTGGGAGGTAGGCGTGGGGGATGAGTGTTATCTGTCCAGAACTGCTCATAATAGAATAGGGGAGACCCATGTCACAGTATTTTAAGTGGTGGCAGTCAGCTGGATTGGGCTTCTAAGTGAATCAAGAAGTGTACATTTCTTTTCCCTTCATTTCACTCTCTCTTGTAATATATTGTACTGCCACCAGATGTCAGTAGGTAAGCATGTCTCACCCGATCTCAAGGCTGGATGCCATTCCCCTAGAAAATTAAGATAGTACTCTGTGCCAGGAATTTCAATGACCACTCCAGTGGTATATCCCACTTTGGAGATGTCTTAGTAGATAAATACTATGGAGGCGCTTGAAGCATATGGAGGTTAAGTGACTTGCCTCTTGTCACACAGCCATTGAGTATTTGGATTTGAATCCTATATACTGCTATATGCATTAAGCTCGCCATACTGCCTCTACTGGAAATTTAAATAAGTAGATCAACCTGTGAATGACAGAGAAAAGTTTGCATATAATAATGTTTTATACAGTTTGATCATTAGACTAAGCATATCAGCATCATAGGAAATGCTTGCAGAACATGAGTAAAAAAAAATCCAATAACACTGCTAAACTTTCAGGGTGACTTTCCATGACATCTTCAGACATGTATTCTGTAATCTGTTCTCTCAAACCTTTTTTCACATGGTGACTTTTTTTCTATTTAGCCTAACAACTTACCCCAAATTTGGCTTGTTTTTCTTCAGAGAAAAGTCCAACATCCAATTTCTGTCAGTTTTCTATCTTCCTCATGATCGCCTGGCTCTAGTGGCTTAGTTGTCCAGTAGGTCTGAGTGAAAATTTTAGTTTCCCTCACTCTTCCCCAGAATGTTCTCTGTTCCTCTTCTCCCTCTTATTTAACAGACAAGACTATCACATGTCAACCCTTCACAAATCTATAATGCGTAGAAGAGGGACAGTGATAACCAAGTGTTTAGACTTTGTCAAGTGATGCTCATTTCCTTCTATTTTTATTGGAGGCATGGAGGTGGGGTGGGGAGAACAATTAGGGATCCAAGGTACAGGGAACAGGATATGTAGGGGAATCTTAGTTCCCTGTTCTCTCTGAGAGAGCCATGGCCATGGATGAAAAGTCTCCTTTGGGGCCTTGCATGTATCCCTACAGTTTATGAGGGCCTATTATACAGAACCAGTGAAAAAGAAACCATCAGATTTTACCCTGAAGAAGTTGATACAGCGATTGCATATCCGGGACCCTGTACAGAATGTCAAGGCCCTGCTGGGCTGCAGGTGAGTTACGTACAGCCCAGACCCTGATTCCCAGGGCCCATAGACCCAAAAACACATCAGGGCATTCAGCTCCCCCACAGCCCTTTACTTGTAAATCTGTTTTGTCAATGCCCTCAACTCTGTGGCCTAAGACCTTAACCCCTACAATAATGACTAGGAACTTTGGCTGAAGTGTTTTGCCAGTTAGACCACAGACCCTTTTCTTCCTCAAGCCCGCTCCTAGCTTCCTCATACCAGATGTCTGTAATACTAAAACTGTCTTCTCCTCTCTGTCTTCCATCCCATTCCAGGTACCCTTCAGACCTGCAGTCCTTCTCCAGGAGCCGTCTACCTGGTCCCTGGGATTCCAGTAGAGCTGGGACCCGGATGAAGCTTCCCCAGCCAGAGACCTGGGAGAGAGAGCTGAGTCAGAAGGGGAACAAAGCCTCTGTCTGGGAGGGGCTCATTGGTATAATTAACCTTCCCCATTTAAGTCCTATTTATGGCCCATTCTTCTTTATATATAGTCTGAGCCTTATGGAATAGTATCTCTATCATTCTCTCTCTGTGATGTTCCATTACTGAAATAGGGTTGAATCTGCAAGACACACTATCTAGTGTCTGGTTGGGGTCTTCTGGAGCCAATGTTTGTCATTTAGGAGGCTTCCATTGTATGGTGGTCCCTGTTGAGGGAACAGTGTAGCTCTTTCTTAGATAATGCCTTAGAGTATTTGGCTAGTCTATATTCTGTTTATAGAAATAGAGCTTCATTAAAATAGGACAAATATTATGTAAATGGCCATCACGTTTGTATGCTTTCAATTTAAGGGAAAGTACTACTTGAATCCTTTAGGAAGAAATACAACAAACAGGCAGACTGCTGTCTGCTTTCTCCTTTTTATCATGTGTAGTCTCTGCTTAAATTGCTTCATTTTTAGTTTTGTGGATTGTATATGCTTTTGGTTAAATTTCCCCCCGATTAGGAACAAATACACAGAAGTGGATCTCTGCTGGAGTCACCACTCACTTGGTTTACTGAGAACATGGGATGGGGTAACCAGGTTTGGGAAATGTACTCCCTTGGTCATTAGGTCTTTATAATTTCAGCTACCCCATCTGCCCACAGAGATGATAAGTTTATTGTAAATCTGAGGAAAATTTGTTGTTACCTTACGAGTTTTCTTTTCCTCTTTAGGAGACCTTCCTTCTCGGCTTACCTAATATAAAGCTGTAAACACATTTTCAGTGTAACAAAATAGTTTTAAAAAAAATATCCTTTGGCTTTACTTTCCCTTGGCTCCCTTCTTATTGCTTTTTATACCCATGAGGTCTTAGGAGAGATAGAGCCAAGTTCCATCTTGTGCTTCAAGAAATTTTCTGTCACCTACTTTTGCTGCTTGGCCCACTGTTGAAGATTTCACGTATTTGACCTTGGGAAATACAATGGGCATTTGTTTGCTAAGTTCACCGTAAACCCAACGTGATAGATGTTACCGACTGCCAACCTAGGAGGTTCCTCTACGGGCTAGCTAAATATGGCAGTATCATCTAGGTTGCTCATGACAAGTGGCTGTAATTCCTCTTACTTGTGAATCTTTAGGACAAGATAGATACACTTAGTCAAAAAGGAAAAATCGTTGAATTTGTATTTACCGCCTGGATTACAAGTAGCCTTTTTTTGGCTTGCATTTCTCCTACAAAGGCATTTTCCAATATCTTTGGCTTTATGCAAATTTGACTTTATGTAAAGAATTCTGAAAGAAATTTCAGCCAACTACCAGTGATAAAAGCTAGGTATAGTGGGTACGGAATTGGATCAAAATGACTTCTAAGGCCCTTTCCACCTCAAGCTGTGTTCTCATGTACATAGAGGGTTTGATTTCAAAGCAGTTATTGACTATAGGCCATCCATGAGGCACTTAATTCATTTCAACTCATATAACCTAATTATATTTCTATCTGGTTTTGGAAACATTATTTCTAGAGAAGTCCAGGAGCTAATAAAAAATCTGATAACCTTGAAATTTAACATCACCTATGCATATGTTGGGGGGAGAGCATGACTGTGGGGCCTGTGCTATCCTAAGTAGATTTAGCCATCCTCCTGGTGGCAGCTATACAAATTATAGAAATAATGCCTAGTAACATGTTGGGAAACCTGTTCTGGATAGCCTTCTGTGAACCTCAATGGGGCTTTTTGGCATACTCACTTAGAGTATCAGCTACTGGGGACGTGTTTGTGATATATTATTGAGTAAAAACTATTGTAATTTCACTGGGATTTTTTGTCACAACTATGTTTTGCTTTGCCATCATGGAGGTAGTTCCAATGCAAAACTTACTAAAACTGTTGCTTTGTTTAAAGTGGGGGCCTCTTGGATTATGTGGAAAATATAATTGCTTTTTTATACTGCACATCTTATTTCCACTATCCATCCATAACCATCTGGTCATCTTTCTCATGAGAGATTCCTTGGGATGACTTTATTTTTTAATGAAAAAAAATTCCTTGTCTCCTGGCTTTGGAAGAGCTTTTCAATGTTAAAAGAGGATGTTTCACAAATCTAAGTCAAGTTTAGTGATAGAAACACCAAATTTAATGGCAGTATTAGGATTATCTTTACTAAAGAAGACATTTCAGAAATTTTCTAAATTATAAATTCCAAACTTCAGGTCAAAGTATTTTTTGGCTCTTAGTTAAGTTGTAAACACATTTTCAGTGTAACAAAATAGTTTTAAAAAATATCCTTTCTCCATCAGTAACTTTCTATTTGGCCCCATCTCCCCCTAGACCCATCCACTGGAGCTTTTAGATCTGGGTTGTGGGGTCCATTCTACCCTTCTCTGCACTCTGTACTTTGTAACAAGTGAAATAACTTTTTCCTTCTTTAGACAGTGGGAAGTTGCCCTACATGGCCATGCTGAGGAACATATGCAGCCTGCTTCGAGTTGGAATCAGTTCCCGGCACCACGAACGCATCCTGCAGCTGTTGGAGCGTAAGGTGTGGAGATACTAAGACAGCCTTCCTGAGCCATGTGGTTATAGCAGGGGTGGGTCGGTGTGGACCTATGCTTCATCTTGAGTTGAGGCAGGAGAGCTGAATGGAGGTGGAATTGGGGTAGGCTTATCCATCAGGTTTATTTTCTTAGGGAGTAATAGCATTTGGCAAGTCAGTTATTTATGTGGGGCTTCAATTAGGAGGCTAAGACTCCTTGGGAAGAATGGTTGTGTAGCTTTTCCAGAAAGTAAGTATATAAGAAGTAAGGATCTAGTCACATTTCCTCCTTCCTGTCATTCATTTCTCCCTTCTCTTCTCTTTTTTTCCTACCATTCATCTTGTTCTCCCTTTCCACAGTTCTCTCCTTTCCTCACCTTTTACTTTTCTATTTCTCCTTCTTCCACCCCCGACCTCCTCTTCCCAGTTTCCTCCCATCTACCATAACCCCTCAGACCTCTGTTTCCTTCACCCCAGGAATCAGTGATCCGCAGCCGGCAGCTTCCATTCCGATTTCTTTCTGCCCATACATCCATCAGTGACCTGGAGAGGCAACTCCGAGACTCTGGTACCATCTACCTATCATTGCCCACAATTCCCCACACTTTTCCCATTTCTGGGAAAGAGCAATGAAAGCACAAGGAACAGTTTTAACCTTTGCTTCCATGTCCTAGAGTGATAGATGGGGGTTAGGGAGCAGAGATCTCTAGTATTCTTGGGACAGGGTCTATGGGGAGGGGACCAGGAAGGGGTTTGAGAAATCAAGGAGGCCAAGATTAAAGCTTAAGCCAAGGAGGCCAAGATTAAAGATTGAAGATCACTTTGATGTCTTTATGTCTCAGGACCAATTCCCCGTAACGTGGATATAATGCGGGGGTTATTAGAAAGGCTGGGGAAGAAAGGCCAGATACCGAAGCCACAGCAGAAATTGACTAATAAAGACCTTCGGTTTGCAATGTTGGTGCCTGTGCTATATGAGCATTTCAAAAGGGAGAAGCATCGGCTGACCAGGATTAAGTGAGTGTGCTCTGTGTGTGTGTGCATTCCTGAGAGGGGAGAGGGTAGGAGAACAGAAGGAGATGTTAAAAAGGAACACTGGTGATACCAACTGTCTTTTTGTAAAGGTATAGTCATGTTCATTAATGAGCTTGCTTTAGATCTCCCTGGTCCATAGTTTTCTATGGCACTGGAAGTTTTACATTTAAATTTACTCTGTAGGGACCATAAAACCTAATAGCCGGTCCCTATTCCCATCTTCACCTTTGTTTCTATTTCTTTTTATTCCCTTCTCAGTAAACTACAGTAGTTTTCAATTATCCATAGGATAAAATGTAAACTCCTTTTAAAGAATCATTTAAAGCTCTTCACGACCTTTAGAGATTTTTTTATACATTATTTCTCTTCAAAGGGCAGGTAAGTGGCAAAGTGGATAAAATGCTAGGCCTAGGGTCAGGGAGATTCATCTTCATGAGTTCCAATCCAACCTCAGACACTTCCTTTGCTGTGTGACCCTGGGCAAGTCACTTAACCCTGTTTACCTCACTTTCATCATTTGTCAAATGAACTGGAGAAGGAAATGGCAAACCACTCCTGTATTTTTGCCAAGAAAACCCCCAATAGGATCACAAAGAATCAGACATGACTGAATACCAAATTTCTCTTCATATACTCTCATGTGAGTATAATGTACTCAAAAAGAAGATATTATTATATACAATGTTATTATATTATAATTCATTATACATTCATAATATAATAAACTCATTATTATAACAAACAACTTTAGTAAGAACTCCAATGATATAATTTCCTCAACACTCAAAATAAAATATACTCTTAAGTTTCAGTCAAAAATGTGGTATATCATTTCTGTCTCTTCCCATTGGCTTCTTAAATTTTCTAATCTTCTTCAAGAACTCAGCTTAAGAGACACCTTTGAATGAGGCTTTTCTTCTCCCTCAAAATCAGCTTATGTGTATTTTGGATGTATCCAGTGTTTATAAGAGATGGCATACAAAGGGCAGATGTGTCAGACATGTGACACACAATGCTCTCTAGTGCTGCCCAAATCAGATTTAAATGTAATTTGGAAGTATTTAACAAATTAAAAATATAACACAACACAGATGTGTTAATTTGTGATTTTCTAAGTCAATATACAGCCTGCAGGGATCAGTTTCTATTTGAGTTTGACACCACTGGTACAGTAGATGGTGAAGTCACTCCAAGAGTGAAGGAAGACGGGTTCAAGTCCTGCCTCTTACATCTTCTGTGTATGTAATCCTGAGGAAGTCACTGAATCTCCCAGTGTTCCAGGCAGCTAAGCCTATAAGTTATGGGTAATGTGGCCAATCTGGTAGAGAAGTGGTAGAAGAAGTTCTTCATTAGGAGCCCCCTACATTGGTGAAATCACACATGGGTCATTCATAGCCACACCCACCTGTAATGTTTCCTCTCCTTCCACCCCACCCCTTTGCCCCATTCTCCTTTCCTCCCATAGTAAAAGTGCTCATATCTTTGTATCCCAAGCGCCTAGCACAGTGCCTGGAACATTGTTGGTTCTCGTTGAATACTTCTTGATTGATCTAGGCATCCGTTGTGTTTATGCTTTCGATGTTGTTCTGGCTATTTGTCTTAATCTCTGTGGATCTCTGAAGGCCTCTATCAGTCTTTGTCCCAGTTTTGGTTTTCCGTCTTATTTCTCAGGTCATTTTGTGACTTGGTTCCATTTGTTTCTGTTTTTTCTCTTCTCCATATGAATTCTCAATTTTGCCTCTTCTTGTTATTTCCTAGTTCTCTTACTTTTTCCTAAGTAAATGCAGTTGTCTTGCTGCATGAAATGAGCCTTTTAAAGGCAGCTAGGTAGACTTGAAGTTAAGAAGACCTGAGTTCAAATGCTGCCTGAAGCACTCACTCTGTGACCTTGGGCAAGTCATTTAACCACCCTCTGCCTCACTTTCCTAATTAGTAAAATGGAGATCATAATATCACCTACCCCATAAGGTTGTTGTGAGATAAAATGAGATAACACATAAATTGCTCTGCAAACCTTAAAAAGTTGTATACATGCTAGCTGCTATTATTCCTATCCAAGCATAATCACGTGTGGTTTGTGGTAGAAACCTTGGAAGGGTTCCCTCTTTTTGTCCTTGAGACTGTTTTGGGAGGAGGAGTTGTTAGAGGGAAGGCTGTGAGAGCCTCGGTCAGCACCTCCTGCCACAGCGGATTGCTGTGCAAGCGAGGAGTCAGAGAGGAGGATGGGACTGTGTACTCTCTGAAAGAACCTCCCATCTTTCCTCAGAAAAGTAGGGAAATAAACTCTGGGGTATCTCTCTAGGGTCTATTTGTCTCTCTCCTATAGCCAGTGGAAGCAAGACCGGGAGATGATGAAGCGCTATCAACAGGCCCTGGAAACAGCCATAAACCTATCTGTGCAGCACAACTTGCCGCCATTGCCTGGACGCACCCTGATTGTCTGTGATCTTGGTCGACCCCAAGACAAAAAAAAGGTAAACAAAAAGGGGGAGGTGGGATATGATGGGACTACGCTAAAGCGAGGAGTTGGGAAGTAGAGAGGGTTCTAAAGACCCCTGTGAATGTGGTCTACTTCCCTGGACCTGACTCTCCCTAACAAGTACCCCACAAGCAGTCTGCCTTTTGTTCCTGAATTTTTAAAAGGACTTGATTTAAAAGTCCTCACTAGGCATGAGGCCTGATCCCCTATTGCTTACAGACAGGAAATCCCTGTTGTGCATTTTCCAGCCTCATTTGTTATCATTATTACTAATAAATAGGTCTTGTTTCTATGTAAAAGAGGCATAGCAGCTAACAGTGCTAGACTTGGAGTCAGGAAGATCTGGGTTCAAATCCCAACTCTGACACTAGCTTAGTGACCATGGGTGAGTCACTTAACCTCTCTAAAATGAGGGAGTTGGACCTAATGACCTCTAAAGGTGCCTTAGAGCTATAAATCATTAATGCTATGTATAGTACTTTTTACTACTTTCAAATAGATTTTTATTCATATTTCCTCCTCTTCCCAGAAAGCCATACTAAGACAAATAATCCTTTTTTTAAAATTAAATTTATTTTTTGATTACATTTTAAGTTCTGCACTGTCTCCCTCCCTCCCCAGCCCACATTAGAGAAGACTACCACTTGACACAGATACACACACGTATATGTATGTGTATACATATATTTATATACATATGTGTGTATATGCATATATACTCACATATGTAAAACTATACTATGCATACTTCTATTTCTCCGTTCTTTCTCTGGAGGTCTTTTTGTCTTTTGTAGTCAATTTGAGTATTTATAATACTTAGAATAATTTACTTATTCATAGTTATTCTTCAAACATCACTGCTGTTGTTGTGTACGATGTTCTCTTGGTTCTGCTCATTTCACTCTTCATTATTTCATGCAAGTCTTTCCATATTTTTCCAAAATCAACCAATTCATTCAGAGCACAGTGCTATTCCTTTACAATCATTTACCACAACTTGTTTAGCATTACCCAGATGATGGGCATCTCCTCAATTTTTAGTTCTTTGCCACCACAAAAAGAGCTGCTATGAATATTTTAGAACATCTGTAGGTTCTTTTCCTTTTTCCCTGATCACTGTGGGAAACAGACCTGATAGTGGTATCGCAGGGTCAAAGGGTATACACAATTTTATATCTCTTTGGGCATAACTCCAGACTGTTTTCCAAAGTAGTTGGATCAGTTCACAGTTCCACCAACAGTGTATTAGTGTACCAATTTTTCTATACCTTCTGATAATTTTTTTAAAGAAAAGAAGAATTCAGCAAAATGTTCAATATATTAAAAAAAAATTCTAGCACTGTATGGAGTGTTCTTCAACCAAAGGAGTAAGGAGAGGTATCTTTTTAGATTTCCTTTTTGGGGGCAAAATTTCTTCTTTATAATTTCCCAACATTCATTTTCAGTTATTTTGTGGTGGTGATTCTTTCTGTTTTCATTTCTGTAGTCATTATTTGCATTGTTTTCCTGGCTCTGATTAATTCACTGCCTATCAGTCCATGTAAGTCTTTATGTGTTGCTCTGGATTCATCATATTCCTCTGTTTCTGAAGGCATTGTAAGGTTCCATTTCATTCACGCACCCCAATTTGTGTAGCCACTTGATGAGCATCTACTTTTCTTTCCAGTTCCTTGTTACCACAAAATACTCTTTATTTCAAAAATTATTATATGTAAATTTATTATTAGCTACCATCAACAACATTGTTAAGGTAGGTAAAATAGAGGTTCTAGCCTCTCCCCCTATCTTAGTTGTCCGGAAAGTCCCTTCACAAGTTTTCCATCACCCTTCCAAACCAGAGATTTGTGCTTGATGTTCTGTGTCACTGGTGGTTTGTGACAAATGAAAAACCCAAGAGACAGAGTTTCTGGGTAATCAATAATCATTTTATTAATTGGACTGGCCAATAATGAATAAATTGATGGTAAGTGATTTCTCTCAATAACCAAAAACTCCTAATGCAGACACTGAATGCCTTAAATATTTTTCAAGAAAAGGAATGCCCAGGACAGGAGTAATTGACCCTATTTGGTGGACATCTTAATGAGGAGGTGGCCTAAAAGTCTTTGACTTCTCCTGCTGAGAACATGGCTTGATTATAAGCCTCAGCCCCCTCCAGTAATTTGGACAGAGGAATCCATCTCCACCTGGACCACTCTGGTTGGTTTTCACCTTCATGAGCTGGGTCACCCTAAACTTCAATGCAGGGGTGCAAGGACATGGACTTTATTCCCTAAGGGCAAGAATTCACTTAGATTAGATTCTGTTTACACCCTAAACAGGAGTAAAGTCTCCTATTTGAGTGGGGTCCTGTCCCATGTTCCCTGAGGATTAGGGCAGTCTCATCTGTCAGCCACAACATTCAGAGACTGGCTGACTGATCTGCTGGGGCTGGTTCTTTAATGAGGAAATAAAAAGCCTGGATTTTAATTAAGAATGGGTTATTAATATTATAGAAAATAATTGTTTCTCTCAGATTGTATTCTAAAGAATCCTCTAAGGGATGTTGCCCCCTCAAAAGTCTCCAGAGTGATGGCCAGGACACCACTTGTTGACACCAAATGTTATATCCTCAAACAACAACCCTTGGGAGTTGCCCCTCCACACAGGTGCCTGGGAAGAGTAGTTCAAACTTCAGGACCACATGGGAGTATATTTGTTCGTTTTTCTTTTAATAGAAATTTAATTTTGATTTCCACTGGCAAATTATGAGGCATATATATATATATACATATATATATATATATATATATATATAGCTATAGATAAATATATCTAGATAGATCTATATAGATATAGATAGATATGAACAAAGACATAAGAAAAGAAATTAAGAAAGATGAGCATGTATCCTGAAATGCCCCCTACCCCGCACAACCCCAACATATAAATAATTATACAAAAGGTCTGAAACTTCTATCATTTGCCAAATGTTAGCCTTTCCCTAAAAGCTATGTGTCTTAACTTTAACATAGATGTCACATTATCCTAGTTTTCCTGATTCTTTTTGCCCGACTTGACTGCAAACCTACAATATGAATATGTCACTTGTTAATGTCTTTAAATGTATGTTGATTCCATATTCTTTATCAAAATGTATGATTTTCTCTTTTTCTACTTTCTCTGTTCTTCATCATTTCACATGTCTTGCTATGCTTCTTTGAATTCTCCATAGTCACCATTACTTATGGTAGGAGTCTGTTTATTCCTCTGTTCACTCAAATAGAACCCCCCAAATCATGCGCTACTTTTGGTTGCAATGGTTATGGCCCGTGCTGAGCAAGCTGAGCTATTACTTTGTAAAAGGCATACTTTGAAGAAAGCTGTGATTAATCCAGAGGAGGGCATCCTGAAGACTGCAACCGAGCTCAAGACACAGATAGAGGTGAGCCTGACTACTCTGCTGGGTGGGGTTTGTGGAGGGGAGATATAGGCAGATAGGCAAAGTCCTGGCCAAAGTCTGGACGGGTTGGTACAAAAAAAATAGATAAAGGAGGTGGGCCTAAGGATAGTCTGACTAGATGAGCACAAGGGTAGATGGATGGATGGACCTAAAATAGGCCTCATGGGTAGGAATGGACAGAAGGATGGATATGTAGCCAGAGGTGGCCTGAGTGACCAACCTCTTCATTCCTCTCTTTCTGATTCAAATACTGATCCTGTTTGTCCCAGGACATGGCTGTAGAGAAATCAAAATCAGGTGATCATCCATTTGCTACATACTTGCTGGACATGGTCACTAAGCAGGTGCTGGTAAGTCTGACTCAGAGAAAGTGAACCCTTGTCTCCGAGTCCCATACTTCTTAACTCATGTCATTGATACACCATTTTCTTGACTCTTATGTTTTAACTCCAGCTCTTCCATATCTCTCTTTTAGACTCAAATGTGTGCTGTCTTTCAGTACTTTCAATATCAACTCTTACCTTATCCCTTTCCTTTATATGCTCCTATCTGTAATGTCAGATGCATTACTCTTGAGTCAAGGGAGCATATCTGGATTTCTCTTCCCAGAAAAGTTTCCGCTAATCCCCAGACTCTCTTCTTCACACTTTATCAATTCTCCCACAGCCCCAACAAACCCCACAAACTTTTTCTTCCTTCTGATATGAGCTCTTATTACTTATTCTGCAGATAGACACAGTTATCTTTGTTGGTGACACCATGGAGTTCCCTGAGTTTGTGTCTGCCAAGCAGTTCTTCTGGCAGCATGTGAATCCCAAATGCCTTTTTGTTGGAGTTGATTTAACTGGGACGCATCCTGGGTAAGGCTGTCTGTCTATTTTTCCTCCTTGAACCCTTCTTTCCCTAATCACCTGATGCAAAAAGGAGACAATTTATTATTACTTGCCACAGGCCCTACTATTCCCAAACAACCTTGCTCTCCACTTGAGTCTTTTCTTACCTCTTTCCTCTATCCAGTGACCTCACTCTTCAACTTCGAAACTCTGTTATCCATCGTTGTCCCACCACAGGTTTAAAAATGTTGTGGGTTTTTTCTGGGGTCTGCAACTCAGTATTGGACCTGGGCCCAAGCAATCTCACCTTGCATATCCTCTCCAGCAGGTAGAGAGAAGTAGTGTCCTGGTATGTTAGAATGTACCCTTCAAAGATTCTAGTAGTATAGTGTAGCACCACCCCTGCTGACCCCATCAGCTTGATCATAGCTGCTGTCTCAGGTTCCAGGAGTAACACTGTACCTCGAACACTATAGCTCACAAAGGCCGACCAATGTACTTCCCATTAACAATCAGTCAGCAGATTAAATTTGTTCTTATCTAAAGCATTTACTCAAGTGGCATAAGAAGAATAGTAGTTATAAATCATTCCTCCTTCCCCTGGTACGGGCTCCCACAAATACATACCATGTCCATTGAAACAGTGGCCTCAAAATAGTGGTGTAGGAAAAAGTAACTCACCAGTCTTGGCACCGATGGGCCTGGAAGACCTCTCTGTCTTCATGGAGTACTCACATAGCTTTCCCTAGATTTAGAATTTTTACAGGGCGGATTGTGCAGTTGGGTTCCCAAGGTCCATTTCTATCTGAAACCTTGAAGCTGCTTCCTCCCCCAGGGGTTAGTCCTCTCTGTATCTGTATCTGTCTGGAGGGTGTGTCTCCCCACAGATTCCATGTCTTCTACTGGTCCAGTAGCTTCCCTTCAAAGCAACTCCTACCTTACAAAGTCTCTGAACTCTGAAATTCATCCAAAGGTTTAGCTAGTTAGAGCCAGAGGGATGGCTGATTAGTTTGCTGGGCCAATCACATTTTTCTCTTCTTAACTCAATCAGAATGATATTTTCATACCTAACAATAAGACCACAGCATAGACACATCTGATTTACATATTCAGTAACCCCATCCTATATGACTACATTCTATCTGACGTCAACTGAGGTTGGGGTGAGGAATCCCATGACTCCTCCCTTTACAGTAGTATTGTAGCAAGCGCCTGCAGAGTCATGTGAGACACCTACCAAAAGAAGAAATCCTCTTTGCAACAACCTTGACAAGTTCTCTGCATTGAAGACCTGCGTTGATGGGAAACTCACATTGAAGGCAGTCCTTTCTAATTTGGAATGGCTTTTATTGTTACAGTTTTTCCTTATTTGGGCCATATTATATCATTGTCTCTCTTTTTCCCCTTTCCAGTTCACTCAGTATGAACCCCAATGATGTCATCCTCACAGGCTGCACCGATGGAATACTGAAGTGAGCCCTGGGTATTGGGGTGGGGGGAAAGGGGTCAAAGGGAATCAGGAAGACTCATGAGGTGTTACTGGCCTACACTCCTTTCCGCATCCAAATTAAAGCCCAACTCCTAATTATAAACTTCTCTGTCACTCTTAGACTTGCCTCAGCTCATCTTTCTTCAGCCTCATTTTTTTTTACCGATTTTCTTTCCTCTACACTCCAAAATCTCTTAAGTCATTAGCCTTCTACCACTATCTTTAAATCTTAATCAAATGCCCCCTTCTTTAAGAAGTACTAAGCTGTCAGATTGCAGGCTGTCTTGGTGTGGGGGGAGAGAAGGGAGGTGGAGAAAATTTGGAATTCAAAATCTTATGGAAGTAAATGTGGAAAACAAAATTAATTAATATATTGTTTAAAAAGTACTAAGCTGTGCAGACCTGACTGCCCGCTCATATAACTTCAATTACTACTCCTTCCAATACCCACAACTTCCATTATCTAAAGAGTGAATGTGTTGATGACTGTGAGAAACATGGTCTGCTACTCTGATGCTTTTAAGCCAGGACCAATAGGCTGTGCTGTTCATCTACTGACCAGTCCTTCCTTGGATCTTTTACAGTTGCTAGCCCCTGATCAATGGCAGCTCCATCTAGTACTCTGATTCTCACTCTTCCCCTCAATCTCTTTAGCTACTGTTGATCTTATTGCTATATGTCTTAGATTTATTTCAGAACGTGGGATGTCTCGTCTCCTGGAACATGTGGGCCAAATGGATAAGATATTCAAGATCCCACCCCAGAGAGGGGAGGCACAGACTCCACCTGATAGGCCCTTAGAGGACAGGGTACCAGGCCTCCTGGCCCCTGCTCCCCAGCATAGGTCAGTCTGGGTTGGGTGGATTGGGAAAACCAAGAAGGCTGATGGACTCTGGTACATGAAGGGATCTTTGGAAGTGACACCTTTTCCCATACACAGGGTCATGGCTCCTCATTTCTGGGTCGGGGTGAGCCCATTCTATAAGGTCCAGGGGTAAGGTTCCTATCAGGTCCCCTCCTACCCATACTACAAATCTCTACTGAGAGTTGTATAAGATATAGAGAAAGCAGTAAATACTGGGAGGGACTATGTTTTCAAAGCCAAGACTATGGACAGGTGGTTCCCAAAAGAACTGTTCTCTGGCTCCTTTTATACCCATTGATTGATATCTTTGGGGCCTGGGTCTACTTCTGACTGAGGCTAGGCTAGGGCCCTAGTGGCATCTTTGGGATTTGGGTATAGGGTAATCTCTAATCTGAGCCAAGCTGAGCCCTGTGCCCTGCTCTGCCTCCAGTTGGCGCAGTGTCCGTGTTTTCATCTCATCTACTTTCCTGGATATGCATGGGGAACGGGACCTGCTGCTGCGCTCAGTATTACCTGCCCTGCAGGCCCGTGCAGCCCACCACCAAATCAGTGTACGGGGCATTGACCTACGCTGGGGAGTTACTGAGGAGGAGACCCGAAAAGACAGGTGTGTGCAGTGGGGTAAGGGAAATGGATAGGTGATGTGGTCCCAGAATACCAGAAACATATGGACTGATGAGGGGTTTTGGAGGAGACCCACATGAACAGGGGTGGGTGATTGGGAAAGATGGGAGACAAAGGGTCAAGGCAGGAGAGTCTTAGGGTATTTTGGAGTTGATACAGGTAGATATGTGAGACAAAACACGTGGTGTCGGAGTTTGGGGATATTGAAGAAATGTGGGTGCTCTTATCCATTCTTATCTATTATCTAACTCCAGAGTTTCCATCCCACAATTAGCTGTCTCCCTACCTCATTTTTGTCTTCCCTGTAACTAATGGTTCTTGTTCCATGTCTATCATTTAACACTGTTATTCCCATATATTAGTTTCTTTCTCCTCTTCCCCCACCCACCCAGTGACACTCCTTCTCTGCCATAATTCTCCTTCTCTTTCCCTTTTTTCTCTGTAGACAATTGGAGTTGTGCTTAGAGGAGGTGGAAAACTCACAAATCTTTGTGGGGATCCTGGGCTCCCGCTATGGCTACGTTCCTCCTAACTACAGCCTCCCTGACCATCCACACTTCCGTTGGGTGAGGCAGCTAGGGAAAGGGGAGGACATGTGGAAGGAACCAAAAATATGGCATCTGAGCCAAGGATGAGGGGTCAGGTCTTGCTGGACTCATAGTTTCACAGATTGACAGTTAGAAGGGACCACGGAGGTCCAACCCACTCATTTTTACAGATGAGGAAATGGAGGTGAGTTGATGTAAGTGATTTGCCTAAGGTTATTCAGGTATTAAGTGGCAGAGTCTGAACTTGAACCCAAGTCTCCTGATTTTGAGACTCAGCACTCTGCCATTATGTTATGTTCCCTCTTCTGAAGATTTCAGATAAGTGATAGGGAGCTATGACTAGGATGAAGGGCGTATTGGGAAGGGAGGAACTTGTTAGATTGAGGGTTTCCACTTAAGGATTATGTGTCAACTGGCTGGACAAGGTTAGATCCAATAGGGAGGGTCTACTGGCTTTTTTTCCTTAGCCTCTATAAAGGAAGATTATTAAAGGGATATGGGAACCTGCCTAGACTCTAGAATAAGCTCTTGAGAAAGGGAGGCATCCATTGGCCCAGAATGAAGTCTTCTCTCTTCACATCTCTCAGGCAAAGGACTATCCATCTGGCCGATCTGTAACTGAGATGGAGGTGATGCAGTTTTTAAGTAGAGGTTCCCGCCACCAGTGTTTGACTCCAGCTCTCATCTACCTGAGAGACTCCAGCTTCCTCAGGTATCTTGTCTGCTTCCCACTGGACTCGGCTTCATAGAAACCCTGAGCCTTGTTCTTTGGGTACTGCCCCCTCCCTCCCACCCGTAGCACACCCTGAGTACCAAGCACTATTCCCTCCTGACCACCCCTTAGGCATTCCTGGCTGTGATGCTAGAAAAAGGAACAGAAGCACATGGCTTCTCTATGTAGGCCCAGCATAGCCTTAGATTACTAGACAGCCTATTTCAAAGCATGGTGGTGTTCTGTGGGATCTCCACCCTCTCTGGTGGAAAGCTGGGTTCTAGTCTTACAATTTGGGGTGGGGCATGTCTCTGCTTGGCCAGCTCTGTGCCAGATGCTTGGAAAACTGACTTTGCCTCTGAGTCAGAAGAGGCTGCAGAACGAATCTCAGAACTGAAGAGCTATCTGGACAAACAGGAGTGTGTCACCTGCCACAGGTAAGATGGAAGAGGCAGGACCTACTCTGGGTTGGGGAGTAGAGAAGACCTGCCACATGGGTGGTATGGAGGAAGGGCTGGGGGATTGGGCTCTGAGGGGTGCTCCTTCTGCCTATAGGTACTCTTGTGTGTGGGGTGGGGTGGCAGCAGGCCGGCCATATGTAAAGGGCCTGGAAGAGTTTGGGCAGATGGTGTTACAGCATGTATGGGACCTGCTCCAGAGACTCTATCTACAGGTCAGTGACAATCACTGGGAAGGGGCTGGGGGTAGCACTGAGGGGATAAATGATATGCACATTGGGGTATTGGAGAGGTTTATAGCAGGTGATGGGTAAGTTAAAGCAGGGAAGCCATGGAGCAGATGCCAGACCCTAGGGATGGAAGACAGCTATGCCCTCCACCCTGAGATCCTCTTCTCCACATACATCCTAGCAGGAATCAGGACCGGAAAAGACTGAATCTACTAAGAATGATGACACTGTACAGTCAGCCTTTCAGCAGCTACAGTGTCCACCCAGTCCAGCTCGGCCCAGCCTCCTCAAGGACACTGTCCAAAAGCTACGGCAGCATGGTGGTAGTCTGTGCCTAGTGATCGGGGAATCTGGACAGGGCAAGACAGCCTTCCTGGTACAGGCGGAGTGGAGGATGGGGGGAAGGGCGGTGATGAGAGTTATGTATGCTGGGCCAAGAAAACAGAAAGAAGCAAGTCTCTTAAGGGTAAGTCTTTGACTACAGCTTTTCCTCTCCTACCTC